>NC_084756.1:5031751-5036751 GCF_033978785.1 Entelurus aequoreus | reverse complement strand
AAATGTGGAAGAAGTAGTCAAAAAGGGTTAAAAACTGTGCTATCTACATGCGGGAATTCCTGGTAATCAGGGACATTTTGGAACCATTTTGTCTGAATGTCCAGGGTGAGTTTAGCATGTGGATGGTGGAACAGATGAAACCGGATGAGAAATGTGGAAGAAGTAGTCAAAAAAGAAAATGGGTAAAAACTGTGGTATTTACATGCAGTAATTCCTGGTAATCGGGGACATTTTGGAACCAGGAAACATTTTGGCTACAGTGTCCAGGGTGAGTGGAGTGTGTGGATGGTAGATTGGTTCAAATAGGATGAGAAATGTGGGATATGAAAAGATTTGTATATTGGCCATTGGGGGAAATTTCCTGGTAATTCCAGGAAAATCATTGGTTTGAAATTCCAGGGAGAGGTGTGTAGATGGTGGAACGATTTGAATCGGATGACAAATGTGGGAGTTGAAGGTAATCCATTTACTTGAAAAAGTCCATTAATTTGAATTGGAATTCCCTGGAAATTTGGAAAAGTCAGGCAATGCGGGAATTTTGTGGACAATGTTACACAGCAAAAATACCCTGAGTGAACTGACTCTGATGATGGAACAGTTGAAACCGGATGACACGTGGAAGAAGTAGACAAAAGTAAAAAGGGATAAAAACTGTGGTATCTACATGCGGGAATTCCTTGTAATCAGGGACATTTTGGACCCAGAAAATATTTTGGCTGAATGTCCAGGGTGAGTGTGGATGGTGGAACGGTTGAAACCGCATGCAAAATGTGGAAGAAGTGGACAAAAGAAAAAAAGGAGTAAAAACTGTGGTATCTACACGTGTGAATTCCTGGTAATCAGGGACATTTTGGAACCAGAAAACATTTTGACTGAAAGTCCAGGGTGAGTGTAGTGTGTGGATGGTGGAACAGTTAAAACCTGATGAGAAATGTGGACGAAATAGTCAAAAGAAAAAAAGGGTAAAAAAAAACTGTGGTATCTACATGTGTGAATTCCTGGTAATCAGTGACATTTTGGAACCAGGAAACATTTTGTCCGAATGTCCAGGGTTAGTGTGGATGGTGGAACGGTTGAAACTGGCTGCAAAATGTGGAAGAAGGAGTCAAAAGAATGAAAGGGGTAAAAACTGTGGTATCTACATGTGTGATTTTCTGGTAATCAGGGACATTTTTAACCAGGAAATATTTAGTCTGAATGTCCAGGGTGAGTGTGGTTGATGGAAAGGTTGAAACCGGATGCAAAATGTGGAAGAAGTAGTCAAAAGTAAAAAGGGGTAAAAACTGTGGTATCTACATGCGAGAAATCCTGGTAATAAGGGACATTTTTTAACCAGGAAAAATGTTGTCTGAATATCCAGGGTGAGTGTAGCGTGTGGATGGTGGAACGGTTGAAACCGGATGCAAAATGTGGAAGAAGTAGTAAAATAAAAAAGGGGTAAAATACTGCGGTATTTATATGCAGCAATTCCTGGTAATCAGGGACATTTTTTAACCAGTAAACATTTGGTCTGAATGTCCAGGGTGAGTGTGGATGGTGGAACAGTATAAACCGGATGCAAAATGTGGAAGAAGTAGTCAAAAGTAAAAAAGGGGAAAAACTGCTGTATTTACATGCGGGAATTCCTGGTAATCAGGGACATTTTGGAACCAGAAAACATTTTGGCTGAATGTCCAGAGTGAGTGTGGATGGTGGAACGGTTGAAACCGGATGCAAAATGTGGAAGAAGTAGTGAAAAGATAAAAGGGGTAAAAAAACTGTGGTATTTATATGCAGGAATTCCTGGTTATCAGGGACATTTTTTAACCAGGAAACATTTGGTCTAAATGTTCAGGGTGAGTGTGGATGGTGGAACAGTTGAAACCTGATGCAAAATGTGGAAGAAGTAGTCAAAAGAAAAATGTGGTAAAAACGGTGGTATTTACATTCAGGAATTCCTGGTAATAAGTGAATGTTTTAACCAGGAAACATTTTGTCTGAATGTCCAGGGTGAGTGTAGCTTGTAGATGGTGGAACATTTAAGACCTGATGAAAAATGTGGAAGAAGTAGACAAAAGAAAAAATGGGTAAAACTGTGGAATTTAAATGTGTGAATTCCTGGTAATCAGGGACACTTTGGAACCAGGAAACATTTTGGCTAGAATTTCCAGGTTGAGTGTGGATGTTGGAATGGTTGAAACCGGATAAGAAATGTAGAAGAAAAAATAAAATGAAAAAAATTAAAAAGGGGTAAAAACTGTGGTATCTACATGCGGGAATTACTGGTAATCAGGGACATTTTGGAACCAGGAAACATTTTGGCTGAATGTCCAGGGTGAGAGTGAATGGTGGAACGGTTGAAACCAGCTGCAAAATGTGGAAGAAGTAGTGAAAAGTTAAATGGGGTAAAAACGGTGGTATTAACATGCAGGAATTCCTGGTAATCTGGGAATGTTTTAACCAGGAAAAATTTTGTCTGAATGTCCAGGGTGAGTGTAGCTTGTGGATGGTGGAACAGTTGAAACCAGATGAAAAATGTGGAAGAAGTAGTCAAAAGAAAAAAGGGGTAAAACTGTAGAATATAAATTAGTGAATTCCTGGTAATCAGGGACACTTTGGAACCAGGAAACATTGTGGCTGAATGTCCAGGGTGAGTGTAGCGTGTGGATGGTGGAACGGTTGAAACCTGATGCAAAATGTGGAAGAAATAGTCAAAAGAAAAAAGGGGTAAAACTGTGGAATTTAAATGTTGGAATTCCTGGTAATCAGGGACATTTTGGAACCAGGAAACATTTTGGCTAAAATTTCCAGGTAGAGTGTGGATGTAGGAATGATTAAAACCGGATGAGAAATGTAGAAGACACAAATAAAATAAAATAAATGAAAAAGTGGTAAAAACTGTGGTATCTACATGTGTGAATTCCTGGTAATCAGGGACATTTTTTAACCAGGAAACATTTTTTCTGAATGTCCAGGGTGAGTGTGGATGGTGGAACGGTTGAAACTGAATGCAAAATGTGGAAGAAGTAGTCAAAAGAAAAACGGGGTAAAAACGATGGTATTTATATGCAGGAATTCCTGGTAATCAGGGACATTTTGGAACCAGAAAACATTTTGGCTGAATGTCCAGGGTAAGTGTGGATGGTGGAACGGTTGAAACCAGATGCAAAATGTGGAAGAATTAGTGAAAAGAAAAACGGGGTGAAAATGGTGGTATTTACATGCAGGAATTCCTGGTAATCAGGGAATGTTTTAACCAGGAAACATTTTGTCTGAATGTCCAGGGTGAGTGTAGCTTGTGGATGGTGGAACAGTTGAAACCTGATGAAAAATGTGGAAGAAGTAGTCAAAAGAAAAAAGGGGTAAAACTGTGGAATTTAAATGTGTGAATTCCTGGTAATCAGGGACTCTTTGGAACCAGGAACATTTGTGGCTGAATGTCCAGGGTTAGTGTAGCGTGTGGATGGTGGAACGGAAACTGGATGCAAAATGTGGAAGAAATAGTCAAAAGAAAAACGGGGTAAAAACGGTGGTATATACATGCAGGAATTCCTGGTAATCAGGGACATTTTGTAACCAGGAAATATTTTGTCTGAATGTCCAGGGTGAGTGTGGATGGTGGAACGGTTGAAACTGGATGCAAAATGTGGAAGAAGTAGTCAAAAGAAAAATGTGGTAAAAACGGTGGTATTTACATGCAGGAATTCCTGGTAATAAGGGAATGTTTTAACCAGGAAACATTTTGTCTGAATGTCCAGGGTGAGTGTAGCTTGTGGATGGTGGAACAGTTGAAACCTGATGAAAAATGTGGAAGAAGTAGACAAAAGAAAAAAGGGGTAAAACTGTGGAATTTAAATGTGTGAATTCCTGGTAATCAGGGACATTTTGGAACCAGGAAACATTTTGGCTAGAATTTCCAGGGTGAGTGTGGATGTTGGAACGGTTGAAACCGGATGAGAAATGTGGAAGAAAAAAGAAAAGAAAAAGGAAATAAATGGGGTAAAAACTGTGGTATCTACATGTGTGAATTCCTGGTAATCAGGGACATTTTTTAACCAGGAAACATTTTGTCCGAATGTCCAGGGTGAGTGTGGATGGTGGAACGGTTGAAACTGGATGCAAAATGTGGAAGAAGTAGTCAAAAGAAAAACGGGGTAAAAACGATGGTATTTACATGCAGGAATTCCTGGTAATCAGGGACATTTTGGAACCAGAAAACATTTTGGCTGAATGTCCAGGGTGAGTGTGGATGGTGGAACGGTTGAAATCGGATGCAAAATGTGGAAGAAGTAGTCAAAAGAAAAACGGGGTGAAAATGGTGGTATTTACATGTGGGAATTCCTGGTAATCAGGGACATTTTGGAAACAAGAACCATTTGGGGAATTGTTCAAGTTTGAAAATGGGCCCTTTCATTGTAAAGGGGCAACATTTCCCAAAGATGAAACATCTCGATGAATCTTCAGAAGACAGGAGGAGGGGCAGTGTCGACAACGCTGTGGATTCTCCCTTAAATGTTACAAAGCACTCAACATCTGTGTGTGGCTTTCTTTAAACGTAGCCTGAGCAGGAGGTGCATGGGACGCTTTAGTAAGTAAGAATAGTTTTAGTAATATTGTAAAACTTACAAACGTTGCTTGGAGTGATGAATGAAGAATACATACGAGTAGGAACGTTATGGACGGTTACACTTTTCAGTTGAAGGCATTTTCCAATGCATTGTTGAACAGTCACTGGCTGCACTAACAACAATCACACACAGCAGCTGCACTAACAACAACAATCACACACAGCAGCTGCACTAACAACAATCACACACAGCAGCTGCACTAACAACAACAATCACACACAGCAGCTGCACTAACAACAATCACACACAGCAGCTGCACTAACAACAATCACACACAGCAGCTGCACTAACAACAACAATCACACACAGCAGCTGCACTAACACACACAGCAGCTGCACTAACAACAATCACACACAGCAGCTGCACTAACAACAACAATCACACACAGCAGC
>NC_084756.1:4989251-5026751 GCF_033978785.1 Entelurus aequoreus | reverse complement strand
GTACAATAAGTGTTGAAACCACCAAGGAGGTGATGCCTTCAGTAGGTTTTGGTACGATATGTTTTGTAGTCACCAAGGAGGTAATGCATTCAGAAGGTGTTGGTACAATAAGTTTTGTAGCCAGCAAGGAGGTGATGCCTTCAGGGGGTGTTGGTACAATACGCTTTGTAGCCACGAAGGAGGTGTTGCCTTCAGGGGGTGTTGGTACAACACGTTGTGTAGCCACCAAGGAGGTGACGCCTTCAGGGGGTGTTGATACAATAAGTTTTGTAGCCACCAAGGAGGTGATGCCTTCAGGGGGTGTTGGTACAATAAATTTTGTAGCCACCAAGGAGGTGATGCCTTCAGGGGGTGTTGGTACAATAATTTTTGTAGCCACCAAGGAGGTGATGCCTTCAGGGGGTGTTGGTACAATAAGTTTTGTAGCCACCAAGGAGGTGATGCCTTCAGGGGGTGTTGGTAAAATAAGTTTTGTAGCCACCAAGAAAGGTGATGCCTTCAGGGGTTGTAGGTAAAATAAGTGTCAGGAAGGCCCATGGATGCATGACTGATGACCAGCAGCAATGTATCCCCAAGGGATTGTTGTGTTCAGGGGCTGTTGGCTGCATGGTTATTTGAATAAGCGGCCATTCGTCACTGTCAGGACTCAGGGTGGAGATTTGGCTTGATAGAAAAGAACATTTCTAGTCGGGGGCTGTGGGATGTGGGATCTGGGGGGTGGGGGGGGGGGGGGTGTATGTGCTGGCAAATGTGTCAGGGTTTATCTGCTCCACCTCAGCAAATCAGCTCGTCTGGGGAGACCAGCGGGACAGCAAATGGGGGAGGAAGAAAAAAAAAAAGATGGTGGCGATTGGCTTGACGGAACATGTATTTGTAACGCAAACCTTCATTTGGGCGCACATTTCCTATTCCAGACAGGCTAAAAAGTGAGGGAAATGATTCACACATCTGTCGTGTACTCCTTAAATGCGTGTGTGTATATATATATATATATATATATATATATATATATATATATATATATATGTCAAGGTTTCTGTGGTTTATCTGTTATACAGTGCTCAATACCGGGGTAGAGCAGAATATACATTAGGTCAGGAAAAAACAAAAGAGGCTATATCATCCCTACAAGCCTGTTTCACAGGGATTTTTATTATTTATTTATTTATTTATTTACTATTTATTTCATTATTTTGTTATATAAAAATCCCCTGACAAGCAAAGAAACCTGCGAAACAGGCTTGTAGGGATGATAATATAGCCACTTGTGCTTTTTCCTGACCTAACGTGTATATATATATATATATATATATATATATATATATATATATATATATATATATATATATATATATATATATATATATATATATATATGTGTATATGTATATATACATACATACATACATACATATATACAGTAAATATATATATACTCTATAAACATGAAGTGCCATCCCATTCCTAACCCATAGTGTTCAATATGATGTCGGTCCACCTTTTGCAGCTATTACACCTTCAACTCTTCTGGGAAGGCTGTCCACAAGGTTGCCGAGTGCGTTTATAGGAATGTTTCACCATTCCTCCAAAAGTGCATTGGTGAGGTCACACTCATGTTGGTGGAGAAGGCCTGGCTCTCAGTCTCCGTTCTAATTAATCCCGAAGGTGATCTATCGGGTTCAGGTCAGGACTCTGTTTAGGCCAGTCAAGTTCATCCACACCAGAATCTGTCATCCATGTCTTTATGGACCTTGCTTTGTGCACTGGTGCACCGTCACGTTGGAAGAGGAAGGGGCCCACTCCAAACTGTTCCCACAAGGTTGGGAGCATGGAATTGTCCAAAATGTTTTGGTATCCTGGAGTATTTAAAGTTGCCTTCACTGGAACTAAAGGGCCAAAACAACCCCACACCATAATTCCTCCTCTACCAAATTTCACACTCTGCACAATGCGGTCCGAAATGTACTGTTCTCCTGGCAACCTCCAAACCCAGACTGGTCCATCAGATTGCCAGATGGAAATGTGTGATTCATCACTCCAGAGAAGGCGTCTCCACTGCTCTAGAGTCCAGTGGCGATGTCCTTTACACCACTGCATCCCATGCTTTGCATTGGACTTGGTGATGTATGGCTTAGACGCAGCTGCTCGGCCGTGGAAACCCCGTCCCATGAAGCTCTCTGCGTACTGTACGTGGGCTAATTGGAAGGTCACATGAAGTTTGGAACTGACTGTGCAGAATGTCTTTGCACTATGCGCTTCAGCATCTGCTCTCTGTCAGTTTACCACTTGGTGGCTGAGTTGCTGTTGTTCCCCAAACTCTTCACTTTTCTTATAATAAAGCCGACAGTTGACTTTAGAATATTTAGGAGGAATGGATAGCCAAATTCTTTTAACCCAATGTAGCAAAAAGTTTGACCCCTCACTTCTTGTCTCTTTGCTGTGTTGCAGGTTTCTCCACCAAGCAGACGTACATCAGCTACAGCAACCACACCATCTAGCGGACACCTTCAGCTCCACCTTATATTCTCTTTACTTCAGGATTTCTGCCTGATCCACTTCAGGAGTGTTACACAAAACAAAAAAACAAAAACAAAAATGCCAAAAATGAACGTGGGGATGATGGGGAATGTTCTCCAAAGGCGGCGAGGAGAAACCACGGGGATGCACTCCAGGGGACGCAGAAAGGCTTGTAAGGAATCGTCCTCCGGAGGAAAAAAAACACTGCATGACAGAGGAGGTTTTTTTTCTTAATGTGTCATGTGGATCAGAGATCTAACATACGTGGAGGTGTTGTCCATGTCGTCTTTTGCATCACCAACACCCGAGAAGTCCACACCAAAAAGACTTAGGGAGGGGGTATAAATCCAAACAAAAAAAGATGGCTCCCTGTGTCTTGAACCAGTCTATGATAGACCGACCAGCTTTGGTTTGGTTCTGGACTGCCGGTCAGATGCTACATTTTTGTGCATGATCACGTGTTGTTGTTGTTGACAAAACAAAAAAAGAAAAATATCTATATTTGGAATGCATTTAACCTGTTTGGGCCTCTTGTGCGTTTCTTCGAATGGTGACGATGTAGTGACGTGTTGCCAGCCACCCCCCCATAGAGGGCGCCACTGCCATCAAGCCCACATTGTTGGGGCCCACCTACCTTCATCCCCCACCGTGGCCTGGATGTAGAGCCTCCCGTCCCCTGCCAGCAGCCATTCCCCCCGGACACACCCCGGAGGATTTAGGAGGACATACGCCCTTGGGAGCCATACCCCCTGAAGGTGATATCTATATATCTCTCATCCCTTAGAGCGATCATTACTCGGGCAGGCTCCGTGTCCTTCCCCGGCGTGATAATGGTAAGGCTTTGTAAGATATATTTACAAAAGCCAAAAGCAGTGAAGTTGTCACGTTGTGTAAATGGTAAATAATCCTGTTCAACTTATATTCAATTGAATAGACAGCAAGGACAAGATATTTAACGTTCCAACTGGAAAACTTTATTTTTTGCAAATATTAGCTCATTTGGAATTTGATGCCTGCAACATGTTTCAAAAAAGCTGGCACATCTGTGAAGGCACCATTAATGCTGAAAGGTACAAACCCTGTTTCCATATGAGTTGGGAATTTGTGTTAGATGTAAATATAAACGGAATACAATGATTTGCAAATCATTTTCAACCCATATTCAGTTGAATATGCTACAAAGACAACATATTTGACGTTCAAACTGATAAACTTTTTTTTTTGGCAAATAATCATTAACTTTAGAATTTGATGCCAGCAACACGTGACAAAGAAGTTGGGAAAGGTGGCAATAAATACTGATAAAGTTGAGGAATGCTCATCAAAGACTTATTTGGAACATCCCACAGGTGAACAGGCAAATTGGGAACAGGTGGGTGCCATGATTGGGTATAAAAGTAGATTCCATGAAATGCTCAGTCATTCACAAACAAAGATGGGGCGAGGGTCACCACTTTGTCAACAAATGCCTGAGCAAATTGTTGAACAGTTTAAGAAAAACCTTTCTCAACCAGGTATTGCAAGGAATTTAGGGATTTCCCCAGCTACGCTCCGTAATATCATCAAAGGGTTCAGACAATCTGGAGAAATCACTGCACGTAAGCAGCTAAGCCCGTGACCTTCCATCCCTCAGGCTGTACTGCATCAACAAGCGACATCAGTGTGTAAAGGATATCACCACATGGGCTCAGGAACACTTCAGAAACCCACTGTCAGTAACTACAGTTGGTCGCTACATCTGTAAGTGCAAGTTAAAACTCTCCTATGCAAGGCGAAAACCGTTTATCAACAACACCCAGAAATGCCGTCGGCTTCGCTGGGCCTGAGGCTCATCTAAGATGGACTGATACAAAGTGGAAAAGTGTTCTGTGGTCTGACGAGTCCACATTTCAAATTGTTTTTTGAAACTGTGGACGTCGTTTCCTCCGGACCAAAGAGGAAAAGAACCATCCGGACTGTTCTAGGGTGAAAGTGTAAAAGGCAGCATGTGTGATGGTATGGGGGTGTATTAGTGCCCAAGACATGGGTAACTTACACATCCGTGAAGGCACCATTAATGCTGAAAGGTACATACAGCTTTTGGGGGCAACATATGTTGCCATCCAAGCAACGTTATCATGGACGCCCCTGCTTATTTCAGCAAGACAATGCCAAGCCAGGTGTTACAACAGTGTGGCTTCATAGTAAAAGAGTGCGGGGTACTAGACTGGCCTGCCTGTAGTCCAGACATTGAAAATGTGTGAAGGCTAAAATATGAGAAGGGAGACTGTTGAACAACTTAAGCTGTACATCAAGCAAGAATGGGAAAAAAATTCCACTTCAAAAATGTGTCTCCTCAGTTCCCAAACCTTTACTGAGTGTTGTTAAAAGAAAAGGCCATGTAACACACTGGTAAAAAATGCATTTTTTGCAATTGTGTTGCTGCCATTAAATTCTAAGTTCATGATTATTTGCAAAAAACAAGTTTCTCAGTGTGAACATGAAATATCTTGTCTTTGCAGTCTATTCAATTGAATATAAATTGAAAAGGATTTGTTGTATTCTCTTTTTATTTACCATTTACACAACCTGACAACTTCACTGCTTTTTGGCTTTTGTATATAAACTCTCTGGGTGAAGACTTGCTGACTTCACGTTCCTTCACAGCCGTGACGTGTGTCCGGGGAGTCATTTTGTGTCGTGAGTTCAACGCTGCTGACTTCTGTGTGGGAGTGTCGGGTGTGCTGGCTAAATTACGTGTGATTCAATAGATTGGTGACGTCCGCTTTCTGTCCCACATAATCCAAAAAGATCATGTACACAACGTTAACAGTGCCTGGCTTATCAGATGTACGTCTTTGTAAAAAGAAAACAAACAAAAAAAAATCTTACGAAGTGTGTGAAGCATGTTTATTTTTTTGATACCAAATTTAATTTCTATTAAAATGTTTCCAAACTCTCAATTACTGTTCTTCCCTTTTCTCTTTTAAAACACTTTGTGGTCCACATAACGTGTAATGAAGGCTCTTTGGTCAAAATGTTGCCTAGATCTTACTGCCAAGACCTTCAAAGTCCCGTCTCAAAACTCATGTGTCTTTAAATAGAACCCCCTTTTAAATCAGTTGATCTGCCGTCTCTTTTTTGCTCTGCCACATTCTCCTGCCTCAGGTGATCAGGTGACCACAGATGAGGGCTGCTGACTGGTCTCCACTCAAGATGATCCCCTGCTCGTCCCACTATGGACTGGACTCTCACACTATTAAACTAGATCCACTATGGACTACACTCTCACACTATTATGTTAGATCCACTGTGGACTGGACTCTCACACTATTGAACTAGATCCACTATGGACTGGGCTCTCACACTATTATGTAAGATCCACTATGGACTGGACTCTCACACTATTATGTTAGATCCACTATGGACTGGACTCTCACACTTTTGAACTAGATCCACTATGGACTGGACTCTCACTATTATGTTAGATCCACTATGGACTGGACTTTCACACTATTATGTTAGATCCACTATGGACTGGACTCTCACACTATTATGTTAGATCCACTATGGACTGGACTCTCACAATATTATGTTGGATCCACTATGGACTGGACTCTCACACTATTATGTTAGATCCACTATGGACTGGACTCTCACACTATTAAACTAGATCCACTATGGACTGGACTCTCACACTTTTATGTTAGATCCACTATGGACTGGACTCTCACACTATTATGTTAGATCCACTATGGACTGGACTCTCACACTGTTATGTTAGATCCACTATGGACTGGACTCTCACACTATTAAACTAGATCCACTATGGACTGGACTCTCACACTATTAAAGTAGATCCACTATGGACTGGACTCTCACAATATTATGTTAGATCCACTATGGACTGGACTCTCACACTATTATGTTAGATCCACTATGGACTGGACTCTCACACTTTTGAACTAGATCCACTATGGACTGGACTCTCACTATTATGTTAGATCCACTATGGACTGGACTTTCACACTATTATGTTAGATCCACTATGGACTGGACTCTCACACTATTATGTTAGATCCACTATGGACTGGACTCTCACAATATTATGTTGGATCCACTATGGACTGGACTCTCACACTATTATGTTAGATCCACTATGGACTGGACTCTCACACTATTAAACTAGATCCACTATGGACTGGACTCTCACACTTTTATGTTAGATCCACTATGGACTGGACTCTCACACTATTATGTTAGATCCACTATGGACTGGACTCTCACACTGTTATGTTAGATCCACTATGGACTGGACTCTCACACTATTAAACTAGATCCACTATGGACTGGACTCTCACACTATTAAAGTAGATCCACTATGGACTGGACTCTCACAATATTATGTTAGATCCACTATGGACTGGACTCTCACACTATTATGTTAGATCCACTATGGACTGGACTCTCACAATATTATGTTAGGTCCACCATGGACTGGACTCTCACACTATTATGTTAGATCCACTATGGACTGGACTCTGACAATATTATGTTAGATCCACGATGGACTGGACTCTCACACTATTAAACTAGATCCACTATGGACTGGACTCTCACACTATTATGTTAGATCCACTATGGACTGGACTCTCACACTATTATGTTAGAGCCACTATGGACTGGACTCTCACACTATTAAACTAGATCCACTATGGACTGGACTCTCACAATATTATGTTAGATCTACTATGGACTGGACTCTCACACTATTATGTTAGATCCACTGTGGACTGGACTCTCACACTATTAAACTAGATCCACTATGGACTGGACTCTCACAATATTATGTTAGATCTACTATGGACTGGACTCTCACACTATTATGTTAGATCCACTATGGACTGGACTCTCACACTATTAAACTAGATCCACTATGGACTGGACTCTCACACTATTATGTTAGATCCACTATGGACTGGACTCTCACACTATTATGTTAGATCCACTATGGACTGGACTCTCACACTATTATGTTAGATCCACTATGGACTGGACTCTCACACTATTAAACTAGATCCACTATGGACTGGACTCTCACAATATTATGTTAGATCCACTATGGACTGGACTCTCACACTATTATGTTAGATCCACTATGGACTGGACTCTCACAATATTATGTTAGATCCACCATGGACTGGACTCTCACACTATTATGTTAGATCCACTATGGACTGGACTCTCACACTATGATGATATATCCACTTTGGACTGGATTTTTACACTATTATGTTAGATCCACTATGGACTGGACTCTCACACTATTATTCTAGATCCACTATGGACTGGACTCTTACACTATTATGTTAGATCCACTATGGACTGGACTCTCACACGATTATGTTAGATCCACTATGGACTGGACTCTCACACTATTATGATATATCCACTTTGGACTGGATTTTTATACTATTATGTTAGATCCACTATGGACTGGACTCTCACACTATTATTCTAGATCCACTATGGACTGGACTCTTACACTATTATGTTAGATACACTATGGACTGGACTCTTACACTATTAACTAGATCCACCCGTCATCCATTGCACCGGTTGCCCGAGTGGGGGGTGTGGTGGGGGTTTGTTGTCCCTACAACTGCAATCTCCTCCGAGGTTTCTGGTTGCTACCATTGGGTTCAATCAATCAATCAATCAATCAATCAATCAATCAATCAATCAATCAATCAAAGTTTATATATATAGCCCTTAATCACCAGTGTCTCAAAGGGCTGCGCAAGCCACCACGACATCCTGGGCTCAGATCCCATGTCAGGGCAAGAAAAAACTCAATGAGATACAATGAGAACCCTTGGAGGGGACCGCAGATGTGGGGATCCACCCCTTGGGCGACCGGTGCAATGGATGTCGAGTGGACCTAGTTAATAATGTCAGAGTCTAGTCCATAGTGGTTGAGTTTTTCCTTGCCCTGAGGATTTCGTTGTGGCTTGTGCAGCCCTTTGAGACACTTGTGATTTAGGGCTATATAAGTCAACTTTGATTTATTTGTTTGCTACAGTAGCCTAGTTTTGTTGATCATTTTTCAATTCTTTAAACACGAAAACATCTTTTAATGGTGCTAATGGTGCATTTGTTTGCTAATTTTTGCATGTTCAATTGCTGAAAAAACACAAGCTTCAGTGGGGGTTGTCCCCTTTGTTTCCTTTGTCCCCCCAGCAAGGTACCGCCCTGGACCTGGCTGGAGACCTGTGGCCCCCAGATACCCGGCTTATTTTCAGTCTTTTTCATTAAGTTCAAATCTCATGCCTGATCGAGGCCCGAGCTACGGGTTACGTAATCATTCGAAAGCCTTGCAATAGACCAGTTATGAACTGCAAACTTCTTCATATTAGGTGGCAGGAGAAAATCCCACACATGAGGGTCCTGAAATGGGTCGGCATTTTCAGTGTCTATACCGTTCCCCGGAAATCTCACGTCATTTGAGCATGGTCATCAGAATGTCTGACAGCCGATTGCCAAAGTTGCGGCTGTTTGGTCAACTGTGCCAAGACTAACGTACAGGTGGAGGTCTTTACAAAGACGGGCCCAAAGTGTCCCTCATGGATTTGGACATCAAGCTCGAACTTTCCAACTTCACCACATAGCTGTAGAAACCAGCCAGACTGTAGAAGCAAGTAGGGGTGGAGTGACCTCCACATCCACACGTCTTCCAGACACGAATCGGCTTATTCAGCCTTGTTTGAACTCCCAAGCGATGGTCTTCAATCTGGCACTGAAGTTGTGGTTCTTTTCGAATTTGAAGATGCTGGTGCAGAACTCATGACGTACTGTTTACCGTGTGAATGTTGACGTTTTGCTGCCAAGGTCTTGTGTGATATACTCGCTGATGAATGACCATGTGATCAAAGAGAGCTCCCGTTTTCTTTCCACTTCCTCATGTCCTTCAAATTAACTTCAAGAACTATTCCATTCCAGTCTGATTCAACCGTCGACCTCGCAGGCGAATCGTCAAACAGCTGGACCAGAGCTCGCTGTGCCGCTGTGTGCTTCTAACGGGCCAAAACCCACCACTGACCCTCGTGGGACTCCCTTGGAAATTGGACACGGATCTACAGAGATTGCGTAGGTGTAGCTCTAACCGGTATGCTCAGGCAGGAGGCCTCCTTCACTACTGGACTTGTTACGACTTGAACCTGTACTTCTTCTCGATCGTCAAGTTTGGTCGCCACATCAGAACCATAGCCGACCTAGGCAGGGTGAATCCAAGGAATTGGCTCAAGGCTGGTACATTTCCTTAATCTGAAGAGACTACTCACATAGAAGCTTTGAATAGTTTTGATCTGTATGTGCGGGATGTGCGACACTCACACACACACACACACACACACACACACACACACACACACACACACACACACACACACACACACACACACACACACACACACACACACACGGTTATGTCTTATCACAGCCATACATAAGTCGCAACGACCGTAAAAACCAGGCAATATAGAGGCATCAATACAAGACGAAGGAATGGTGGTGAAATCATGGAGACAGCTAGAACTTGGTCTCTGTATTTTTCAACAAATTAGCAACGGTTTTTTTAGCTTCTTATTTGGATTCCATTTGTAACACGTCACAGGTCACAGGTTCATGACTCAGGAGGTGTCTGCGTTTCCCACGGACCAGTTAGAGAACCAACTATCAGGACCAATTCAGTCCTAACTAGGGTTGGGTATCGAGTATCGAGTATCGAGTATCGAGTATCGATTGGAACCGGGACTAACTTTCCGATTCTCCCGGAATCGTTCAAAAGTTTAAATTTCGATTCCTAGTTTCGATACCCAGTCCGCCGACCGGAAAAAAAAATGTCCGCCGACCGGAAGAAGAAGCCGCTGAACACCAATGAAGAAGCGCCCACCCCCGGAAGTGTTAGCATAGCCGAGCGAGTCACTCAAGCTCAAGCATGGATAGCGGGCGTCGGCGGTCGAAAGTGTGGCTTTACTTTACAAAAAAAAATGAAATAACCGCAAAATAACAGAGCTCCATGTCCATCAAGAAACGAGTGGAGAGAGAGCTGCAGATGTACCAGGACGTTCCACCGATACTTATGTCTGACGACCCTGCTGCATGGTGGTGGAACCAACAAAATACTTATCCTTTGCTGTCAGATCTCGCTTTCTCCTATTTATGCGTTCAAGCTTCTTCCACACCCAGCGAACGTGTATTTTCCACAGCAGGAGACACTATCTGTCCAGAACGCTCACGCATCCTGCCTGAGAAGGCGGATATGGTCATTTTCCTAAACAAGAACTGTCTCTGATTTTATACTGTACCTGCTGCTAATCTGGATTGGGTTTTGCAAGTTGTTTCTTATTGTTTATTTGCTTTTCTGTACCAGGTTAGCCCATCAGTGGGAGCACAGTAACATGTTTAAGTACCTGCAGCATCATACACTTGTGTGTGTGAATGTGTTTACATGAGGTTTCCTGCAGCATCATACACTTATGTGTAAATGTGTTTTCATGAGGTTTCCTGCAGCATCATACACTTATGTGTAAATGTGTTTTCATGAGGTTTCCTGCAGCATCATACACTTATGTGTAAATGTTTTTTCATGAGGTTTCGTGCAGCATCATACACTTATGTGTAAAGGTGTTTTCATGAGGTTCCCTGCAGCATCATACACTTATGTGTAGGGATGTCCGATAATATCGGCCTGCCGATATTATCGGCCGATAAATGCGTTAAAATGTAATATCGGAAATTATCGGTATCGTTTTTTTTATTATCTGTATCGTTTTTTTATTTTTATTTATTTTTTTTATTTTTATTAAATCAACATAAAAAACACAAGATACACTTACAATTAGTGCACCAACCCAAAAAACCTCCCTCCCCCCATTTCTTTCTGTTATCAATATTCTGGTTCCTACATTATATATCAATATATATCAATACAGTCTGCAAGGGATACAGTCTGTAAGCACACATGATTGTGCGTGCTGCTGGTCCACTAATAGTACTAACCTTTAACAGTTAATTTTACTCATTTTCATTAATTACTAGTTTCTATGTAACTGTTTTTATATTGTTTTACTTTCTTTTTTATTCAATAAAATGTTTTTAATTTAGTTATCTAATTTTTTTTTATTTTTTAAAAAGTACCTTATCTTCACCATACCTGGTTGTCCAAATTAGGCATAATAATGTGTTAATTCCACGACTGCATATATCGGTTGATATCGGTATCGGTTGATATCGGTATCGGTAATTAAAGAGTTGGACAATATCGGAATATCGGATATCGGCAAAAAGCCATTATCGGACATCCCTACTTATGTGTAAATGTGTTTTCATGAGGTATTCAAAAATAAAGCTCTCTTGAGGAAAGTGTACCCCTGGGAAAATGCATTCATAATTTATAATATTTATATTAAAGTTCATAGATTTGATATTTATATTCTAGTTGAAAACAGCCCTGTGAGGAATTTATAGTAAAGTTCATAAAAAGTTAATAGAATTAAAATTGATGGGGAATGTCAAACTATTTCATTCAGAAAGACTGTAGGTTAGCTAGCTCATTTAAAATATCCTAAACTTTTTTTTGACCCTGCCTCTTAAAAGAATCGGAATCGTGACTCGTCAGGAATCGGAATCGAAACAAAGAATCGGAATCGGAATTGTTCGAATTCAAACGATACCCAACCCTAGTCCTAACACACCTCAGACCACAAGACATTCTTTTAGGACCATTTGTCCATCCAAAGTCCACCATGTTATTATTATTTTATATTTTTTGGAGTCCTTAAAAGTTGCAAATGAGTTGTTTATTCATGGTTTTGGTATGTTTTAAACACCCGGCCACCAACTATAATCTGCACCACCTTTTGTGACCATTAAATAATTGCCCCTGCACTGCAATCTACAACAAAAACCCACTTTTTGTGCACCTCTTACACATGGGATGGTTTAGTAAGGACAATTGTTGTAGTTATATTGTAAAACTTAAAAATGTTGCTTGTGTTACGAACTTGCATGGCTGCAGTAGTTGTGACCCCAAGACGCAGGAGACAGGAGGACAACGTGCAGGTAAGACAAGTCATTATTTATAGTAGGAACACTGGATGCAGCTAGCATGGTAACATGAATAAATAATCGAGCCCTGACTGGAGGGCGGGGCAGGCATAAATAGTAACTTGATTGGCAACTGCAACCAGGTGTGCCAGGCTGCAAATCAGGCAGGAAAACAGGAAGTGGAACTAAAATAAGAGCGGTGACCAAAAAATAAACACAAAACAAAGGAAACATGACAGGTCGTCACAGCTCGGAGGAATAAATGAAGAATCCTTTCGAGTAAAAACGCTATGGACGACTTAGAAGAAGGAGCGACAATTGATGCTATCTTTTTGTTGAGCAAAAAGATAGCACCCTCGCACAAACAATAACTCACCTTTACAGTGTATTTGCTGGATTTGTTTAACTATTCGCATTATGGCCGTCAGCGAAGAAAAATCTGTGAATTAGTAGCTGTTTATGGTCCGGAATTTACGGTAGCGTACAATCTGGGATTTGTCGAATGACTGATGGTACACATGGTGGAATCACCGCACGGATATAATGATAGGTCTGCTCCCGAGCTATAGGAGTGTAGTGTACATTAGCATGTGTGCCCTTAATTGACATGTAGTACCACATTATACATTACATGGAGGGTTTTATGGCTATTATCACAGTTTTCTTCTACGTTGTCACCTTTGACTTTGCAGGTTCCACTTTACTCCAGTGATTCTTTGTATTGGGACTATGTGGTGGAGAAATGATATAGATTACAAACAGCTTGGAAGGAAAATAACAAAGCTGGTAACATTATGTTGCCAGCACCACTCTGGTAATAGCGGCAAGCAGACAATGAACAAATGGCTGGAGAAAACATGAAATTATACAAAATGAATAGTTAGTGTGCACTTCAATCCGAAGCCTCGGCGTCTGCAGGGTTGTCAGAGTCTATCATTTACGCGTCGCTATAAGACGTGACACTTTTTTGCATTGTGAGGCATGTTAAATGCATTCTGCTACCATCAGAGTAGCACTCTGCATCTTTATTCCTCCCCTTCTGCCATACAGTTTGCTTATATTTGGCATTATATTACCATATTTTCGCACCAATATACCGTATAAGCCACACCCACTAAATTCTAGTAGAAGAAAATAAAAAATTAAATCCATGTATCAGCTGCACCAGACTATAAGCCGCACCACGTTTTGTGACCATTAAATTATATATATATATATATATATATATATATATATATATATATATATATATATATATATATATATATATATATATATATATATATATATATATATACATATATATATATATATATATATATATGTATATAAATATATATATATATATATATATATATATATATATATATATATATATATATATATATATATATATATATATATATATATATATATATAAATATATATATATATATATATATAAATATATATATATATATATATATATATATATATATATATATATATATATATATATATATATATATATATATATATATATATATATATATATATATATAATATTTAATGGTAATATATATATATATATATATATATATATATTATATTATTTAATGGTAATATATATATATATATATATATATATATATATATATATATATATATATATATATATATATATATATATATATATGTATGTATGTGTGGGAAAAAATCACAAGACTATTTCATCTCTACAGGCCTGTTTCATGAGGGTTTCCTCAATCATCAGGAGATTGAGGAAACCCTCATGAAACAGGCCTGTAGAGATGAAATAGTCTTGTGATTTTTTCCCACACATACATATTACGCTCTACCACGGTATCGAGCACTATTTTTTTTAGATAATCTAATTAAGACATATATATATATATATATATATATATATATATATATATATATATATATATATATATATATATATATATATATATATATATATATATATATATATATATATATATATATATATATTACCATTAAATAATATAATATATATATATATATATATATATATATACATATATATATATGTGTTGTGAAATTATTTATTTACAAATAAATATTTGTACATGTTTATTTACATACCTTAATTGTTTTGTGATGGGGCAGTAAAACGGAAGATCAAACAAAACAGAAGTCATGGTCGTGGAGTACCAGTTTATAGTCCGTAATTGATGGTGCATATGAGCGTGTCCTCCCCTCCTGTGGTACAGTTTGCTTATGCTTGGCATTATATAACCGTATGTTTCGCATTTTCGCACTTTTGCGCAACAATGTATAAGCCGCACCCACACAAAAAAAAAGTTCCATTGTATAAGTGGCAGATATATACGTTAAGAAATGAGTTATTTACACAGAAATATTCTGTAAATGTTTATTTACATACCTTAATTGTTTTGTGACACGGCAGTAAAACGGCCGATCAAACAAAACAGAAGTCATGGTCATCGTTTTGGTGAGTTTACTGAGGAATTTGTGGAAGTGAAACGACACAAAAAGAATGTTATTGTAAGTTAATAATACAACGGATGGCTAGAAGACGGAACTTGATGGTTTTGGTTGAAAGTTAAGACTAAGCAGAAGGGCAGTGCAGCACCTACAGTTAGCAAAAAGCAGACTCCGTCGTAAAATGTTCAAGTTCCGGAAGTGACGTAGTCTACACGCATGCGTGGACAGATTGTGTTGTCTGCTATCAATGGAGTCGTGTGCTGCAAACTTAGCAACATGATATGTACTTCATGTTGCTAAGTAGTCGTGTGCTGCAAACTTAGCAACATGATATGTACTTCATGTTGCTAAGTAGTAGTGTGCTGCAAACTTAGCAACATGATATGTACTTCATGTTGCTAAGTAGTAGTGTGCTGCAAACTTAGCAACATGATATGTACTTCATGTTGCTAAGTAGTAGTGTGCTGCAAACTTAGCAACATGATATGTACTTCATGTTGCTAAGTAGTAGTGTGCTGCAAACTTAGCAACATGATATGTACTTCATGTTGCTAAGTAGTAGTGTGCTGCAAACTTAGCAACATGATATGTACTTCATGTTGCTAAGTAGTAGTGTGCTGCAAACTTAGCAACATGATATGTACTTCATGTTGCTAAGTAGTAGTGTGCTGCAAACTTAGCAACATGATATGTACTTCATGTTGCTAAGTAGTAGTGTGCTGCAAACTTAGCAACATGATATGTACTTCATGTTGCTAAGTAGTAGTGTGCTGCAAACTTAGCAACATGATATGTACTTCATGTTGCTAAGTAGTAGTGTGCTGCAAACTTAGCAACATGATATGTACTTCATGTTGCTAAGTAGTAGTGTGCTGCAAACTTAGCAACATGATATGTACTTCATGTTGCTAAGTAGTCGTGTGCTGCAAACTTAGCAACATGATATGTACTTCATGTTGCTAAGTAGTCGTGTGCTGCAAACTTAGCAACATGATATGTACTTCATGTTGCTAAGTAGTAGTGTGCTGCAAACTTAGCAACATGATATGTACTTCATGTTGCTAAGTAGTCGTGTGCTGCAAACTTAGCAACATGATATGTACTTCATGTTGCTAAGTAGTCGTGTGCTGCAAACTTAGCAACATGATATGTACTTCATGTTGCTAAGTAGTCGTGTGCTGCAAACTTAGCAACATGATATGTACTTCACTGTTTGGAGGAAAACAAAAGGCCATGACTAGAATGGTGCAATGTTCTTTAAAGCTATTTCCATAACAAAGATATTTGGTATTAAACATTTTCAAATGATTTACAAATTATTTTCGTCATAATTTTCAATCATTTAACAATATATTTAAAAAAAACACTGACAAAAAGCAAGAAACATAAGAAATAACAGTTAAAAGTATAAAACAAAAGCATCATATTACACATTACATATTGTTTTTTTCTTTGATGTAATATTTTTTATAATGTCCCTGAGAGGGACAAGCGGTAGGAAATGGATGGATGGATAATAAAATGAAAAACTATTTGGTTTGCATGACATAACATTGTATTTATGAATAAGACCCCCAACGGGACAAGCGGTAGAAAATGGATGGATGGAATATGTAATACTTTTAGTAGACACAGCAGTTTGACAGCATACTCACGTTTTTATTACATTTATCTTGTAAGAACAGGTAAATATAGTATAGTAGTATATTATAAGTACTATACAGTATATTGTAAGTACTAAACAGTATATTGTAAGTACTAAACAGTATATTATAAGTACTAAACAGTATATTGTAAGTACTAAACAGTATATTGTAAGTACTAAACAGTATATTGTAAGTACTAAACAGTATATTGTAAGTACTAAACAGTATATTGTAAGTACTAAACAGTATATTATAAGTACTATACAGTATATTGTAAGTACTAAACAGTATATTGTAAGTACTAAACAGTATATTATAAGTACTAAACAGTATATTGTAAGTACTAAACAGTATATTGTAAGTACTAAACAGTATATTGTAAGTACTAAACCGTGTATTGTAAGTACTAAACAGTATATTGTAAGTACTAAACCGTGTATTGTAAGTACTAAACAGTACATTGTAAGTACTAAACCGTGTATTGTAAGTACTAAACAGTATATTGTAAGTATTAAACTGTGTATTGTAAGTACTAAACAGTATATTGTAAGTACTAAACAGTATATTGTAAGTACTAAACAGTATATTGTAAGTACTAAACAGTATATTGTAAGTACTAAACAGTATATTGTAAGTACTGAACCGTGTATTGTAAGTACTAAACAGTATATTGTAAGTACCAAACAGTATATTGTAAGTACTAAACAGTATATTGTAAGTACTAAACCGTGTATTGTAAGTACTAAACAGTATATTGTAAGTACTAAATTGTGTATTGTAAGTACTAAACAGTATATTGTAAGTACTAAACAGTATATTATAAGTACTAAACAGTATATTATAAGTACTAAACAGTATATTGTAAGTACCAAACAGTATATTGTAAGTACTAAACAGTATATTATAAGTACTAAACAGTATATTGTAAGTACCAAACAGCAGGCCTGGCCCTAACCAATCTGGCGCCCTAGGCAAGATTTTAGGTGGCGCCCCCCCCACATCGGCAGTGAAGTGTATATACTCACAAGAAACCGAATAGCTTTGTCTTTGACCTTTTTTTTTTTACTTAAAGAAAGCAAATTAACATATTATATGGGAATGTTATGTTATGATTATCTTTAACCGAATCACAGCAGTGCTCAAATTAAAAAAACAGCATTCCCTCTCATGTGATATTGCTTAATTAACATTAATGATGTGCACTTTAACAACTAGGCTTACAACTATACCTAATATATAAAGGGGTGGAAAAGTGACTATTACCTGCAGGGCAAACATTAGCTAACCAGAAGGCAATAACAATGTAAACAAAAAACACCTGCTTAAAAGATCTAATACAAATGTCCCTGAGGAATGTAAGGTGGGAGTACTGTAATTACCTAACGTTACATTATTATTTTCCATAACAATGTAGCCCCCTCCACAATATTAACCCGACGTTAAAAGAGAACTAGCTATTTATTGATGAGCAATTGCCGAATCATGTAACATTAGCTTAATGCTAAAAAGCCAGGTTACTATCACATTCTGTAACAGACAAATCATTTCATGTAGGCTAACGTTACCTACCTGCTACCTCTGTCTTTTTCTCGTTTCTCCTCCTCTTCTTTTCTGTTTTTTTCTTCCCTGGGCACCTGACAGTTTTGGCCGTTTTGACATCTTGTGTTGATTTTTTGATGCGGTGACGTCCATAAACAGTCATGATACGGGAAGGGAGGGGGCGCACCGTGCGGGGGGAGGGGGGGCGTAATGTTGTAACAAATAATATTTCTATTAAATAGGCTTTACTTTGCATTTTAATTAACGTGGGATTATTTTTTGTATTTATAAATAATAGTACCAACTTTTTTTTTTTTTTTTTTTTTTCTCCAACATTTGTGGCACTGGCGTGGCGCCCCCTGATGGACGGCGCCCTTAGCATTTGCCTATACGGCCTATGCCACGGGCCGGCCCTGCACCTGACCACTGTGACGTGTTGCCTATTAGCTCCTCCCCCATTGACCGTCAAGTAGTCTGCCTGGTTGTCCAGGCCTGTAGGAAGAGCTGATAGGCAACACATCACAGTGGTCAGGTTTCTCTTCTGAAGAAGACTGCAGATGACAGGCCGGTTTTTGGACGTAGTTTGGGGACCCCTCATCTCAGTGGGTGTCCAAAGTGCGGCCCGGGGGCCATTTGCGGCCCGCAGCTAATTGTTTACCGGCCCGCCACACAATTTGGAAATACTATTGTAAAAATAAAAAAGAACATTAAAAAAAGTGTAAAAAGTTGCAATGTTGACACAAAAGCTGCCATGTAGGCTGTTTTTTTTCTTCTTTTGTCTTTCTTTATTTTTCTTTTTTTGCCATTGCTCCAAAAAAAATAATGACCAAAAAATCCATGTTATAATGAATTATTTTCAGGGCTCCAATTACTTCAAATATTTCACTTTAAAATGTTTTATGTGGTAAATATTGCATATATTGTGTAGTAGCCATATAAAGACATCAAAGTTTTCTTTGACAAAAGCACATAAAACAAACAAAATAATAGTTCCAGCATAAAATGGACAGATATATCTGAAGCTGATCTCGTAACTTAAGTGTTGAAAGTAAAATAAAAACCTAATAAAAATGTATCACTTTATGAGTGGGGCACCTTTTGGATCCCAAATATATTTAGTGATTTTTTATTGATCTTTTCACTGTGATTACTCAAAAATATGAAATAATTAAAATCAATGGTGTCCTGCATTATTGATCTTTTAGGGCTCTAATTACTAAATACTGCATATTTCAGTTTTACTATAAAAAAAACTAAGTTGTTTTTGACGGAAAAGCCATAATACATTTTTTTTAATTTGTATTACTTCATATCAACTTGAAGTTAAGTTAAAGTTAAAGTACCAATGATGGTCACACACACACTAGGTGTGGTGACATTTGTCCTCTGCATTTGACCCATCCCCTTGATCACCCCCTGGGAGGTGAGGGGAGCAGTGGGCAGCAGCGGTGCCGCGCCCGGGAATCATTTTGGTGATTTAACCCCCAATTCCAACCCTTGATGCTGAGTACTGATATAAAGATTTACTGTAAGTGTTAAATAATTAAAAAAATAATAATAATCTGACTTATTTTTAACATTTTAATGACTGAGACCCTTTATGGTCCCCGGGACCCCTAAAGGTAAAATACATACAAAAATCCATACACACTGGTAAGATGTTCGTATACACACTGGTAAGATGCTCGCATACACACTGGTAAGATGCTCGCATACACACTGGTAAGATGTTCGTATACACACTGGTAAGATGCTTGCATACACACTGGTAAGATGCTCGTATACACACTGGTAAGATGCTCATATACAAACTGGTAAGATGCTCGCATAAAAACTGGTGAGATGCTCGCATACACACTGGTAAGATGCTCGCATACACACTGGTAAGATGCTCGTATACACACTGGTAAGATGCTCGAATACAAACTGGTAAGATGCTCGCATACACACTGGTAAGATGCTCGCATACACACTGGTAAGATGCTCGCATACACACTGGTAAGATGCTCGTATACACACTGGTAAGATGCTCGTATACAAACTGGTAAGATGCTCGCATACACACTGGTAAGATGCTCGCATACACACTGGTAAGATGCTCGCATACACACTGGTAAGATGCTCGTATACACACTGGTAAGATGCTCGTATACAAACTGGTAAGATGCTCGCATACACACTCGTGAGATGCTCGCAGACACACTGGTAAGATGCTCGCATACACACTGGTAAGATGCTCGCATACATACTGGTAAGATGCTCGCATACACACTGGTGAGATGCTCGCATACACACTGGTAAGATGCTCGCATACACACTGGTGAGATAATCGCATACACACTGGTAAGATGCTCGCATACACACTGGTGAGATGCTCGCATACACACTGGTGAGATGCTCGCATACACACTGGTGAGATGTTCGCATACACACTGGTAAGATGCTCGCATACACACTGGTGAGATGTTCGTATACACACTGGTAAGATGTTCGTATACACACTGGTAAGATGCTCGCATACACACTGGTGAGATGTTCGCATACACACTGGTAAGATGCTCGCATACACACTGGTAAGATGTTCGTATACACACTGGTAAGATGTACGTATACACACTGTTAAGATGCTCGCATACACACTGGTAAGATGTTCGTATACACACTGGTAAGATGTTCGTATACACACTGGTAAGATGCTCGCATACACACTGGTAAGATGTTCGTATACACACTGGTAAGATGCTGGCATACACACTGGTAAGATGCTCGTATACAAACTGGTAAGATGCTCGCATACACACTGGTGAGATGCTCGCATACACACTGGTAAGATGTTCGTATACACACTGGTAAGATGTTCGTATACACACTGGTGAGATGCTCGCATACACACTGGTGAGATGCTCGCATACACACTGGTAAGATGCTCGCATACACACTGGTAAGATGCTCGTATACACACTGGTAAGATGCTCGCATACACACTGGTAAGATGCTCGCATACACACTGGTAAGATGCTCGCATACACACTGGTGAGATGCTCGCATACACACTGGTAAGATGCTCGCATACACATTGGTAAGATGCTCGCATACACACTGGTAAGATGCTCGTATACACACTGGTAAGATGCTCGTATACAAACTGGTAAGATGCTCGCATACACACTGGTGAGATGCTCGCATACACACTGGTAAGATGTTCGTATACACACTGGTAAGATGTTCGTATACACACTGGTGAGATGCTCGCATACACACTGGTAAGATGCTCGCATACACACTGGTAAGATGCTCGTATACACACTGGTAAGATGCTCGCATACACACTGGTAAGATGCTTGCATACACACTGGTAAGATGCTCGCATACACACTGGTAAGATGCTCGTATACACACTGGTAAGATGCTCGCATACACAGTGGTAAGATGCTCGCATACACACTTGTAAGATGCTCGCATACACACTGGTAAGATGCTCGCATACACACTGGTGAGATGCTCGCATACACACTGGTGAGATGCTCGCATACACACTGGTAAGATGTTCGTATACACACTGGTGAGATGCTCGCATACACACTGGTAAGATGCTCGCATACACACTGGTAAGATGTTCGTATACACACTGGTAAGATGCTCGCATACACACTGTTGAGATGTTCGCATACACACTGGTAAGATGCTCGCATACACACTGGTGAGATGCTCGCATACACACTGGTGAGATGTTCGTATACACACTGGTAAGATGTTCGTATACACACTGGTAAGATGCTCGCATACACACTGGTGAGATGTTCGCATACACACTGGTAAGATGCTCGCATACACACTGGTAAGATGTTCGTATACACACTGGTAAGATGTACGTATACACACTGTTAAGATGCTCGCATACACACTGGTAAGATGTTCGTATACACACTGGTAAGATGTTCGTATACACACTGGTAAGATGCTCGCATACACACTGGTAAGATGTTCGTATACACACTGGTAAGATGCTGGCATACACACTGGTAAGATGCTCGTATACAAACTGGTAAGATGCTCGCATACACACTGGTGAGATGCTCGCATACACACTGGTAAGATGTTCGTATAAACACTGGTAAGATGTTCGTATACACACTGGTGAGATGCTCGCATACACACTGGTAAGATGCTCGCATACACACTGGTAAGATGCTCGTATACACACTGGTAAGATGCTCGCATACACACTGGTAAGATGCTCGCATACACACTGGTAAGATGCTCGCATACACACTGGTGAGATGCTCGCATACACACTGGTAAGATGCTCGCATACACATTGGTAAGATGCTCGCATACACACTGGTAAGATGCTCGTATACACACTGGTAAGATGCTCGTATACAAACTGGTAAGATGCTCGCATACACACTGGTGAGATGCTCGCATACACACTGGTAAGATGTTCGTATACACACTGGTAAGATGTTCGTATACACACTGGTGAGATGCTCGCATACACACTGGTAAGATGCTCGCATACACACTGGTAAGATGCTCGTATACACACTGGTAAGATGCTCGCATACACACTGGTAAGATGCTTGCATACACACTGGTAAGATGCTCGCATACACACTGGTAAGATGCTCGTATACACACTGGTAAGATGCTCGCATACACAGTGGTAAGATGCTCGCATACACACTTGTAAGATGCTCGCATACACACTGGTAAGATGCTCGCATACACACTGGTGAGATGCTCGCATACACACTGGTGAGATGCTCGCATACACACTGGTAAGATGTTCGTATACACACTGGTGAGATGCTCGCATACACACTGGTAAGATGCTCGCATACACACTGGTAAGATGTTCGTATACACACTGGTAAGATGCTCGCATACACACTGTTGAGATGTTCGCATACACACTGGTAAGATGCTCGCATACACACTTGTGAGATGCTCGCATACACACTGGTAAGATGCTCGCATACACACTGGTGAGATGCTCGCATACACACTGGTAAGATGCTCGCATACACACTGGTAAGATGCTCGCATACACACTGGTAAGATGTTCGCATACACACTGGTAAGATGCTCGCATACACACTGGTGAGATGCTCGCATACACACTGGTGAGATGTTCGTATACACACTGGTGAGATGCTCGCATACACACTGGTGAGATGCTCGCATACACACTGGTAAGATGTTCGTATACACACTGGTGAGATGCTCGCATACACACTGGTAAGATGTTCGTATACACACTGGTGAGATGCTCGCATATACACTGGTAAGATGTTCGTATACACACTGGTAAGATGCTCGCATACACACTGGTGAGATGTTCGCATACACACTGGTAAGATGCTCGCATACACACTGGTGAGATGCTCGCATACACACTGGTAAGATGCTCGCATACACACTGGTGAGATGTTCGCATACACACTGGTAAGATGCTCGCATACACACTGGTAAGATGCTCGCATACACACTGGTAAGATGTTCGCATACACACTGGTAAGATGCTCGCATACACACTGGTGAGATGCTCGCATACACACTGGTGAGATGTTCGTATACACACTGGTGAGATGCTCGCATACACACTGGTAAGATGTTCGTATACACACTGGTGAGATGCTCGCATATACACTGGTAAGATGTTCGTATACACACTGGTAAGATGCTCGCATACACACTGGTGAGATGTTCGCATACACACTGGTAAGATGCTCGCATACACACTGGTGAGATGCTCGCATACACACTGGTGAGATGCTCGCATACACACTGGTGAGATGCTCGCATACACACTGGTGAGATGCTCGCATACACACTGGTGAGATGCTCGCATACACACTGGTGAGATGCTCGCATACACACTGGTAAGATGCTCGCATACACACTGGTGAGATGCTCGCATACACACTGGTAAGATGCTCGCATACACACTGGTGAGATGCTCGCATACACACTGGTGAGATGCTCGCATACACACTGGTAAGATGTTCGTATACACACTGGTGAGATGCTCGCATACACACTGGTAAGATGCTCGCATACACACTGGTAAGATGCTCACATACACACTGGTGAGATGCTCGCATACACACTGGTAAGATGCTCGCATACACACTGGTGAGATGCTCGCATACACACTGGTAAGATGTTCGTATACACACTGGTGAGATGCTCGCATACACACTGGTAAGATGCTCGCATACACACTGGTAAAATGTTCGTATACACACTGGTAAGATGCTCGCATACACACTGGTGAGATGTTCGCATACACACTGGTAAGATGCTCGCATACACACTGGTGAGATGCTCGCATACACACTGGTAAGATGCTCGTATACACACTGGTAAGATGCTCGCATACACACTGGTAAGATGCTCGCATACACACTTGTAAGATGCTCGCATACACACTGGTAAGATGCTCGCATACACACTGGTGAGATGCTCGCATACACACTGGTGAGATGCTCGCATACACACTGGTAAGATGCTCGCATACACACTGGTAAGATGTTCGCATACACACTGGTAAGATGCTCGCATACACACTGGTGAGATGCTCGCATACACACTGGTAAGATGTTCGTATACACCCTGGTGAGATGCTCGCATACACACTGGTAAGATGCTCGCATACACACTGGTAAGATGTTCGTATACACACTGGTAAGATGCTCGCATACACACTGTTGAGATGTTCGCATACACACTGGTAAGATGCTCGCATACACACTTGTGAGATGCTCGCATACACACTGGTAAGATGCTCGCATACACACTGGTGAGATGCTCGCATACACACTGGTAAGATGCTCGCATACACACTGGTAAGATGCTCGCATACACACTGGTAAGATGTTCGCATACACACTGGTAAGATGCTCGCATACACACTGGTGAGATGCTCGCATACACACTGGTGAGATGTTCGTATACACACTGGTGAGATGCTCGCATACACACTGGTGAGATGCTCGCATACACACTGGTAAGATGTTCGTATACACACTGGTGAGATGCTCGCATACACACTGGTAAGATGTTCGTATACACACTGGTGAGATGCTCGCATATACACTGGTAAGATGTTCGTATACACACTGGTAAGATGCTCGCATACACACTGGTGAGATGTTCGCATACACACTGGTAAGATGCTCGCATACACACTGGTGAGATGCTCGCATACACACTGGTAAGATGCTCGCATACACACTGGTGAGATGTTCGCATACACACTGGTAAGATGCTCGCATACACACTGGTAAGATGCTCGCATACACACTGGTAAGATGTTCGCATACACACTGGTAAGATGCTCGCATACACACTGGTGAGATGCTCGCATACACACTGGTGAGATGTTCGTATACACACTGGTGAGATGCTCGCATACACACTGGTAAGATGTTCGTATACACACTGGTGAGATGCTCGCATATACACTGGTAAGATGTTCGTATACACACTGGTAAGATGCTCGCATACACACTGGTGAGATGTTCGCATACACACTGGTAAGATGCTCGCATACACACTGGTGAGATGCTCGCATACACACTGGTAAGATGCTCGCATACACACTGGTGAGATGTTCGCATACACACTGGTAAGATGCTCGCATACACACTGGTAAGATGCTCGCATACACACTGGTAAGATGTTCGCATACACACTGGTAAGATGCTCGCATACACACTGGTGAGATGCTCGCATACACACTGGTGAGATGTTCGTATACACACTGGTGAGATGCTCGCATACACACTGGTAAGATGTTCGTATACACACTGGTGAGATGCTCGCATATACACTGGTAAGATGTTCGTATACACACTGGTAAGATGCTCGCATACACACTGGTGAGATGTTCGCATACACACTGGTAAGATGCTCGCATACACACTGGTGAGATGCTCGCATACACACTGGTGAGATGCTCGCATACACACTGGTGAGATGCTCGCATACACACTGGTGAGATGCTCGCATACACACTGGTAAGATGTTCGTATACACACTGGTAAGATGTTCGTATACACACTGGTGAGATGCTCGCATACACACTGGTAAGATGCTCGCGTACACACTGTTAAGATGCTCGCATACACACTGGTAAGATGCTCGCATACACACTGGTAAGATGTTCGCATACACACTGGTGAGATGCTCGCATACACACTGGTGAGATGCTCGCATACACACTGGTGGGATGCTCGCATACACACTGGTAAGATGCTCGCATACACACTGGTGAGATGCTCGCATACACACTGGTGAGATGCTTGCATACACACTGGTAAGATGTTCGTATACACACTGGTGAGATGCTCGCATACACACTGGTAAGATGCTCGCATACACACTGGTAAGATGCTCACATACACACTGGTGAGATGCTCGCATACACACTGGTAAGATGCTCGCATACACACTGGTGAGATGCTCGCATACACACTGGTAAGATGTTCGTATACACACTGGTGAGATGCTCGCATACACACTGGTAAGATGCTCGCATACACACTGGTAAGATGTTCGTATACACACTGGTAAGATGCTCGCATACACACTGGTGAGATGTTCGCATACACACTGGTAAGATGCTCGCATACACACTGGTGAGATGCTCGCATACACACTGGTAAGATGCTCGTATACACACTGGTAAGATGCTCGCATACACACTGGTAAGATGCTCGCATACACACTTGTAAGATGCTCGCATACACACTGGTAAGATGCTCGCATACACACTGGTGAGATGCTCGCATACACACTGGTGAGATGCTCGCATACACACTGGTAAGATGCTCGCATACACACTGGTAAGATGTTCGCATACACACTGGTAAGATGCTCGCATACACACTGGTGAGATGCTCGCATACACACTGGTAAGATGTTCGTATACACAGTGGTGAGATGCTCGCATACACACTGGTAAGATGCTCGCATACACACTGGTAAGATGTTCGTATACACACTGGTAAGATGCTCGCATACACACTGTTGAGATGTTCGCATACACACTGGTAAGATGCTCGCATACACACTTGTGAGATGCTCGCATACACACTGGTAAGATGCTCGCATACACACTGGTGAGATGCTCGCATACACACTGGTAAGATGCTCGCATACACACTGGTAAGATGCTCGCATACACACTGGTAAGATGTTCGCATACACACTGGTAAGATGCTCGCATACACACTGGTGAGATGCTCGCATACACACTGGTGAGATGTTCGTATACACACTGGTGAGATGCTCGCATACACACTGGTGAGATGCTCGCATACACACTGGTAAGATGTTCGTATACACACTGGTGAGATGCTCGCATACACACTGGTAAGATGTTCGTATACACACTGGTGAGATGCTCGCATATACACTGGTAAGATGTTCGTATACACACTGGTAAGATGCTCGCATACACACTGGTGAGATGTTCGCATACACACTGGTAAGATGCTCGCATACACACTGGTGAGATGCTCGCATACACACTGGTAAGATGCTCGCATACACACTGGTGAGATGTTCGCATACACACTGGTAAGATGCTCGCATACACACTGGTAAGATGCTCGCATACACACTGGTAAGATGTTCGCATACACACTGGTAAGATGCTCGCATACACACTGGTGAGATGCTCGCATACACACTGGTGAGATGTTCGTATACACACTGGTGAGATGCTCGCATACACACTGGTAAGATGTTCGTATACACACTGGTGAGATGCTCGCATATACACTGGTAAGATGTTCGTATACACACTGGTAAGATGCTCGCATACACACTGGTGAGATGTTCGCATACACACTGGTAAGATGCTCGCATACACACTGGTGAGATGCTCGCATACACACTGGTAAGATGCTCGCATACACACTGGTGAGATGCTCGCATACACACTGGTGAGATGCTCGCATACACACTGGTAAGATGTTCGTATACACACTGGTGAGATGCTCGCATACACACTGGTAAGATGCTCGCATACACACTGGTAAGATGCTCACATACACACTGGTGAGATGCTCGCATACACACTGGTAAGATGCTCGCATACACACTGGTGAGATGCTCGCATACACACTGGTAAGATGTTCGTATACACACTGGTGAGATGCTCGCATACACACTGGTAAGATGCTCGCATACACACTGGTAAGATGTTCGTATACACACTGGTAAGATGCTCGCATACACACTGGTGAGATGTTCGCATACACACTGGTAAGATGCTCGCATACACACTGGTGAGATGCTCGCATACACACTGGTAAGATGCTCGCATACACACTGGTGAGATGCTCGCATACACACTGTTAAGATGCTCGCATACATACTGGTAAGATGTTCGCATACACACTGGTAAGATGCTCGCATACACACTGGTGAGATGCTCGCATACACACTGGTAAGATGCTCGCATACACACTGGTGAGATGCTCGCATACACACTGGTAAGATGCTCGCATACACACTGGTAAGATGTTCGCATACACACTGGTAAGATGCTCGCATACACACTGGTAAGATGTTCGTATACACATTGGTAAGATGTTCGTATACACACTGGTGAGATGCTCGCATACACACTGGTGAGATGTTCGCATACACACTGGTAAGATGCTCGCATACACACTGGTAAGATGCTCGCATACACACTGGTAAGATGTTCGCATACACACTGGTAAGATGCTCGCATACACACTGGTAAGATGTTCGTATACACATTGGTAAGATGTTCGTATACACACTGGTGAGATGCTCGCATACACACTGGTGAGATGTTTGCATACACACTGGTAAGATGCTCGCATACACACTGGTAAGATGCTCGCATACACATAACTGAAATCCTTGCACACATACTACTGAAATTGTTGTCTCTCACATGCACGTATAAAAAGCGCACACAGGTGAAATCCGTTTGTACATACTAGTGAAAAATAATTCCAGGTGTGTGTGTGCGTGCGTGAGACAAAAACATTTCAGTAGTGTTTATGGGAGTGTTTCAGTAGGGTGTGTGAGAAAAAACATTTTAGTTGTTTATGTGAGAGCATTTCAGTAGTGTATGTAAGAGTGTTTCAGTAGTGTATGTAAGAGTGTTTCAGTAGTGTATGTAAGAGTGTTTCAGTAGTTTATGTAAGAGTGTTTCAGTAGTGTATGTAAGAGTGTTTCAGTAGTTTATGTAAGAGTGTTTCAGTAGTGTATGTAAGAGTGTTTCAGTTGTGTTTATAAGAGTGTTTCAGTAGTGCATGTAAGAGTGTTTCAGTAGTGTATGTAAGAGTGTTTCAGTTAGGTTTGTAAGAGTGTTTCAGTAGTGTATGTAAGAGTGTTTCAGTAGTGTATGTAAGAGTGTTTCAGTAGTGTTTATAAGAGTTTTTCAGTAGTGCATGTAAGAGTGTTTCAGTAGTGTATGTAAGAGTGTTTCAGTAGTGTATGTAAGTGTTTCAGTAGTGTATGTAAGAGTGTTTCAGTAGTGTATGTAAGAGTGTTTCAGTAAGGTTTGTAGAAGTGTTTCAGTAGTGTATGTAAGAGTGTTTCAGTAGTGTATGTAAGAGTGTTTCAGTAAGGTTTGTAAGAGTGTTTCAGTAGTGTATGTAAGAGTGTTTCAGTAAGGTTTGTAAGAGTGTTTCAGTAGTGTTTATAAAAGTGTTTCAGTAAGGTTTGTAAGAGTGTTTCAGTAGTGTATGTAAGAGTGTTTCAGTAGTGTATGTAAGAGTGTTTCAGTAGTGTTTATAAGAGTGTTTCAGTAGTGTATGTAAGAGTGTTTCAGTAGTGTTTATAAGAGTGTTTCAGTAGTGTTTATAAGAGTGTTTCAGTAATGTTTATAAGAGTGTTTCAGTAGTGTATGTAAGAATGTTTCAGTAGTGTTTATAAGAGTGTTTCAGTAGTGTATGTAAGACTGTTTCAGTAAGGTTTGTAAGAGTGTTTCAGTAGTGTATGTAAGAGTGTTTCAGTAGTGTATGTAAGAGTGTTTCAGTAGTGTTTATAAGAGTGTTTCAGTAGTGTATGTAAGAGTGTTTCAGTAGTGTATGTAAGAGTGTTTCAGTAGTGTTTATAAGAGTTTTTCAGTAGTGTATGTAAGAGTGTTTCAGTAAGGTTTGTAAGACTGTTTCAATAGTGTATGTAAGAGTGTTTCAGTAGTGTATGTAAGTGTTTCAGTAGTGTATGTAAGAGTGTTTCAGTAGTGTATGTAAGAGTGTTTCAGTACTGTTTTAAGAGTGTTTCAGTAGTGTATGTAGGAGTGTATCAGTAGTGTATGTAAGAGTGTTTCAGTAGTGTTTATAAGAGTGTTTCAGTAGTGTATGTAAGAGTGTTTCCATTTTATAAGCCACGGGGTTCACAGCGTAGGAAATAGTCTGTGATTAATGGTGCACATGAGCTTTTCCTCCAGATCGAGAGGAGCCAGATGAGGTGGTTCGGGCATCTGGTCAGGATGCCACCCGAGCGCCTCCCTAGGGATTGTTTTGGGCACGTCCGACCGGTAGGAGGCCACGGGGAAGACCCAGGACACGTTGGGAAGACTATCTCTCCCGGCTGGCCTGGGAACGCCTCGGGATCCCTCGGGAGGAGCTGGACGAAGTGGCTGGGGAGAGGGATTGATGGATTGATTGAGACTTTTATTAGTAGGTTGCACAGTGAAGTACACATTCCGTACAATTGACCACTAAATGGTAACACCCGAATAAGTTTATCAACTTGTTTAAGTCGGGGTCCAAAGTCTGGGCTTCCATTCTTAGGCTGCTGCCCCCGCGACCCGACCTCGGATAAGCGGAAGAAGATGGATGGATGAGCTTTTCCTCCAATTCTGTGATAGTTTGCTTATATTTGGCATAATTTTACGACTTTATTATGTAAAAAAAAACATCTTGATTAAAGACAACAACTCTCACTCTTGTGAGTTTCTTCTCGCCAAAGATCTAATGCGCACTTGAAGTCAATCCAGGTGCCCTCAGGTGACAGAAGGAGCACTCGTCCAAGCAAGGTCTACACCAGGACAGAGAGAGCGGCGCTGCGTTAACGAGTCGCCGGCGGCTCCTTGGAAGGAGCGCTCAGCTGTTGCCGCCATGCTCGGTGGACCACCGTAAACAAACCCAGTCCCCGTAGTGTCGGAGGGAGAGAAAAAATACACATCAGATCTCAAGGCTGCATTTTTTTTTTTCCAAGCGAGAAGACAATAGTTGCTGGAGTGGTGAGCGTCAGAGTGGTGAGCATCAGAGTGGTGAGCGTCTTAAGTGCTGCAGGAAGAGGAACATGTCTGCAGGAGAGATGAGTGATCAAGACACGTCTTCCTAGTAAATAAGCAATGTATGCTGTTGCTAGGAAACAGTAGCTGGTGAATATTCAGTCTTTCATACCCAATCAAAAGGAATAATACATAATATAATATTTGACATGTTCTCTCCTATGCCGACTATATAAACCCTCAAACTCTTCTTTTCTTTTCTTTCATGTATTCATCATCATTTTTCCAGAGCTCTAATTACGTCCGTTTTATTTTGTTTGTTTCATTCACACTCTTCTAGGGACCATATGTTCAAATAGACACATACGAGACCGTGATGGCATACAGTAAAAAAAAATACCGGCCAATATGTTTCATATATGGCTGTCATACTTATATTTAATCGTAATTAAATCGCAGTTTGTTCATAGTTAACTCAAGAATTAACTGCAGATGAATATAATTTTTCATCATTTATAAGTGGACCCTATACAGATCATGATATCTAAACATGGAAGTGTAGCTCCTCCTCTGAATGCAAGTGCTCCTACAGTAGGAATACAAATTCTGTCTTCCTACAAAATACAAAATCTGGCAAGAGACACACGCACTGCAGGTATTTTTCTTCTTTACTGGCATATAAAAAGGCGTGCTAATGTCCATTTTGAGCTATTTAAAAGAGCATAATGTTGAATTTTTTTTTTATTAAAACAATCAAATTTTGTTGTTACAGACACCATTTGGAAATACTTAAGATATGTAAATAATTAAGGTATGTAAATAGACATTTGCAAAATATTTATTAAATAACTAATTTCACAATATATATATATATATATATATATATATATATATATATATATATATATATATATATATATATATATATATATATATATATATATATATATATATATATATATATATATATATATTTATTGACGGAAGCAGATTTTTTCATATATCCATATTTAAGTGTTACTTCTTTATTTTCATAGTCATATTACAAAACAGCTAGTGTTCTTCCAATTGTGCTCTTTTGGTCTGCAAGTACTGTGTGTCAGCCTTGATAGTTTGGTATGCAGGGAGTAGAGATAAATCAGGGAGTAGCCATAACAACGGGAGTGGGTGCGAGGAACAGAGGGAAGAACACAGCACTTCCGTTGGTTTGGGGGGGAGATCAATCTTAGCTGGGCTAGTGAACGCTTCTGTACTGGATTGGTCTCACGTTTGTTTTCAAAGCTTTGAGAATAAACCACAAAATACCAACTACTGCCTGGTGATCAATTTAAACTTCAGCTTATGTGCCATTGAAAGAACCTGGAAGAGACTAGCAATTTGAATTCCCCATTGGAGGAAGAGCTGTGTTCTTCCCTCTGTCCCTCGCTCCCACTCCCGTTGTTATGGCTACTCCCTGAGTTATCTCTACTCCCTGCATACCAAACTATCAAGGTCGCACGCAACAATATACAGTCGTGCTCATAAGTTTACATACCCTGGGAGAATTTATGATTTCTTGGCCATTCTTCAGAGAATATGAATGATAACACAAAAACCTTTCTTCCACTCATGCTTAATGGTTGTGTGAAGCTATTTATTGGCAAACAACTGTGTTTACTCTTTTTAAATCAAAATGACAAAAGAAAGTACCCAAATGACCCTGATCAAAAGTTTACATACCCCAGTGACTTTGATCTGATAACATGCACAAAAGTTGACAAAAAACAGGTTTGAATGGCTAATCAAGGTTTCAATCCTCACCTGTGACATGTTTGTTTGTAATTAATGTGTGTGTATAAAAGGTCAGTGAGTTTCTGGGCTTCTGACAGACCATTGCATCTTTCATCCAGTGCTGCACACATGTTTCTGGATTCTGAGTCATGGGGAAGGCTAAATAATTGTCAAAGGATCTGCAAGAAAGGGTAATTGAAATGCATAAAACAGGAAAGGGGTATAAAAAGATATCCAAGGAATTGAGAAATTCAATCAGCAGTGTTCAAACGCTGATTAAGAAGTAGAAAATTAGGGATTCAGGTAGACCAGCAAAGATTTCTGCCACAACTGCCAGGAAAATTGTTTGAGATGCAAAGAAAAGACCACAAATAAAGTCAGCTGAAATCCAGGACTCTCTGGAAAGAAAAAAAAAAAAAAAAAAAATTAAATTACAAAATAAATAAATAAATATATATATATATATATATATATATATATATATATATATATATATATATATATATATATATATATATATATATATATATATATATATATATATATATATATATATATATATATATATATATATATATATATATATATATATATATATATATATATATGCGGCTTATAGTCTGGTATGGCTAATATATGGAGCAATATGTTTTCCCCCTAAAATATCAGAAGCATTATTTCAGGTAGAAATATCACAGATTACATCAGCAAACATCTTTGACCATCAAAGCATGATCCTAACAATCCACATTTGTTGTTATTAATGCGTGAAAACTGATATCTAAACATGGAAGTGTAGCTCCTCCTCTGAATGCAAGTGCTCCGACAGCAGGAAATACAAATTCTGTCTTCCTACAAAATACAAAATCTGGCAAAACACCAAAGCACTGCAGGTATTTTGTCTTTATTGTCCAAAAAAAAAGGCATGTTTATGTCCATTTTGAGATTTTTAAAACAGCATAATGTTTGAAAAACATTTTATAAAAACAAAGTAATTTTGTTCGATCAGCCGTTTAAGGTATGTAAATAATTAAGGTATGTAAATAAACATTTGCAAAATATTTATTAAATAACTCATTTCACAACATATATATATATATATATATATATATATATATATATATATATATATATATATATATATATATATATATATATATATATATATATATATATATATATATATATATATATATATATATATATATATATATATATATATATATATATATATATATGCGGCTTATAGTCTGATGTGGCTAATATACGGAGCAATATGTTTTCCCCCTAAAAAATCTGAAGCATTATTTCAGGTAGTAATATCACAGATTACATCAGCAAACATCTTTGACCATCAAAGCATGATCCTAACAATCCACATTTTTTATTATTAATGCGTGAAAACTGATATCTAAACATGGAAGTGTAACTCCTCCTCTGAATGCAAGTGCTCCTACAGCAGGAAATACAATTTTTGTCTTCCTAAAAAATACAAAATCTGGCATTTCAGCATATATATATATATATATATATATATATATATATATATATATATATATATATATATATATATATATATATATATATATATATATATATATATATATATATATATATATATATATATATATATATATATATATATACACGGCTTATAGTCTGCTGTGGCTTATATATGGAGCATTATTTCAAGTAGAAATATCACAGATTACATCAGCAAACATCTTTGACGATCAAATCAGGATCCTAACTATTCACATATTGTGTTATTAATGTATGAAAACTGATATCCAAACATGGAAGTGTAGCTCCTCCTCTGAATATTTAATCGCGACTAATCAAAATTTGTTCATAATTAACTCAAGAATTAACTGCAGATGAATATATTTTTTCATCATTTATAAGTGGACCCTATACAGATTATGATATCTAAACATGGAAGTGTAGCTCCTCCTCTGAATGCAAGTGCTCCTACAGCAGGAATACAAATTCAGTATCCCTACAAAGTACAAAATCGGGCACTGCATGTATTTTTTTTTCTTTATTGTCAAAAAAAAGGTGTGTTTATCTCTATTTTGAGCTGTTTAAAAGAGAATAATGTTTAAAAAAACATTTAATTCAAACAAACTAATTTTACAGTCATGGTAATAAAAACTTGAAAATTATCTGTATGAAGCACTTGCATTCAGAGGAGGAGCTACACTTCCTTGTTTTCACGCATTAATAACACAAAATGTGGATTGTTACAATCATTATTTGATGGTCAAAGATGTTTGCTGATGTAATCTGTGATATTTCTACCTGAAATAATGCTTCTGATAACTTAGGGGGGAAAATTATAAAAATAAAATAAAAATATGTTTCATACATTAGCCACACCAGACTATAAACCACAGATATATACGATGTGAAATTAGTTATTTACACGGAAATATTTTGCAAATGTTTATTTACACACCTTAATTGGTTCCAAATGGTGTCTGTAACATGGCAGTAAAACGGCTAATCAAACAAAATTAGTTTTATTTAAATGTTTTTTAAACATTGTGCTCTTTTAAAAAGCTCGAAATTGAATACCTGCAGTGTGTATTTTGTAGGAAAACATAATTTGTATTCCTGCTGTAGGAGCACTTGCATTCAGAGGAGGAGCTACACTTCCATGTTTAGATATCAGTGTTTACGCATTAATAACACAAAATGTGGATTTTTACGACCATGCTTTGATGGTTGAAGATGTTTGCTGATGTGATCTGTGATATTTCTACCTGAAATAATGCTTCTGATATTCTGTACATAACATGTTGTACAAGATAATAGTATTCATAGCTCTGTATGACAGTCTTAATTTCGCTATTTATTTTAAAAATGCCTGCTAAACATTCTGTAATTGAATGACTATCAACCAGAAATACATTTTATTTAAATCCGCCACAAAATCTTTCCCTCCGTATTCCTTAATTGACGTACTAGCATTTATTTAGGTAGAAATATCACAGATTACATCCAAAACATATTAGACAATCAAAGCATGTTTGTAATGTTAGACATTTTTACTTTGTTCCTTTAGTTGGATCGAATGTGACGAGGCGTTTTTATTATTTATACACAATGGTCTTGCCCGAAGAATGACTTGCCAAGGCTTTGGACATGGGCTTTCCATAAAGTACCCTTTTCCTTTGTGCATTTATGCTCGCTGTTAAAAGAACTTATTGTGTTTGTGTTATTATCCTGTTAACTTTGACAGCCCTAGCTGTATATATTAATTACTAGTACGTTTGTAAATACTGTATAGAGTAGGCTAACCCATGTGGTTCCTGTGGATGTGAACACAAGTTGTAATTACTGTAGTGACTAAATAACATAGTGACTGAAACAGACAAAGTAATGTGTGAATACTGTACATAAGTAGATGAACCATCTGTGGCTGTGAAGTGAACACTAGTAAGGTTGTAAATACAGTATAGAGTAGGCTAACCCGTGTGGTTCCTGTGGATGTGAACATAATTACTGTAGTGACTAAATAACATAGTGACTGAAACAGACACAGTAATGTGTAAATAATGTCAATAAATAGACGAATCATCTGTGGCTGTGAAGAGAACACGAGTAAGGTTGTAAATACTGTATAGAGTAGGCTAACCCATGTGGTTCCTGTGGATGTGAACACAATTACTGTAGTGACTAAATAACATAGGGACTGAAACAGACAAAGTATTGTGTAAATAATGTACATACGTAGATGAACCATCTGTGGCTGTGAAGTGAACACTAGTAAGGTTGTAAATACTGTATAGAGTAGGCTAACCCATGTGGTTCCTGTGGATGTGAACACAGGTTTTAGTTTCTGGAGTGACTGAATAACATAGTGACTAAAACAGACAAAGTAAAGTGTAAATAATGTCCATAAGTAGATGAACCATCTGTGGCTGTGAAGTGAACACTAGTAAGGTTGTAAATGCTGTATAGAGTAGGCTAACCCATGTGGTTCCTGTGGATGTAATTACTGTAGTGACTAAATAATATAGTGACTGAAACAGACAAAGTAATGTGTAGATAATGTCAATAAGTAGATGAACCATCTGTGGCTGTGAAGTGAACACTAGTAAGGTTGTAAATACTGTATAGAGTAGGCTAACCCATGTGGTTCCTGTGGATGTAATTACTGTAGTGACTAAATAACATAGTGACTGAAACAGACAAAGTAATGTGTAAATAATTTTTAAATTTTCC
>NC_084756.1:4906751-4984251 GCF_033978785.1 Entelurus aequoreus | reverse complement strand
GCCTCTAAAAAGTACTAGTATAGTACCGCAATAATATTGAATTATAATCGGTACTATACCGCCTCTAAAAAGTACTAGTATAGTACCGCGATGATAATGAATCATATGCGGTACTATACCTTCTCTAAAAAGTACTAGTATAGTACCGTGATAACATTGAATCATATTTGGTACTATACCGCCTCTAAAAAGTACTAGTATAGTACCGTGATAATAATGAATCATATTCAGTACTATACCCCCTCTAAAAAGTACTAGTATAGTACCGCGGTAATAATGAATCATATTCGGTACTATACCGCCTCTAAAAAGTACTAGTATAGTACCGTGATAATAATGAATCATATTCAGTACTATACCGCCTCTAAAAAGTACTAGTATAGTACCGCAATAATAATGAATCATATTCGGTACTATACCGCCTCTAAAAAGTACGAGTGTAGTACCGCGATAATAATGAATCATATTCTGTACTATACCGCATCTAAAAAGTACTAGTATAGAACCGCGATAATAATGAATCATATTCGGTACTATACCGCCGCTGAAAAGTACTAGTATAGTACCGCGATAATATTGAATCATATTCGGTACTATACCTTCTCTAAAAAGTACTAGTATAGTACCGCGATAATATTGAATCATATTCAGTACTATACTGCATCTAAAAAGTACTACAATAGTACCTCGGGAGAACATCCGCAACTAAACACAACATAAACACAACAGAACAAATACCCAGAATCCTTTGCAGCCCTAACTCTTCCGGGCTACAAAAACACCCCCGCTACCCCCAACCCCGCCTCCTCCCAAGCCCGCCCACTTCTACCCCCCCACCCCCCACACACACACACACGCACACACCTCAACCCCCCCCCCCCCCATCTCCCAAATTCGGAGGTCTCAAGGTTGGCAAGTATGCATTGACTGATACTGATGTTGAAAATGACTTCTTTTTCTTCTATACTCTTCATTCTCAGAAGTGATGACAAACATTTTTTGTAAATTTGCTGGTAATGTTTTACTTTTAGCCTTAAACATGACACATAATGTCTGTAACTTTACTAGCTCCTGTAATTTCAATAAACCCAAATTAATAAATAATATGTGTGTTCTAAGTAATCTACTTTATGAATAATCCCTATGGCTCTTTTCTGTAGTTTCTGTAGAACAATGCGGTGCACAAGGAAAACAATTTGAAACATCGTTATACAACTAGACCAGTTGTTTGGTCAGAGGTGGTCCACCAGCTGTGTAGATTTCTGCTGGAATTGCATCAGCACCAGGTGCTTTGCCATTTGGAAGTCCTCTGATGGCTTTGATGACCTCAGCTTCCGTTGGTGGTTCGTCAAGGGAGGTGTTGATGGGGACTTGAGGGAGGTGTGCAATGGCTTTTCATTAATGGCTGAGGGGCGGTTGAGAATATCGTGGAAGTGCTCAAGGGTCTTCTCCTTGTCTGTGACCAGTGTGCTGCCATCAGCACTGAGGAGAGGAGGAGATCCTGATGTTGTGGGCCAATAGATGGCCTTGAGGGTGCTTTAGAACTTCTTTTTGTCATTCTGGTCTGCATAGGACTGGATCTCGGCAGATTTTCGGCAGAGCCAGTCGTCCTGCATCCGACGCAGCTCCTGCTGGATGGTTGCTTTGATGTTCTTGAAGGCAGACTGTTTTTAGAGGATGTTGGATCACTGAGGTGGACTTTGTGCAGACGATGTTTCTCCTGGAGAAGATCTCTGATGTGATCATCGTTCTCATCAAACCAGTCCTGTTGCCTGCGGGCTGTAGGTCCTACTGCACTGAGAGCAGCAGTGTAGACGGTGTCTCTGAACGCAGCCCAGTCCTCCTCAAGGTTCCCTGGGGGTTTCAGGTCCTGCAGTTTCCTGGTGAGATCTTTAGTCAGGGATTGCTTGACAGAGGCAACGTTCAAGCGCTTCGGAAGTTTGAAACCTTGAGGCCTTCTGGGAGGATGGATCTTGATGTTCAGCTTAGACACAAGGAGCCTATGGTCAGTCCAGCACTCTGCACTGCACACCGCCTTTGTAACCCTGACATCCTGTCTGTCCCTTTGCCTCACGATGACATAGTCCAGTAGGTGCCAGTGTCTTGAGCGGGGATGCATCCATGAGGTTCTGTTGCGCTTTGGGAGGCTGAAAACTGAGTTGGTGATCAAGAGCTCATGTGCTGCATAAATCTCCAGCAGAAGGGTGTCATTGCTGTTACAGCGGCCCATGCCATGTTTGCCGAGGACTCCTTTCCATGACTTGTGATCGGTGCCGACCCTGGCCTTGAAGTTACCGAAGATGATGAGCTTGTCTGCCCTGGGCACTGCCGCGATGGTAGCGTTCAGGTCTTCATAGAACTTCTCCTTCACATTGTCTGTGTTCGTCATCGTGGGGGCATAGGCACTGATGAGGGTGGCAGTGTGTTTTCCTGGAAGAGGCAGGCGCAGCGTCATCAGGCAGTCAATAACGTCTTTGGGAAGTGCAGCCAGCTTACTGACCAAGTTGGATTTAATGGCAAAGCAAACTCCTGCCTCACGCCGCTCTGCTTCAGTGCGGCCTATCCAGAAGAATGTGTAGCCAGCACCAGTCTCTGTCAACTGTCCCTCTCCAGTTAGACGTGTCTCGTTGAGAGCAGCGATCTGGATGCCGTACCGGTCCAGCTCTCTGGTGATCAGGGCAGTTCTCCTCTCAGGTTTTGAAAGGTCACCAGCTCTATCAAGAAGTGTGCGCACATTCCATGCGCCAAGGGTGATCGGTGTCATCTTTTTCTTTTTTCCTTGTTTCTTACCGCTGGTAATGGGACTCCTGCCAGCTGCGGCTAGCTGGCCAGGAAGAGGTAAGGCAGGCAATTTTTGGGGCACCTTTTCTAGCCCGTTCCTCATGCCAGGAGGTAGGCAGTGCATACCTAAAGAGGGCTGCCTAGTTGCCCGGGGGGCTGCCGAAGTCCAGTGCTGCCTCAGTCATTGGACAGCGACCCTATGGCCCAAGCCGCCTGCGTGCGATTTTGTGACTATGGCTTCCAATGAATTCTTCAGCTCTCACTGGATCGGTTCGCACCCGAGTGTGAAGCGACTGGGATGGGAATCAGCACCTCCAAGTCCGAGTCCATGGTTCTCGCCCGGAAAAGGGTGGAGTGCCATCTCCGGGTTGGGGAGGAGATCTTGCCCCAAGTGGAGGAGTTCAAGTACCTCTGAGTCTTGTTCACGGGTGAGGAAAGAGTGGATCGTGAGATCGACAGGCGGATCGGTGCGGCGCCTTCAGGAATGCGGACGCTGTATCGATCCATTGTGGTGAAGAAGGAGCCGAGCCGGAAGGCAAAGCTCTCGATTTACCGGTCAATCTACATTCCCATCCTCGCCCATGGTCATGAGCTTTGGGTTATGACCGAAAGGACAAGATCACGGGTACAAGTGGCCGAAATGAGTTTCCTCCGCCGGGTGGCGGGGCTCTCCCTTAGAGATAGGGTGAGAAGCTCTGTCATCCGGGAGGGGCTCAAAGTAAAGCCGCTGCTCCTCCACATCGAGAGGAGCCGGATGAGGTGGTTCGGGCATCTGGTCAGGATGCCACCCAAACGCCTCCCCAGGGAGGTGTTTCGGGCACGTCCGACCGGTAGGAGGCCACGGGGAAGACCCAGGACACGTTGGGAAGACTATCTCTCCCGGCTGGCCTGGGAACGCCTCGGGATCCCCCGGGAGGAGCTGGACGAAGTGGCTGGGGAGAGGGAAGTCTGGGTTTCCCTGCTTAGGCTGCTGCCCCCGCGACCCGACCTCGGATAAGCGGAAGAAGATGGATGGATGGATGGATGGATGGGCTTCCAATGAAGTCCACACCTGCCACTTGGCCACGTGCCCAACACCGCAGGACTTGGGTGAGGGTGGGGGAGATTGCGGGTGTTGTGTGTGTGTGAAGTCATGACTTGCGCGGTGCATTGGATTTAATTGAGGGTGGGTTGCGCAGTGCCGACCTCACTCTCTCGCCCGAGTCCACCTGTATCAAGTGGCAAGACAGAGTCGAGACGGCTGGAGATGGATCCAGGTGCAGTGGATGGCCTGGACACATTATAGCATAACACATCCAGCCGGTAGCGCTCCACAGAGCCTGCTGGTGTCGCCATTCAGCCCGTTGAACCTCTGAGGGTTTCTTCCGCGCAGTCAGCCGAGAACCATTCTTCTATCCCAGTGTGCTGGTTAGGCTAGGCACCACGGGAAATGCCATACAGGCATGCAGGAGGACTATCAGTAGGGATATTTCCTTAGCTAGAGGACCCTTGCTGAGGTAAGGTGCTACCTCTCTACAGCCTGCGGTTGTAGTTTAACGTCATACCCAGGACTATACCGCCTCTAAAAGAGTACCGGTTGCCCACCCCCCGCCTCCCTCTCCCGTCATCGCCATGACATTGCTGGTTTTACAAGCAGAGGAGCATGTTGGGCAGCGCACACACACAGAGTACTTACAAGCAGACACAGTGTGTAGACAGAAAAGGGAGATTGGACGCATTTTGCTGTAAAAAGTCAAGATAAAGGTGAAGTTATAACACTGAAACACCCTCAGGAAGAGCTGCTTTAAGACATGGCTAGCTAGCTAGGGGCTAACTTCCCTCCGCAGTGTTTTAGCTACTTCTAAATCACTAATCCTGGCCTCCATGGCGACAAATAAAGTAAGTTTCTTACACGTAACATTATCACTGGAGGAGGAGAAATAGCTAAACATGCTTCACTACACACCGTAGGAGGATACAATAGCTCACCTGCGTCACAATGTAAACAAACTCCATGGTTGGCTCTACACCTGACATCCACTGTAATGATACCAAGTACAATAGTCGATACTACTATGATTACATCAATATTTTTTAGCATCACAAAATCTTCTTTCATTAAAAAAAATTTAAAAAATCATATGATATTTATAAAGTCAGTAAATACGTCCCTGGACACATGAGGACTTTGAATATGACCAATGTATGATCCTGTAACTACTCGGTATCACATCGATACCTAAATGTGTGGTATCATCCAAAACTAATGTCAAGTATCAAAGAAGAGAATAATAAGTGATTATTACATTTTAACAGAAGTGTAGATAGAACATATTAAAACAGAAAGTAAGCAGATATTAACAGTAAATGAACGAGTAGATGAATAATCAATTTTTTACAGTGTGTCCCTCATAATGTGTACAAAATAATAGGTGTATAAATGACACAATATGTTACTGCATACGTCAGCAGACTAATTAGGAGTCTTTGTTTGTTTACTTACTACTAAATGTCATGATCCGTGGCCCGGTTTTGTTCTGTTAGCTCTGGGCTCCCTCAGTTCCTGTTTTGTGCATCGCTGGATTTGTTTTGGTTACCATGGGTGCTGATTGGTTTCAGCAGCCTCTGATTAGTGTCCGGGATGCTCACCTGCTGCCGGGCACTAATCGAAGAGCTATTTATTTACGTTGCTCTCCACACACTGTCTGGCTTCGTTGTTTGCTATATGCAACTGTTACGTTTGGCTATTCCCGTTTCCTAGTTTAAGATTCCTGTGCTAAGTGTGCTTAGCTTCTGCACGCATCCTTTTCGTTTGTTTCCTGTCTTTGTTTTGTGCTATGATTTATGAGGAATAAATCATATCCTACCTTCATGCTTTCGTCTAGAGTTGTCCGTCTGCATCTTGGGAGAACGACCCCGCATAAACATGCGACCCCGACGTGACACTAAAAGACAAGTTGTCTAGTATGTTCACTATTTTATTCAAGGACTAAATTGCAATAATAAACATATGTTTAATTTACTCTAAGATTTTTTGTTACAATGAAGACAACAATCCTCCAAACTCCGAGGACAAAGCTACGAACAATGGGAGACCGGGCTTTCGGCTCCGCCGCTCCCAGTCTGTGGAACGCTCTCCCTGACCACCTGAGGGCACCACAGACTGTGGATGCTTTTAAAAAAAAAGGCTTAAAAACCCTTCTTTTTAAAAAAGCCTTTTTTTTAGATAAATGCATACTAGTTCTAGCTATTAGGCTGTTCTAATTTTTATTTGTATTTATTTGTATTATCTTTTTTTTTTTTTTTAATACACTGTAGCATTTTGACAAATAAAATCTATTATTATTATTATTAATGACATTTTTTGTGGTCCCCTTTATTTAGAAAAGTACCAAAACGTATCGAAATGCATTTTGGTACTGGGACAACACTACTTTGAACCCTGCAGCTTAAAAAACACGCAACTAATTTATAAATGTTTCTTTAACGGCCGTAATGCAAATGTGTTTTTTTTTTTTTTTAAAAAACAAGCAAAGATACTAAAAAAAGGTGTTCTGTTGTTTGTGCTATGGCGCCATCTTTTGGACGAGTTGGCTCACTCCAGGTGCTGCAGTGTCCTTCCATTTAGTGCTTTCAAACACAAGCACAAGTGCCGTTCTGCCTTCTAGCAGTCCGTAACGGATCTACTCCTATGGATTTTTTATTCATCGCTCAAAGCAATGTAATAATAATAATAATAATATACAATGAGTGTTCCCTCGTTTAACACCGGGTTTACTTTCCAAAAAATACCCGCTTTAAATTAAATCTGTGTATTAGAAGTCGATTTTTGGTTTTTGTTTTTTACTTGTTTTCGTTCTTTATATTTTTTTTTCATTGACACTATTTTTTAATTTACAGGATGTTTGTTTTCATTTACTGTGCATGTTAATTTGTTTACAGGTTATTGTTTTTTTATTATGTTTTTTTCATTTACAGTACTGTACAGCTTATGTTTTTTCCTTTTTTATATATGTTTTAAGTCTGTAAAAACCCCTAACCACACACTTTATAAACTTTTCTCAGACAGGCATCAACATTTTCTCACATTTCTCTGGTTTAAACACTCTCAAAGTTCAAACCTTGGTGGATTTAAAAACATAAGTAATGTACACTACCGTATCAAAGAATGAAACCAAATAGATCACAACCTGTTTTTTAGGGCTCTGGGGTTTTTTGGCCTATAAATAAATAAGCTTTAAGTTTTATCATAATTTCCACACATAACCAGAGTCACACCATCTGCGCCTTTGGCCTGGTCCTGCATTATAAAGGTGTGATAGGGCATTTGTTTCCAAAATAAGTCTGTCTCATCCATTTTAAAACTAGTTCAGGAGTATTTCCCCCACCACAGTATACATTCTGCACTGTTCAGGACACATGGTATGAGGAAGATTGATTGACAATGGTCTGCAGTCCCTTAGCCAATCAGGATGCAGAACACAATGCACATTCAAACGGTGTAAAAAAAACAAAAACATGCAACACTAAAAAATTACACACACAAAAAAAAATCTGTAACAGCGAGGAGTGTAAAGTGAACCGTGTTGTAGAGAGGGAACACTGTAACTGAAACAATTCTTACTTACTGAACCGTCTCATGTGTGATGTCAGTAGGAGTGTTTTTAATGCATATTCGTACGTGCGATCGTGATGTAATCAAGCTAGCGTCGTTAGCATTAGCTAATATGCTAACACGTTTACGAGTGTCTGTGTTAGTATTATTAACTTACATTATTTTTGCATTGTTTCACTTTCATAAATTCCTCAGTAAATTCACCAAAACGTCAGCGTGGAGTTATTGAGTCTGTTTAGCTGATTGGAGAGCTAGCTTGCGCAGCTAGTGGGTCCATGACAATGACTTCTGTTTTGTTTGATCAGCCGTTTTTCTGCCCTGTTACAGACACAATTAAGGTATGTAAATAAACATTTACAGAATATTTGTGTGTAAATAACACGTTTTACAACGTATATATCTGCGACTAATATATGGAGCAATATTTATTCTCCGTAAAATTTAGTGGGTGTGGCTTATCCGATACGCTATGTAGTCCGGAAAATACGCTTGTATGTCTCACGGCATTCAACCAAGCTGGACTGCCTGGTTTGTCTTGTAAGACGTTTCCCCACTCATCTGAGTAGGCTTTATCAGTTCATGATCATAAACTTAGTCTGATCTAGTCTTGGTTTTAGATAGGTAAAATTTCGATTGACACTTAGATTGGTCACATTTAGTCTTAGACTTAGATTGGTCACAATTAGTCTCAGACTTAGATTGGTCACATCTACTCTTAGACTTAGTTTGGTCACATCTATTCTTAGACTTAAATTGGTCACATCTAGTCTTAGACTTTAATTGGTTAAATCCAGTCATAGACTTAAATTGGTCACATCTAGTCTTTGACCTAGATTGGTCACATCTAGTCTTGAACTTAGGTTGGTCAAATCTAGTTTTAGCCTCAAATTGGTCACATCTAGTCCAATACTTAGATTGGTCACATCTAGTCTTAGACTTAGATTGATCACATCTAGTCTTGAACTTAGATTGGTCACTTCTAGTATTACTTTAAATTGGTCACATCTAGTCTTAGACTTAGATTGGTCACATCTAGTCTTAGACTTAGATTGGTCACATCTAGTCTTGAACTTCGATTGGTCACATCTAGTCTCAGACTTAGATCGGTCACATCTAGTCCAAGACTTAGATTGGTCAGATTCCCACTTACACTTAGATTGGACACATTTAGTCTTAGACTTAGATCGGTCACATCTAGTCCAAGACTTAGATTGGTCACATCTAGTCTTAGACTCAGATTGGTCACATCTAGTCTTAGACTCAGATTGGTCACATCTAGTCTTGAACTTAGATGGGTCACATCTAGCCTTGAACGTAGATGGTTCACATCTAGTCTTCAACTTAGATGGCCACATCTAGTCTTAGACTCAGATTGGTCACATGTAGTCTTAGTCTTAGATTGGTCACATCTAGTCTTGAACTTAGATTTTCCACATCTAGTCTTAGACTTAGATTGGTCACATCTAGTCTTGAACTTAGATTGGTCACATCTAGTCCAAGGCTTAGAATGGTCACATCTAGTCTTAGACTCAGATTGGTCACATCTAGACTTGAATTTAGATTGGTTACATCTAGTCTTGAACTTAGATGGATTACATCTAATATTACACTTAGATTGGTCACAATTAGTCTTAGACTTAGATTGGTCACATCTAGTCTTAGACTTAGATTGGTCACATCTAGAAAACTTAGATTGGTCACATCTAGTCTTAGACTTAGTTTGGTCACATCTATTCTTAGACTTAAATTGGTCACATCTAGTCATAGACTTAAATTGGTTAACTCCAGTCATAGACTTAAATTGGTCACATCTAGTCTTTGACCTAGATTGGTCACATCTAGTCTTGAACTTAGATTGGTCAAATCTAGTTTTAGCCTCAAATTGGTCACATCTAGTCCAATACTTAGATTGGTGACATCTAGTCTTAGACTTAGATTGATCACATCTAGTCTTGAACTTAGATTGGTCACTTCTAATATTAGATTAGATTGGTCACATCTAGTCTTAGACTTGGATTGGTCACATCTAGTTTTAGACTTAGATTGGTCACATCTAGTCTTGAACTTTGATTGGTCGCATCAAGTCTTAGCCTTAGATCGGTAACATCTAGTCCAAGACTTAGATTGGTCAGATTCCCACTTACACATAGATTGGTCACATTTAGTCTTAGATTTAGTTCGGTCACATCTAGTCCAAGTCTTAGATCGGTCAGATTTAGTCTTAGACTTAGATTTTTCAAATCTAGTCTTAGACTTAGATTAGTCACATCTAGTCTTAGACTCAGATTGGTCACATCTAGTCTTAGACTTAGATGGGTCACTCTAGCCTTGAACGTAGATGGTTCACATCTAGTCCATCTCTTAGTTGGTCACATCAAGTCTTAGACTTAGATTGGTCAGATTTAGTCTTAGACTTAGATTTTTCACATCTAGTCTTATACTTAGATTAGTCACATCTAGTTTTGGACTCAGATTGGTCACATCTAGTCTTAGACTTAAATTGGTCGCATCTAGTCTTGAACTTAGATTGGTCACATCTAGTCTTAGACTCAGATTGGTCACATCCAGTCTTGAACTTAGATTGGTCACATTAAGTCTTTGACTTAGAGTGGTCAGATTTAGTCTTAGACTTAGATTTTTCACATCTAGTCTTAGACTTAGAATGGTCACATCTAGTCCAAGGCTTAGATTGGTCACATCTAGTCTTAGACTCAGATTGGTAACATCTAGTCTTGGACTTAGATTGGTCACATCTCATCTTGAACTTAGATTGGTCACATCTAGTCTTAGACATAGATGGGTCACATCTAGCCTTGAACGTAGATGGTTCACATCTAGTCCAACTCTTAGTTGGTCACATCAAGTCTTAGACTTAGATTGGTCAGATTTAGTCTTAGACTTAGATTTTTCACATCTAGTCTTAGACTTAAATTAGTCACATCTAGTCTTGGACTCAGATTGGTCACATCTAGTCTTAGACTTAAATTGGTCACATCTAGTCTTGAACTTAGATTGGTCACATATAGTCTTAGCCTCAGATTGGTCACATCCAGTCTTGAACTTAGATTGGTCACATTAAGTCTTTGACTTAGAGTGGTCAGATTTAGTCTTAGACTTAGATTTTTCACATCTAGTCTTAGACTTAGAATGGTCACATCTAGTCCAAGGCTTAGATTGGTCACATCTAGTCTTAGACTCAGATTGGTAACATCTAGTGTTAGTCTTAGATTGGTCATATCTCGTCTTGAACTTAGATTGGTCATATCTAATCTTGAATTTAGATTGGTTACATCTAGTCTTGAACTTAGATTGATTACATCTAGTATTAGACTTAGATTGGTCACATCCAGTCTTAGACTCAAATTGGTCACATGTAGTCTTAAACTTAGATTGGTCACATCTAGTCGTAGACTTAGATTGGTCACATATAGTTTTAAACATAGATTGGTCACATAAAGTCTTATACTTAGATTAGTCAGATTCAGTTTTAGACTTAGATTGGTCACACCTAATCTTAGACTTAGATTGGTCACATCTAGTCTTAGACTTTGATTAGTCACATCTGGTCTTCGACTCAGATCGGTCACATCTAGTCTTAAACTTAGATTGGTCACATCTAGTCTCGAATTTAGATTGGTCACTTCTAGTATTAGACTTAGATTAGTCACATCTAGTCTTAGACTCAGATTGGTAACATCCAGTCTTGAACTTAGATTGGTCACATCTAGTCTTAGACTTAGATTGGTCACATCTAGTTTTAAACATAGATTGGTCAGATTTAGTCTTAGACTTAGATTGGTCACACCTAATCTTTGACTTAGATTGTTCACATCTAGTCTTACACTTAGATTAGTCACATCTAGTCTTAGACTCAGATTGGTCACATCTAGTCTTAGACTTCGATTGGTCACATCTCGTCTTGAACTTAGATTGGTCACATCTAGTCTTGAATTTTGATTGGTTACATCTAGTCTTGAACTTAGATTGATTACATCTAGTATTAGACTTAGATTGGTCACATCTAGTCTTAGACTCAAATTGGTCACATGTAGTCTTAAACTTAGATTGGTCACATCTAGTCTTGAATTTAGATTGGTCACATCTAGTCGTAGACTTAGATTGGTCACATATAGTTTTAAACATAGATTGGTCACTTCAAGTCTTATACTAGATTGGTCACATCAAGTCTTAGACTTAGATTAGTCAGATTCAGTTTTAGACTTAGATTGGTCACACCTAATCTTAGACTTAGATTGGTAACATCTAGTCTTAGACTTAGATTAGTCACATCTGGTCATAGACTCAGATTGGTCACATCTAGTCTTGAATTTAGGTTGGTCACTGCTAGTATTAGACTTAGATTGGTCACATCTAGTCTTAGACTCAGATTGGTCACATCCAGTCTTGAACTTATATTTGTCATATCTAGTCTTAGACTTAGATTGGTCATATCTAGTTTTAAACATAGATTGGTCAGATTTAGTCTTAGACTTAGATTGGTCACACCTAATCTTAGACTTAGATTGGTCGCATCTAGTCTTAAACTTAGATTAGTCACATCTAGTCTTGGATTTAGATTGGTCACATCTAGTCTTAGACTTAGATTGGTCACATCTAGTCTTGAAATTTGATTGGTCACATCTAGTCTTGGACTCAGATTGGTCACATGTAGTCTTAAACTTAAATTGGTCACATTTAGTCTTGAATTTAGTTTGGCCACATCTAGTCTTAGACTTAGATTGGTCAAATCAAGTCTTATACTTAGATTGTTCACATCTAGTCTTAGACTTAGATTGGTCACATCAAGTCTTATACTTAGATTGTTCACATTAAGTCTTATACTTAGATTGGTCACATCAAGTCTTAGACTTAGATTGGTCAGATTTAGTCTTAGACTTAGATTGGTCACACCTAGTCTTAGACTTAGATTGGTCACATCTAGTCTTACACTTAGATTGGTCACATCGAGTCTTAGACTTAGATTGGTCACATCAATTCTTACACTTAGATTGGTCAGATTTAGTCTTAGACTTAGATTGGTCACACCTAGTCTTAGACTTAGATTGGTCACATCTAGTCTTAGACTCAGATTGGTCACGTATAGTCTTAAACTTAGATTGGTCACATCTAGTCTTAGACTCAGATTGGTCACATCCAGTCTTGAACTTAGATTGGTCACATTAAGTCTTAGACTTAGATTGGTCAGATTTAGTCTTAGACTTAGATTGGTCACACCTAGTCTTAGACTTTGATTGGTCACTTCTATTATTAGACTTATATTGGTCACATCTAGTCTTGAACTTAGATTGGTCACATCTAGTCTTGGACTCAGATTGGTCACATCTAGTCTTAGACTTCGATTGGTCACATCTCGTCTTGAACTTAGATTGGTCACATCTAGTCTTGAATTTAGATTGGTTACATCTAGTCTTGAACTTAGATTGATTACATCTAGTATTAGACTTAGATTGGTCACATCTAGTCTTAGACTCAAATTGGTCACATGTAGTCTTAAACTTAGATTGGTCACATCTAGTCTTGAATTTAGATTGGTCACATCTAGTCGTAGACTTAGATTGGTCACATATAGTTTTAAACATAGATTGGTCACATCAAGTCTTATACTAGATTGGTCACATCAAGTCTTAGACTTAGATTAGTCAGATTCAGTTTTAAACTTAGATTGGTCACACCTAATCTTAGACTTAGATTGGTAACATCTAGTCTTAGACTTAGATCAGTCACATCTGGTCATAGATTAAGATTGGTCACATCTAGTCTTGAATTTAGATTGTTCACTGCTAGTATTAGACTTAGATTGGTCACATCTAGTCTTAGACTCAGATTGGTCACATCCAGTCTTGAACTTAGATTGGTCACATCTAGTCTTAGACTTAGATTGGTCACATCTAGTTTTAAACATAGATTGGTCAGATTTAGTCCTAGACTTAGATTGGTCACACATAATCTTAGACTTAGATTGGTCACATCTAGTCTTGAACTTAGATTAGTCACATCTAGTCTTAGACTCAGATTGGTCACATCTAGTCTTAGACTGAGATTGGTCACATTTAGTCTTGAACTTAGATTGGTCACATCTAGTCTTGGACTCAGATTGGTCACATGTAGTATTAAACTTAGATTGGTCACATTTAGTCTTGAATTTAGTTTGGCCACATCTAGTCTTAGACTTAGATTGGTCACATCAAGTCTTATACTTAGATTGGTCACATCAAGTCTTAGACTTAGATTGGTCAGATTTAGTCTTAGACTTAGATTGGTAACACCTAGTCTTAGACTTAGATTGGTCACATCAAGTCTTACACTTAGATTGGTCAGATTTAGTCTTAGACTTAGATTGGTCACACCTAGTCTTAGACTTAGATTGGTTACTTCTATTATTAGACTTTGATTGGTCACACCTAGTCTTAGACTTAGATTGGTCACATCTAGTCTTAGACTTAGGTTGGTCACATCTAGTCTTAGACTTAGATTGGTACATTTAGTCTTAGACTTAGATTGGGGACATCTAGTCTTAGACTTAGATTGGTCACATCTCGTCTTGGACTTAGATTGGGGACATCTAGTCTTAGACTTAGATTGGTCACATCTAGTCTTGGACTTAGATTGGGGACATCTAGTCTCAGAGTTAGATTGGTCACATCTAGTCTTAGATTTAGATTGGGGACATCTAGTCTTAGACTTGGATTGGTCAAATGGCGCTTGTTGGTAGTTGTCCGTGGTCTGCAGTCTAGTAAAGTGCTAAATGTGTAAATGTATTCATCTCCTGACAGTTTGCTCCAAGACCTAGTTGTCATGTCGTGCAGCAGGATCACAGTCTGGCAGTCTCTCGTGGACTTCCAAGTCTTTGATAAGATCAAGCAAACAAGTTGATTTCCAAGTGACTTCAGACTTACTGCAGGAGTGGAAAGATCACAGATTTGAAACAAAACCATTCATTACGGAGCTCCCATTCTTTCAGTGAACCTTGGACCTCTTGGAAAAGTAGCTTGCTTCATATTTTTACCCACAATGCCCTCTTGTGTCGCTGCCGCCAGGACGGCCGGCAATAAATCACCATTTTGTTCGCCGTCTTCCAGGGACTGAGTTCACCGCTTGGTAGACGCGACCCACTTCGTGTGGACAAGGGTGCGCATGGACTGGAATCCCTGGTGGGACGAAGACGGATGTGGAGCTTCTTGCAGATCTTATAGTCCACTTTCATTTGTTCTCACCTCAGGAGACTCACTTCAAAGGGATCGGATTGTGCAAAAACAACTTTTCTCGCCTGGTTTTGTGGATTTCAAACCATGGAGGCATGGCAGACATTTTAATAAAGTGACTCTCAAACTGAGGTACGGGCTTCATCTAGTGGTACGCCAAATATTCTCTTGATTAAAGTATAATCTAAAACCAATCTAAGTCTAAGACTAGATGTGACCAATCTAAGTCGAAACTTTTGGCCTGTACTGTATATGTCTCTCTCTCTCTCTCTCTCTCTCTCTCTCTCTCTCTCTCTCTCTCTCTCTCTCTCTCTCTCTATATATATATATATATATATATATATATATATATATATATATATATATATATATATATATATATATATATATATATATATATATATATATATATATATATATATATATATAAATACATATATATATATATATATATATATATATATATATATATATATATATATATATATATATATATATATAAATACAGTATATATATATATATATATATATATATATATATATATATATATATATATATATATATATATATGAATAATGTGTATATGTACAGTATATATATATATATCAATCAATCAATCAATCAATGTTTATTTATATAGCCCTAAATCACAAAAGTCTCAAAGGGCTGCACAAGCCACAACGACATCCTCGGCACAGAGCCCACACAAGGGACGTCGATGTGAATGACTATGAGAAACCTTGGAGAGGACCGCATATGTTGGTAATCCCCCCTCTAAGTACAGTCCCTAGTGGATCCACATAACAGTGAGAGTCCAGTCCATAATGGGGCCAGCAGGAGACCATCCCGAGCAGAGACAAGTCAGTAGCGCAGAGACGTCCCCAACCGATGCACAGGCGAGCGGTCCACCCCGGTTCCCAACTCTGGACAGCCAGCACCTCATCCATGGTCACCGGAACCGGAATAACCCGGCGAGGGGGCAAAGGAGAAAAGAAAACGGCAGATCAACTGGTCTAAAAAGGGGGTCTATTTAAAGGCTAGAGTATACAAATGAGTTTTAAGATGGGACTTAAATGCTTCTACTGAGGTAGCATCTCTAACTTTTACCGGGAGGGCATTCCATAGTACTGGAGCCCGAATAGAAAACGCTCTATAGCCCGCAGAGTTTTTTTGGGCTCTGGGAATCACTAATAAGCCGGAGTTCTTTGAACGCAGATTTCTTGTCGGGACATATGGTACAATACAATCGGCGAGATAGGCTGGAGCTAGACCGTGTAGTATTTTATACGTAAGTAGTAAAACCTTAAAGTCGCATCTTAGGTGCACAGGAAGCCAGTGCAAGTGAGCCAGTATAGGCGTAATATGATCAAACTTTCTTGTTTTTGTCAAAAGTCTAGCAGCCGCATTTTGTACCATCTGTAATCTTTTAATGCTAGACATAGGGAGGCCCGAAAATAATACGTTACAGTAATCGAGACGAGATGTAACGAACGCATGAATAATGATCTCGCGTCGCTTGTGGAAAAAATGGAACGAATTTTAGCGACATTACGGAGATGAAAGAAGGTCGTTTTAGTAACACTCTTAATGTGTGACTCAAACGAGAGAGTTGGGTGGAAGATAATACCCAGATTCTTTACCGAGTCGCCTTGTTTAATTGTTTGGTTGTCAAATGTTAAGGTGGTATTATTAAATAGATGTCGGTGTTGAGCAGGACCAATAATCAGCATTTCCGTTTTCTTAGCATTGAGTTGCAAAAAGTTAGCGGACATCCATTGTTTAATTTCATTAAGACACGCCTCCAGCTGACTACAATCCGGCATGTTGGTCAGCTTTAGGGGCATGTAGAGTTGAGTGTCATCAGCATAACAGTGAAAGCTAACACGTATGATGTCACCTAGCGGCAGCATGTAAGTACTAAAGAGTGCAGGGCCAAGAACCGAACCCTGGGGAACTCCGCACGTTACCTTGACATAGTCCGAGGTCACATTGTTATGGGAGACGCACTGCATCCTGTCAGTAAGATAAGAGTTAAACCAAGACAAGGCTAAGTCTGACATCCCAATACGCGTTTTGATACGCTCTAATAAAATATTATGATCAACAGTATCGAAAGCGGCGCTAAGATCAAGAAGCAGCAACACAGATGAAGCATCAGAATCCATCGTTAGCAATAGATCATTAGTCATTTTTGCGAGGGCTGTCTCCGTAGAGTGATTTGCCCTGAAACCGGATTGAAAAGGTTCACAGAGATTGTTAGACGCTAAGTGTTCATTTAGCTGCTGTGCGACAATTTTTTCAAGGATTTTCGAGATAAACGGAAGGTGGGACACCGGCCGGTAGTTTACCAGGAGATCAGTATCGAGGTTAGGTCTTTTGAGTAGAGGATGAATAACCGCTTTTTTTGAATGCTAGGGGAACAGTGCCAGAGGAAAGTGATAAGTTTATAATATTTAGCACTGATGGACCTAATAATACCAAAAGCTCCTTGATAAGTTTCCCAGGAATTGAGTCAAGTAAACATGTTGTTTGTTTTGTCCCATTTACACATTTTAACAATTCCTCCAATGTTATTTCATCAAAGAGAGAGAAACTATTTTGGAGGGCAGTGTCCGTCGTATATACAGTCGTATCTGTGTTAATAGAACCCAGTTGTAGCTGTATATATACATATATATATATATATATATATATATATATATATATATATATATATATATATATATATATATATATATATATATATATATATATATATATATATATATATACATGTATGTGTGGGGAAAATCTCCTGAGGATTGAGGAAACCCCTCATGAAACAGGCCTGTAGAGATGAAATAGTCTTGTGATTTTTTTCCCCCACACATACATATTACACTCTACCACGGTACCGAGCACTATTTTTTTGGATAATCTAATTAAGACATATATATATATATATATATATATATATATATATATATATATATATATATATATATATATATATATATATATATATATATATATATATATATATATATATAATGTGTATATATATATATATATATATATATATATATATATATATATATACATATATATATATATATATAATGTGTATATATATATATATATATATATATATATATATATATATATATATATATATATATATATATATATATATATATATATATATATATATATATAATGTGTATATATATATATATATATATATATATATATATATATATATATATATATATATATATATATATATATATATATATACATATATATATATATATATATATATATGTATGTGTGGGAAGAAAAAAAATCACAAGACTATTTAATCTCTACAGGCCTGTTTCATGAGGGGTTTCCTCAATCCTCAGGAGATTTTTCTCCTGAGGATTGAGGAAACCCCTCATGAAACAGGCCTGTAGAGATGAAATAGTCTTGTGATTTTTTTTCCCACACATACATATTACGCTCTACCACGGTAACGAGCACTATTTTTTTGGATAATCTAATTAAGACATATATATATATATATATATATATATATATATATATATATATATATATATATATATATATATATATATATATATATATATATATATATATATATATATATATATATATATATATATATAATGTGTATAGATATACAGTATATATATATATACAGTATATATATATATATATATATATATATAATGTATAATGTATATATATATATATATATATATATATATATATATATATATATATATAATGTATACATATGTGTATAAATGTAGAGGTTTTGGTATATCCAGGTTCCAGTGTGTATATATTTGTTGTTGCTTGAACGTAGTTTAACAAGCCTGCTCGTCTCTGTCCAAAATAAAAAGTTCCCTTAATCATTTCCAGCGAGCATGTCAGGAGTCAGGCGTGCTGGAATTGAAGGTTAAGTCTTTATTGACACAATATATTGTTGACATAAACTCTGCTTCAGCTGTGAGACGCTGCAGCAAGTGTGACTAGAAGAGAAATTCAGACTGACGTAACCAGTCTGAATGTTGTCAATCTAGTTTGAAATATGCGGTGACCACAGATGTCTGGTCCTGGTGTTGGAGCCATCTTAAAGGAGAAAATGCAAGTCTGCATTGCAAACGTAAGCCACGTTGATGTTGTTAGAAGACCTTGTCGTCCTTCTCAGTCCTTGTTAGTGTGGCCTACTTTCACGCCTTTGTCTGCAAGAAACATGCTGGTCTTTAACCTAGGGCTGGCCACCACAGTACCCCCCTCCCGAGGCCTTAATTACAACTGTCCCACTTTTCTAAGTACCTTGTCTTTAAAGCCACACCAGTCCTGCTGGTCACATCTAGTCTGTCTGCTGTGGACCATGTTGTGGACTCACACAATGTTTGGATCCTTAATGAAGAGACTTCAAAGTAATTATGATGTGTAGTAACTAATTACTTTTTTTTTATTTTTATTTTATTTTTTTTTTTTATTTATTTTTTTTTATTTGTTTATGTCCTGCCCAGCTTCTCAGGCAAATCATATAGTAGATGTAGATGCCCATATCGGCTGTTCAGATTTACTTGTGTAAGATACTTCTCTTGTTGCCTTATTTGTATTTTGACTTTATTAAATGTATTTATATTATCATTTGGTGCAGCCGGGCCGGAGCAGGATGGGATAGAAAGAGGAAAAAAGTAAGACAGAGGGGGAAATTGTGGGGACAAGAGGGGGAATTAGACAGAGAGACAACAACAACAACAACAACAACAACAACAACAACAGAGCAACATCAGCAAATACGACATGTAAAAATATGATGGTAAAAGTAATAGCAAATAAGCAGTTAGTAGTAGTAGTAACTAATTACAACGTATCCTAGTAACTAATTTCAACGTATACCTTAATGAAGTTTCATAAGCTAGCTAAAATAAGAGAAATAGTAGCTAAAAGAAAAATAGTAGCTACAAGAATAGAAATATTCATTTTAAAGTAGCTAACAGAAAAATATTAGCTTAAAGCAGCTAAAAGAAGAGGAATCGTAGCTAAAAGAAGAGAAATAGAAGCTAAAAGAATAGAACAAGTAGCTAAAAGATAAATAGTAACTAAAAATAGCTCAAATAAGATAAATAGTAGCTTAAAGTAGGTAACATAATAGAAAAGTAGCTAATAAAGAAATAATAACTACAAGGAGCTAAAAGAAGATAAATAGTAGCTAAAAGAAGATAAATAGTAGCTGGCAAAGAAATAGTGGCTAAAAGTAGATAGCAGAAGAGAAACAGTTGCTAAAAGATAAATAGTAGCCAAAAGTATCTAAAATAAGAGAAATGGTAGCTTAAATAAGAGCAATAGTGGCTAAAAGAAGATAAATAGTAGCTAAAATAAGAACAATTGTAGCTGGAAAATAAATAGTGGCTAAAACTAGCTAAAAGATGAGAAACACTAGCTAAAAGATAAATAGTAGCTCAAATCTGAGAAATGGTAGCTTAAAGAAGAGAAACAGTTGCTAAAAGATAAATAGTAGCCAAAAGTACCTAAAAAAGTAATAATTACTGGTGCTGTAGTTGTAGGAGATGTCTCAACACGTCATCAGGATAAAACCCGAAAATGGCAGAAAATGCATATTTTACGAAAAAAAAGAAAAAAAAGTCCTGATAAAACCCGAACAGAAAATGCATGTTTTACTAAAAAAATGTTTGCTAAAATGTCGTAAGGGGGGACCCTTATACAAAAATTCCAAAAAACGGACTTGCTTCTGCAGCACAATACTGGTGCTGTAGTTGTACGAGATGTCTCAAAACGTCATCAGGAGCCCCGATAAAACCCATGAATGACAGAAAAAGCATATTTTTTTGAAAACTTTTTTTCGCCATAATGTCCTAAGGGGAGCCATACCAAATGTTTTTAAAACTGTCTCGCTTAAACAGCACAAGACCGGTCCTGTAGTTGTCAAAAATTTTTTAAAACCTCTTAAGGAGTCCCGACAAAAGCCGAAAATGGCAGAAAATTCTAATTTTTTGAAAACTCATGTTCACTAAAATGTCGTAAAGGGGGGACCCTTACACAAAAATTGGAAAAAAATGGACTTGCTTCAGCAGCACAATACTGGTGCTGTAGTTGTAGGAGGTGTCTCGAAACATCATCAGGAGTCCAGATAAAACCCCAAAATGGCAGAAAATGCATATTTTACGGGGAAAAAAATTCGCTAAAATGTCGTAAGGGGGGACCCTTATACAAAAAAAAAGTAAAATACTGTGTAATGTTAGGAGATGTCTCAAAACCTCATCAGGAGTCTCGACAACACCCGGAAATGGCAGAAAATGTATATTTTTTGAAAACTTTTTTTTGCTAAAATGTCGTAAGGGGGGACCCTTACACAAAAATACAAATAAAAACTATCTTGCTTCAGTAGCACAATACTGGTGCTGTAGTTGTAGGAGATGTCTCAAAACCTCATCAGGAGTCTTGACAACACCCGGAAATGGCAGAATATTTATATTTTTTGAAGACTTTTTTTCGCTGAAATGCCGTAAGCTGGGACCCTTACACAAAAATTCACAGTGCCCCTCAGTGGTTATTAAAGGAAATCATTTCGGTTAGAAACACCCCCATTTTTTGGGGGGGGATGTCAATGTCACTTGATAAAGATGGAAGTTCAGAGCAGCCAAGTTGTGTGACACAATGTTGTGTGAGACAATGTTGTGTGACACAATGTTGTGTGAGACCATGTTGTGTGAGACAAGGTTGTGTGAGACAATGTTGTGTGTGACCATGTTGTGTGACACAATGTTGTGGGAGACAATGTTTTGTGACACAATGTTGTGTGACACAATGTTGTGTGACACAATGTTGTGTGAGACAATGTTGTGTGACACAATGTTGTGTGAGACCATGTTGTGTGAGACAAGGTTGTGTGAGACAATGTTGTGTGTGACCATGTTGTGTGACACAATGTTGTGGGAGACAATGTTGTGTGACACAATGTTGTGTGAGACAATGTTGTGTGACACAATGTTGTGTGACACAATGTTGTGTGAGACAATGTTGTGTGAGACAATGTTGTGTGACACAATGTTGTGTGAGACAATGTTGTTGGAGAAAAGTTGTGTGAGGCAATGTTGTGTGACACAATGTTGTGTGAGACAATGTTGTGTGAGACAATGTTGTGTGACACAACGTTGTGTGAGACAATGTTGTGTGAGACAATGTTTTGTGAGACAATGTTGTGTGAGACAATGTTGTGTGAGACAATGTTGTGTGACACAACGTTGTGTGAGACAATGTTGTGTGAGACAATGTTGTGTGACACAATGTTGTGTGACACAATGTTGTGTGAGACAAGGTTGTGTGAGATAATGTTGTGTGACACAATGTTGTGTGAGACAATGCTGTGTGAGAAAATGTTGTGTGACACAACGTTGTGTGAGACAATGTTGTGTGAGACAATGTTGTGTGACACAATGTTGTGTGAGACAATGTTGTGGGACACAATTTTGTGTGACACAATGTTGTGTGACACAATGTTGTTTGACACAATGTTGTGTGAGACAATGTTGTGTGAGACAATGTTGTGTGAGACAATATTGTGTGAGACGATGTTGTGTGACACAATGTTGTGTGAGACAATGTTGTGTGACACAATGTTGTGTGAGACAATGTTGTGTGAGACAATGTTGTGTGACACAATGTTGTGTGACACAAGTTGTGTGAGACAATGTTGTGTGAGACAATGTTGTGTGAGACAATGTTGTGTGAGACAATGTTGTGTGAGACAATGTTGTTTGAGACAAGGTTGTGTGACACAATGTTGTGTGAGACAATGTTGTTTGACACAATGTTGTGTGAGACAATGTTGTGTGAGACAATGTTGTGTGACACAATGTTGTGTGAGACAAGGTTGTGTGACACAATGTTGTGTGAGACAATGTTGTTTGACACAATGTTGTGTGACACAATGTTGTGTGAGACAATGTTGTTTGACACAATGTTGTGTGAGACAATGTTGTGTGACACAATGTTGTGTGAGACAATGTTGTGTGACACAATGTTGTGTGACACAATGTTGTGTGAGACAATGTTGTTTGACACAATGTTGTGTGACACAATGTTGTGTGAGACAATGTTGTGTGAGACAATGTTGTTTGACACATTGTTGTGTGACACAATGTTGTGTGAGACAATGTTGTTTGACACAATGTTTTGTGAGACAATGTTGTGTGACACGATGTTGTGTGACACAATGTTGTGTGAGACACGGTTTTGGGACACAATGTTGTGTGAGACAATGTTGTTTGACACAATGTTGTGTGAGACAATGTTGTGTGACACAATGTTGTGTGAGACAATGTTGTGTGACACAATGTTGTGTGAGACAATGTTGTGTGACACAATGTTGTGTGAAACAATGTTGTTTGACACAATGTTGTGTGACACAATGTTGTGTGAGACAATGTTGTGTGAGACAATGTTGTTTGACACAATGTTGTGTGACACAATGTTGTGTGAGACAATGTTGTTTGACACAATGTTGTGTGAGACAATGTTGTGTGACACAATGCTGTGTGACACAATGTTGTGTGAGACAAGGTTGTGTGACACAATGTTGTGTGACACAATGTTGTGTGAGACAATGTTGTTTGACACAATGTTGTGTGACACAATGTTGTGTGAGACAATGTTGTGTGAGACAATGTTGTTTGACACAATGTTGTGTGACACAATGTTGTGTGAGACAATGTTGTTTGACACAATGTTTTGTGAGACAATGTTGTGTGACACGATGTTGTATGACACAATGTTGTGTGAGACAAGGTTGTGTGACACAATGTTGTGTGAGACAATGTTGTTTGACACAATGTTGTGTGAGACCATGTTGTGTGACACAATGTTGTGTGACACAATGTTGTGTGACACAATGTTGTGTGACACAATGTTATGTGAGACAATGTTGTGTGACACAATGATGTGTGAGACAATGTTGTGTGACACAATGTTGTGTGAGACAATGTTGTTTGACACAATGTTGTGTGACACAATGTTGTGTGAGACAATGTTGTGTGAGACAATGTTGTTTGACACAATGTTGTGTGACACAATGTTGTGTGAGACAATGTTGTTTGACACAATGTTGTGTGAGACAATGTTGTGTGACACAATGTTGTGTGACACAATGTTGTGTGAGACAATGTTGTGTGACACAATGTTGTGTGACACAATGTTGTGTGAGACAATGTTGTGTGAGGCAATGTTGTGTGACACAATGTTGTGTGAGACAATGTGCTCCACAAACACTTCCCTCTGAAGTTTTGCAGCATCGTTGTTGAGCCTTGAGGACGATTTGTTTGTAAGTCTAGCCAATAATATATAAGGTAATGCTAAAAGTTAACATAACTGCTCATTCTGCTATGTATTTAATTTAGAATTAGACAAACTTTACCGATCCACAAGGGAATGTTTTTTTATTTTTTTAGACTTAGATTTCATGTCAACATTGATCACACATTTGTTTAATATATTCATTTTAATATATTTGACAAATTGGCCTGTCCGTAAAGTTTTGCCCTAATCTTAACCAATTGTGACTTATCATCATAAACAACCAACCAATCATGGATGTTCTTATACGTAAACCAACCATTCACCGTTTTTAACTTCATCATTTTTAATGGGAAACCCTAGTTTTTAACCACTGGATGATCAAAAACCGTACTCATTACGGGAAAACCGTAGTTGTTGGCATTTATGGCAAAGAGCCGGATCAAGATTTCAACACACACTCTCACACTCTTTTACTATGAAGCCACGCTGCTGTAACACCTGGCTTGGCATTGTCTTGCTGAAATAAGCAGGGGCGTCCATGATAATCACATATGTTGCTCCAAAAACTGTATGAGCCTTTCAGCATTAATGGTGCCTTCACAGATGTGTAAGTTGCCCATGTCTTGGGCACTAACACACACCCATACCATCACACATGCTGGCTTTTACACTTTCACCCTAGAACATTCCGGATGGTTCTTTCCCTCTTTGGTCCGGAGGACACGACGTCCACAGTTTCCAAAAACAATTTGAAATGTGGACTCGTCAGACCACAGAACACTTTTCCACTTTGTATCAGTCCATCTTAGATGAGCTCAGGCCCAGTAAAGTAGGTGGCGTTTCTGGGTGTTGTTGATAAATGGCTTTCACTTGCACTTACAGATGTAGCGACCAACTGTAGTTACTGACAGTGGTTTTCTGAAGTGTTCCTGAGCCCATGGTGGTGATATCATTTACACACTGATGTCGCTTTTTGATGCAGTACCGCCTGAGGGGATCCAAGGTGCGTAATATCATGGCTTGCGTGCAGTGATTTCTCCAGATTCTCTGAACCTTTTGGTGATATTACGGAGCGTAGATGGTGAAATCCCTAAATTCCTTGTTGAGAAATGTTCTTAAACAATTTGCTCAGGAATTTGTTGACAAAGTGGTGACCCTCGCCCCGTCCTTGTTTGTGAACGACTGAGCATTTCATGGAAGCTGCTTTTATACCCAATCATGGCACCCATCTGTTCCCAATTAGCCTGTTCACCTTTGATGAGCATTCCTCAACTTTCTCACTCTTTTTTGCCACTTGTGCCAGCTTTTTTTGAAACATGTCGCAGGCATCACATCCCAAACGAGCTAATAGTTGCAAAAAACAACAACGTTTCTCAGTGTGAACATGAAATATCTTGTCTGTGCAGTCTATTCAATTGAATATAAGTTGAAAAGGATTTGTTGTGTTCTCTTTTTATTTACCATTTACACAACGTGACAACTTCACTGCTTTTGGGGTTTTGTCGGGCGGAAAAATGGAAAATATTTGTTCATATTTTGAAATGATAAAAAAAAAGACTATAGACAGAAACATCCCGTGCCTGGTTCAATTATTACCTAAACATATTTTTGTCCAAAGACAATCTGCTTTTATTCAGCCATCTTTTTTAATTTGCTGGTTTCCACGGTGATTGTTTTCATTATCTTAATTGTGTTTCTCCCCCTCCCGACAAAATGCAGTAATGTAAACATTCCTTAATGTAACTTGTTAAAGGCGAATGAAAGCATCACCATTACCACCCTCGGAGTAGGAAACATTCCTCAAAGAAGGAAAGTTCCCACAGGACAAGAAGTGTATTGGAGTGATGATAAATACAAAAAATAAATTTAAAAAATGTTCTGTTGCTGCCAGGAGAAGTTTGTCCAACAAGAGGATAAATGGTTGTTATGATGGAATGTGGTTGCACAAACACTCCTCTCACCTTATGAGCCTTCTCAAGGTCGCAGAGAGCAGAAAAACATGAAATGAGAAATAAAGACCCAAGCTGGTGAGCTCAGGTCTTCCACAAACCAGATTTCTTTCTTCCTTCTGTGATAGAAACGCCGAGAAGTCTTCCATCACAGAATGTGCTTGGAAACACGTCAAAGGTGGACGAGGACGTCTTGACCTTGTCGCTAACTCCTGGCCAGCTTTATGGCTCACTTTTCATGAGCACATGCCAAGGTTTTGTGCAGAGGGGACCCTTACCCCAACATTTGAAAAAATGTACTTGCTTCAGCAGCACAACACTGGTGCTGTAGTTGTAGGAGACGTCGCAAAACCTCATCAGGAGTCCCCACAAAACCCGAAAATGACAGAAAATGTATATATTGTTGTACTTTTTTTCGCTAAAATTTTTTACTCAAAAATGTTTACCGGTACACAAAAATGTCATAAGGATGGACCCTTAAACAAAAATTAAAAAAACAGACTTGCTTCAACAGCACAATACTGCTGCTGTAGTTGTAGGAGATGTGGCAAAACCTCATCAGGAGTCCCCACAAAACCCGAAAATGACAGAAAATGTATATATTTTTGTACTTTTTTTCGCTAAAATTTTTTACTCAAAAATGTTTACACAAAAATGTCATAAGGGGGACCCTTAAACAAAAATTCAAAAAACAGACTTGCTTTAGCAGCACAATACTGGTCCTGTAGTTGTAGGAGATGTCGCAAAACCTCATCAGGAGTACCCACAAAACCCGAAAATGACAGAAAATTTATATATTTTTGTACTTTTTTTCGCAAAAATTTTTTATTTAAAAATGTTTACACAAAAATGTCATAAGGATGGACCCTTAAACAAAGATTCAAAAAACAGACTTGCTTCAGCAGCACAATACTGGTGCTGTAGTTGTAGGAGACATAGCAAAACCTCATCAGGAGTCCCCACAAAACCCGAAAATGACAGAAAATGTATATATTTTTGTACTTTTTTTAGCTAAAATTTTTTACTCAAAAATGTCATAAGGATGGACCCTTAAACAAAAATTAAAAAAACAGACTTGCTTCAACAGCACAATACTGGTGCTGTAGTTGTAGGAGATGTGGCAAAACCTCATCAGGAGTCCCCACAAAACCCGAAAATGACAGAAAATGTATATATTTTTGTACTTTTTTTCGCAAAAATGTTTTATTCCAAAAATGTTTACACAAAAATGTCATAAGGGGCGACCCTTAAACAAAGATTCAAAAAACAGACTTGCTTTAGCAGCACAACACTGGTGCTGTAGTTGTAGGAGATGTCGCAAAACCTCATCTGGAGTCCCCACAAAACCCGAAAATGACAGAAAATGTATATATTGTTGTACTTTTTTTCGCTAAAATCTTTTACTCAAAAATGTTTACCGGTACACAAAAATGTCATAAGGATGGACCCTTAAACAAAAATTTAAAAAACAGACTTGCTTCAACAGCACAATACTGGTGCTGTAGTTGTAGGAGATGTGGCAAAACCTCATCAGGAGTCCCCACAAAACCCGAAAATGACAGAAAATGTATATATTTTTGTACTTTTTTTCTCAAAAATGTTTTATTCAAAAATGTTTACACAAAAATGTCATAAGGGGCGACCTTACTCAAAAATGTTTACCGGTACACAAAAATGTCATAAGGATGGACCCTTAAACAAAGATTCAAAAAACAGACTTGCTTCAACAGCACAATACTGGTGCTGTAGTTGTAGGAGATGTCGCAAAACCTCATCTGGAGTCCCCACAAAACCCGAAAATGACAGAAAATGTATAAATTGTTGTACTTTTTTTCGCTAAAATTTTTTACTCAAAAATGTTTAACGGTACACAAAAATGTCATAAGGATGGACCCTTAAACAAAAATTAAAAAAACAGACTAGCTTCAACAGCACAATACTGGTCCTGTAGTTGTAGGAGACATAGCAAAACCTCATCAGGAGTCCCCACAAAACCCGAAAATGACAGAAAATGTATATATTTTTGTACTTTTTTTCGCTAAAATTTTTTTACTCAAAAATGTCATAAGGATGGACCCTTAAACAAAAATTAAAAAAACAGACTTGCTTCAACAGCACAATACTGGTGCTGTAGTTGTGGGAGATGTCGCAAAACCTCACCAGGAGTCCCCACAAAACCCGAAAATGACAGAAAATGTATATATTTTTGTACTTTTTTTCGCTAAAATTTTTTACTCCAAAATGTCATAAGGATGGACCCTTAAACAAAAATTAAATAAACAGACTTGCTTCAACAGCACAATACTGGTGCTGTAGTTGTAGGAGATGTGGCAAAACCTCATCAGGAGTCCCCACAAAACCCGAAAATGACAGAAATTTTATATATTTTTTCACTTTTTTTGGCTAAAATTTTTTACTCAAAAATGTTTACACAAAAATGTCATAAGGGGGGACCCTTAAACAAAAATTCAAAAAACAGACTTGCTTTAGCAGCACAATACTGGTCCTGTAGTTGTGGGAGATGTCGCAAAACCTCATCAGGAGTCCCCACAAAACCTGAAAATGACAGAAAATGTATATATTTTTGTACTTTTTTTCGCAAAAATGTTTTATTCCAAAAATGTTTACACAAAAATGTCATAAGGGGCGACCCTTAAACAAAAATTCAAAAAACAGACTTGCTTTAGCAGCACAATACTGGTCCTGTAGTTGTGGGAGATGTCGCAAAACCTCATCAGGAGTCCCCACAAAACCCGAAAATGACAGAAAATGTATATATTTTTGTACTTTTTTTCGCAAACATTTTTTACTCAAAAATGTTTACACAAAAATTTCATAAGGGGGGACCCTTAAACAAAAATTCAAAAAACAGACTTGCTTTAGCAGCACAATACTGGTGCTGTAGTTGTGGGAGATGTCGCAAAACCTCATCAGGAGTCCCCACAAAACCCGAAAATGACAGAAAATGTATATATTGTTGTACTTTTTTCGCTAAAATTTTTTACTCAAAAATGTTTACCAGTACACAAAAACGTCATAAGGATGGACCCTTAAACAAAAATTTAAAAAACAGACTTGCTTCAACAGCACAATACTGGTGCTGTAGTTGTAGGAGATGTGGCAAAACCTCATCAGGAGTCCCCACAAAACCCGAAAATGACAGAAAATGTATATATTTTTGTACTTTTTTTCGCTAAAATTTTTACTCAAAAATGTTTACACAAAAATGTCATAAGGGGGACCCTTAAACAAAAATTCAAAAAACAGACCTGCTTTAGCAGCACAATACTGGTGCTGTAGTTGTGGGAGATGTCGCAAAACCTCATCAGGAGTCCCCACAAAACCCGAAAATGACAGAAAATGTATATATTTTTGTACTTTTTTTTCGCTAAAAATTTTTACTCAAAAATGTCATAAGGATGGACCCTTAAACAAAAATTAAAAAAACAGACTTGCTTCAACAGCACAATACTGGTGCTGTAGTTGTAGGAGATGTGGCAAAACCTCATCAGGAGTCCCCACAAAACCCGAAAATGAAAGAAAATTTATATATTTTTGTACTTTTTTTCGCTAAAATTTTTTACTCAAAAATGTTTACACAAAAATGTCATAAGGGGGGACCCTTAAACAAAAATTCAAAAAACAGACTTGCTTTAGCAGCACAATACTGGTGCTGTAGTTGTAGGAGATGTGGCAAAACCTCATCAGGAGTCCCCACAAAACCCGAAAATGACAGAAAATGTATATATTGTTGTACTTTTTTTCGCTAAAATTTTTTACTCAAAAATGTTTACCGGTACACAAAAATGTCATAAGGATGGACCCTTAAACAAAAATTTAAAAAACAGACTTGCTTCAACAGCACAATACTGCTGCTGTAGTTGTAGGAGACGTAGCAAAACCTCATCAGGAGTCCCCACAAAACCCGAAAATGACAGAAAATGTATGTATTTTTGTACTTTTTTTCGCAAAAATTTTTTTACTCAAAAATGTTTTCACAAAAATGTCGTAAAGGAGAACCCTTACACATAAAATTTTTTAAACGGTCTCAACAGCACAATACTGGTGCTGTAGTTGTAGAAGACGTCGCAAAACCTCATCAGGAGTCCTGACAAAACCCGAAAATGGCAAAAAAAATACATTTTTCCAAAACATTTTTTTCGCAAAAATGTCAGAAGGGGGGACCCTGACACAAACATGTCAAAAACTGTCTTGCTTCAACAGTAAAATACTGGTCCTGTATTTGTAGGATACGTCTCAAAACCTCATCAGGAGTCCCGACAAAACCCGAACATGGCAGAAAATGTATATATGTTTTAAAGTTTCGCAAAAATGTCGTAAGGGGGGACCCTTAATCCAAAATTTAAAAAACGGTTTTGCTTCAACAGCACAAAACTGGTGCTGTAATTGTAGGAGATATTTCAAAACCTCATCAGGAGTTCCGACAAAACCCGAAAATGGAAGAAAATGAATTTAGTTTTTTTTGGCTAAAATGTTGTAAGAGTGGACCCTTACTCAAGAATTCAAAAAACGGTCTTGCTTCAACAGCACAATACTGGTCCTGTAGTTGTAGAAGACGTCACAAATCCTCATCAGGAGTCCCCACAAAACCCGAAAATTACAAAAAATTTATATATTTTTGTACTTTTTTTTGCAAAAAATTTTTTACTCAAAAATGTTTGCACAAAAATGACGTAAGGGGGGACCCTTACACAAAAAAATTAAAAACGGTCTTGCTTCAACAGCACAATACTGGTGCTGTTGTTGTAGGAGATGTCACAAAACCTTATCAGGAGTCCCTACAAAACCCGAAAATGACAGAAAATGTATATATTTTTGTACTTTTTTTTCCCTAAAATTTTTTACTCAAAAATGTTTACCGGTACACAAAAATGTCATAAGGATGGACCCTTAAACAAAAATTAAAAAAACAGACTTGCTTCAACAGCACAATACTGGTGCTGTAGTTGTAGGAGATGTGGCAAAACCTCATCAGGAGTCCCCACAAAACCCGAAAATGACAGAAAATTTATATATTTTTGTACTTTTTTTGGCTAAAATTTTTTACTCAAAAATGTTTGCACAAAAATGTCATAAGGGGGGACCCTTAAACAAAAATTCAAAAAACAGACTTGCTTTAGCAGCACAATACTGGTGCTGTAGTTGTGGGAGATGTCGCAAAACCTCATCAGGAGTCCCCACAAAACCCGAAAATGACAGAAAATTTATATATTTTTGTACTTTTTTTCGCAAAAAATTTTTATTCCAAAAATGTTTACACAAAAATGTCATAAGGGGCGACCCTTAAACAAAGATTCAAAAAACAGACTTGCTTCAGCAGCACAACACTGGTGCTGTAGTTGTAGGAGATGTCGCAAAACCTCATCAGGAGTCCCCACAAAACCCGAAAATGACAGAAAATGTATATATTTTTGTACATTTTTTTCGCTAAAAATTTTTACTCAAAAATGTCATAAGGATGGACCCTTAAACAAAAATTAAAAAAACAGACTTGCTTCAACAGCACAATACTGGTGCTGTAGTTGTAGGAGATGTGGCAAAACCTCATCAGGAGTCCCCACAAAACCCGAAAATGAAAGAAAATTTATATATTTTTGTACTTTTTTTGGCTAAAATTTTTTACTCAAAAATGTTTACACAAAAATGTCATAAGGGGGGACCCTTAAACAAAAATTAAAAAAACAGACTTGCTTTAGCAGCACAATACTGGTCCTGTAGTTGTAGGAGATGTTGCAAAACCTCATCAGGAGTCCCCACAAAACCCGAAAATGACAGAAAATGTATATATTTTTGTACTTTTTTTCGCAAACATTTTTTTACTCAAAAATGTTTTCACAAAAATGTCTTAAGGGAGGACCCTTACACAAAAAATTTTTTAAACGGTCTCAACAGCACAATACTGGTGCTGTAGTTGTAGGAGATGTCACAAAACCTCATCTGGAGTCCTGACAAAACCCGAAAATGGCAAAAAAAATATATTTTTCCAAAACATTTTTTTCGCAAAAATGTCAGAAGGGGGGACCCTGACACAAACATGTCAAAAACTGTCTTGCTTCAACAGTAAAATACTGGTCCTGTATTTGTAGGATACGTCTCAAAACCTCATCAGGAGTCCCGACAAAACCCAAACATGGCAGAAAATGTATATATGTTTTAAAGTTTCGCAAAAATGTCGTAAGGGGGGACCCTTAATCCAAAATTAAAAAAACGGTTTTGTTTCAACAGCACAAAACTGGTGCTGTAATTGTAGGAGATGTTTCAAAACCTCATCAGGAGTTCCGACAAAACCCGAAAATGGAAGAAAATGATTTTAGTTTTTTTTGGCTAAAATGTTGTAAGAGTGGACCCTTACTCAATAATTAAAAAAACGGTCTTGCTTCAACAGTACAATACTGGTGCTGTAGTTGTAGGAGATGTGGCAAAACCTCATCAGGAGTCCCCACAAAACCCGAAAATGACAGAAAATGTATATATTTTTGTACTTTTTTTCGCTAAAATTTTTTACACAAAAATGTTTACACAAAAATTTCATAAGGGGGGGACCCTTAAACAAAAATTCAAAAAACAGACTTGCTTTAGCAGCACAATACTGGTGCTGTAGTTGTAGGAGATGTCGCAAAACCTCATCAGGAGTCCCCACAAAACCAAAAATTACAGAAAATGTATATATTGTTGTACTTTTTTCCGCAAACATTTTTTACCTCATAATGTTTATACAAAAATGTCATAAGGGGGTACCCTTAAACAAAAATTCAAAAAACAGACTTGCTTCAACAGCACAATACTGGTCCTGTAGTTGTAGAAGATGTCGCAAAACCTCATCAGGAGTCCCCACAAAACCCGAAAATGACAGAAAATGTATATATTTTTGTACTTTTTTTGCTAAAATTTTTTACTCAAAAATGTTTACACAAAAATGTCGTAAGGGAGGACCCTTACACAAAAAATTTAAAAACGGTCTTGTTCCAACAGCACAATACTGGTGCTGTAGTTGTAGAAGACGTCGCAAAACCTCATTAGGAGTCCTGACAAAACCCGAAAATGGCAAAAAATAAATAAAATGACCAAAAAAATGTTTTCGCAAAAATGTCATAAGGGGGGACCCTTACACAAAAATTTCAAAAACTGTCTTGCTTCAGCAGTACAATACTGGTGCTGTAGTTGTAGGAGATGTGGCAAAACCTCATCAGGAGTCCCCACAAAACCCGAAAATGACAGAAAATGTATATATTTTTGTACTTTTTTTCGCTAAAATTTTTTACACAAAAATGTTTACACAAAAATTTCATAAGGGGGGGACCCTTAAACAAAAATTCAAAAAACAGACTTGCTTTAGCAGCACAATACTGGTCCTGTAGTTGTAGGAGATGTCGCAAAACCTCATCAGGAGTCCCCACAAAACCAAAAATTACAGAAAATGTATATATTGTTGTACTTTTTTCCGCAAACATTTTTTACCTCATAATGTTTATACAAAAATGTCATAAGGGGGTACCCTTAAACAAAAATTCAAAAAACAGACTTGCTTCAGCAGCACAATACTGGTGCTGTAGTTGTGGGAGATGTCGCAAAACCTCATCAGGAGTCCCCACAAAACCAAAAATTACAGAAAATGTATATATTGTTGTACTTTTTTCCGCAAACATTTTTTACCTCATAATGTTTATACAAAAATGTCATAAGGGGGTACCCTTAAACAAAAATTCAAAAAACAGACTTGCTTCAACAGCACAATACTGGTCCTGTAGTTGTAGAAGATGTCGCAAAACCTCATCAGGAGTCCCCACAAAACCCGAAAATGACAGAAAATGTATATATTTTTGTACTTTTTTTGCTAAAATTTTTTACTCAAAAATGTTTACACAAAAATGTCGTAAGGGAGGACCCTTACACAAAAAATTTAAAAACGGTCTTGTTCCAACAGCACAATACTGGTGCTGTAGTTGTAGAAGACGTCGCAAAACCTCATTAGGAGTCCTGACAAAACCCGAAAATGGCAAAAAATAAATAAAATGACCAAAAAAATGTTTTCGCAAAAATGTCATAAGGGGGGACCCTTACACAAAAATTTCAAAAACTGTCTTGCTTCAGCAGTACAATACTGGTGCTGTAGTTGTAGGAGATGTGGCAAAACCTCATCAGGAGTCCCCACAAAACCCGAAAATGACAGAAAATGTATATATTTTTGTACTTTTTTTCGCTAAAATTTTTTACACAAAAATGTTTACACAAAAATTTCATAAGGGGGGGACCCTTAAACAAAAATTCAAAAAACAGACTTGCTTTAGCAGCACAATACTGGTCCTGTAGTTGTAGGAGATGTCGCAAAACCTCATCAGGAGTCCCCACAAAACCAAAAATTACAGAAAATGTATATATTGTTGTACTTTTTTCCGCAAACATTTTTTACCTCATAATGTTTATACAAAAATGTCATAAGGGGGTACCCTTAAACAAAAATTCAAAAAACAGACTTGCTTCAGCAGCACAATACTGGTCCTGTAGTTGTAGAAGATGTCGCAAAACCTCATCAGGAGTCCCCACAAAACCCGAAAATGACAGAAAATTTATATATTTTTGTACTTTTTTTAGCTAAAAATTTTTACTCAAAAATGTTTACACAAAAATGTCGTAAGGGAGGACCCTTACACAAAAAATTTAAAAACGGTCTTGTTTCAACAGCACAATACTGGTGCTGTAGTTGTAGAAGACGTCGCAAAACCTCATTAGGAGTCCTGACAAAACCCGAAAATGGCAAAAAAAAAAATAAAATGACCAAAACATTTTTTTCGCAAAACTGTCATAAGGGGGGACCCTTACACAAAAATTTCAAAAACTGTCTTGCTTCAGCAGTACAATACTGGTCCTGTAGTTGTAGAAGACATCGCAAAACCTCATCAGGAGTCCCGAAAAAACCTGAAAATGACAGAAAATGTATATATTTTTTTACTTTTTTTCGCTGATTTTTTTTTACTCAAAAATGTTTGCACAAAAATGTCGTAAGGGGGGACCCTTACACGAAAAAATTAAAAACGGTCTTGCTTCAGCTGCACAATACTGGTGCTGTTGTTGTAGGAGATGTCTCAAAACCTCATCAGGAGTTCCAACAAAACCCGAAAATGGAAGAAAATTATTATTCTTTTTTTACTTTTTTTCGCTAAAATGTCATAATGGGGGACCCTTACACAAAAATTCAAAACACTGTCTTACTCCAACAGAAAAATTCCGGTCCTGTAGGTGTAGAAGACATAGCAAAACCTCATCAGGAGTCCCGACAAAACCCGAAAATGACAGAAAATGTATATATTTTTTTCCTTTTTTTAGCTAAAAATTTTTCACTCAAAAATGTTTACACAAAAAATGTAAAAACGGTCTTGTTTCAACAGCACAATACTGGTGCAGTAGTTGTAGAAGACGTCGCAAAACCTCACCAGGAGTCCTGACATAACACGAAAATGGCAAAAAAAAATTATTTTTCCCCAAAAAAAATTGCGCAAAAATGTCAAAAACTGTCTCGCTTCAACAGTAGAATACTGGTTCTGTATTTGTAGGATACGTCTCAAAACCTCATCAGGAGTCCCGACAAAACCCGAACATGGCAGAAAATGTATATATGTTTTAAAGTTTCGCAAAAATGTCGTAAGGGGGGACCCTTAATCCAAAATAAAAAAAACGGACTTGCTTCAGTAGCACAATACTTGTGCTGTTGTTGTAGGAGATGTCTCAAAACCTCATCAGGAGTTCCGACAAAACCCGAAAATGGCAGAAAATGTATATATTTTTGTACTTTTGTTCGCAAAATTTTTTTTACTCAAAAATGTTGCAAGGGTGGACCCTTACTCAAGAATTCAAAAAACTGTCTTGCTTCAACAGAACAATCCTTGTGCTGTAGTTGTAAAAAACGTCGCAAAACCTCATCAGGAGTCCTGACAAAACCTGAAAATGACAGAAAATGTATATATTTTTGTACTTTTGTTCGCAAAAATTTTTTACTCAAAAATGTTTGCACAATAATGTCGTAAGGGGGGACCCTTACACAAAAAAAATAAAAACTGATTTGCTTCAGCAGCACAATACTGGTGCTGTAGTTGTAGGAGATGTCTCAAAACCTCATCAGGAGTCCCTACAAAACCCGTAAATGACAGAAAATGCATATTTTTTGAAAACTTTTTTTCGCTAAAATGTTGTTATTGGGGAACCTTGCACAAACATTTAAAAACGGTCTTGCTTCAGCAGCACAATACTGGTGCTGTAGTTGTAGGAGGTGTCTCAAAACCTCATCAGGAGTCTCGATAAAACCAGAAAATGGCAGAAAATGCATATTTTACGAAAAAAAATGTTCCCTAAAATGTCGTAAGGGGGGACCCTTACACAAAAAATTAAAGACTGTCTTGCTTCAACAGCACAATACTGGTGCTGTAGTTGTAGGAGATGTCTGAAAACCTCACCAGGAGTCCCCACAAAACCCGAAAATTGCATAAAATGCTAATTTTCCAAAAACCTTTTTTTGGCAAAAATTTCATAAGCGGGGACCCTTACACAAACAAATAAAACTGTCTTGCTTCAGCAGCACAATACTGGTGCTGTAGTTGTAGGAGATGTCTCAAAACGTCATCAGAAATTCAGACAAAACCCGAAAATGTTAGAAAATTATTATTATTTTATTACTTTTTTTCGCTAAAATGTCGTAAAGTGGGACCCTTACTCAAGAATTCGAAAAACGGTCTTGCTTCAACAGAAAAAATCTGGTCCTGTAGCTGTAGAAGACATAGCAAAACCTCATCAGGAGTCCCGACAAAACCCGAAAATGGCAGAATTATATATATTTTAACTAAAAAATGTTTTAAGGTGGGATCCTTACACAAAAATGCTAAAAACTGTTTTGTTTCAACAGTACAATACTGGTCCTGTAGTTGTAGGAGACGTCGCAAAACCTCATCAAGAGTACCGACAAAACCCGAAAATGGCAAAAAAAAATATTTTTTTTATAAGTTTCTTTCGCAAAAATGTCGTAAGGGGGGACTCTTACTCCAAAATTTTTTAAAATGGACTTGTTTCAGCAGCACAATACTGGTCCTGTAGTTGTAGTAGATGTCTCAAAACATCTCCAGGAGTCCCGATAAAACCCAAAAATGGCAGAAAATGTTTATTTTTCAAAAACTGTTTTTCGCAAAAATTTCATAAGGGGGGACATTTACACAACAATTTTAAAAAATGTCTTGCTTCAACAGCACAATACTTGTCCTTTAGTTGTAGAAAATGTAGCAAAACCTCATCAGAAGTCCAGACAAAACCCGAAAATGGCAGAATTTTTTTATATTTTTTTACTTATTTTCTCAAAAAAATTTTACTCAAAAATGTTTACGCAAAAATTTCGTAAGGGGGGACCCTTACACAAACACATTTAAAAACTGTCTCGCTTCAACAGCACAATACTGGTGCTGTAGTTGTAGAAAATATCTCAAAACCTTATCAGGAGTCCCAACAAAAGCCGAAAATAGCAGAAAATGTATATTTTTTCAAAAAAAAAATTTCGCAAAAATTTTGTAAGGGGGGACCCTTACACAAAAACTTCAAAAAACGGTCTCGCTTCAACAGCACAATACTGGTCCTGTATTTGTAGGATACGTCTCAAAACCTTATCAGGTGTCCCGAAAAAATCCCAAAATAGCAGAAAATGTATATTTTTCCCCAAAAACATTTCCCTAAAATGTCTTAAGGAGGAGCCCTTACACAAAAATCTTAAAAACTGTCCCGCGAAAAAAAGTTTTGTAAAAATAAACATGTGTGCAGCTGACACGAAGAAATCTATGGTATATTTCTTAAACACATACTGAATGCCGACTTATATTTGTACACTGTATGGAGGTGTGCAGTACATTCTGTCTGCTGGTGTTGGCCAATTACATGAGAGGATTTGCACCATAAATAGTTCTAGAATGTTGATACAATGAGCACTAAGCTTCTATACGTTGAGCAGCAAGTGAAGCCAATTGGGTAATCAGATTACCTTTGATGCGTTCATGCTTGGCCTGCTTGATTATTGCATTTCCTTTAAGATTCTGTCAGCAACACAACATCATACGTAAACACAAACAATGAAGACCGCATGATTCCAAACATTTTCATGGTTTTCTAATTAAAAGAAAATGTGCATTTCCCCTTTAAATCTGAACTCCGGGTGAGGAAACAATGAGGCAAAATCAAGAACTTTTCCACAAAAGGGAAGTATCCACATTTGAAGTATCTTAAAGTACCAGTATAAGGGGAAAAAACATGTTCAAAGTACTGTATTTTCCAGATTATAGAGTGCACCAGTATTTAAGCCACACCCACAAATGTTTTGAAGAAAAAACAATGTTTTCCATGTATAAGCCGCACTGGACTATAAGTCGCAGATATATATGTCGTGAAATGAGTTATTTACACAAAAATATTTAGTAAATGTTTATTTACATACCTTAATTGTTTCTAAAACAGTGTCTGTAACAGGGCAGTGAAACGGCTGATCAAACAAAACAGAAGTCATGGTCATGGAGCCACTAGCTGCGCAAGCTAGCTCTCCAATCAGCTAAACAGACTCAATAACTCCACGCTGACATTTTGGTGAATTTACTGAGGAATTTGTGAAAGTGAAACAATACAAAAATAATGTAAGTTAATAATACTAACACAGACACTCGTAAATGTGTTAGCATAGTAGCTGATGCTAACGACGCTAGCTTGATTACGTCACGATAGCTCATACAAATATGCATGAAAACACTCCTACAGACATCACACACGGGACGCTTTAGTAAGTAAGAATTTAGTTATATTGTAAAACTTACAAACGTTGCTTGGAGTGAAGAATGAAGAAACCATACGAGTAGAAACGCTATGGACGAATATACTACAGGATTACATAGTCAACCCAGAGCACCTGCAGTGAGCCAACTTGTCCAAAAGATGGCGCCATTGCACAAAAAACAACACACCTTTTCAGGGTCTCTGTCGGCGTTTTATGAAAAGTAATTGTTGAATACAAAACATTATGGCCGTTACTGAAGAAACCCTTTGCATAAGCTGCAGCGTTCAAAAGAGTTGGAAAACACGGCAGCGTAGTATAGCCCAGAATACACGGTCTCTTAAAGTACCAGTAGAATGGAACAAAATGATGTCCCTATATTGAAGCGGTTGTTATATATTTAAAATTTACAACAGCAAAGGATTAACAAAGTTTGCGAGTAAACCTCCTCCAACCTCCAAGGACAAAGCTACGAACAATGGGAGACCGGGCTTTCTGCTCCGCCGCTCCCAGTCTGTGGAACGCTCTCCCTGACCACTTGAGGGCACCACAGACTGAGGATGCTTTTAAAAAAGGCTTAAAAACCCTTATTTTTAAAAAAAGCCTTTTTATAGATAAATGCATACTAGTTCTAGCTATTAGGCTGTTCTAGTTTTTATTGTTATTTATTTTTATTATCTTTTTATTATTATTATTTTAATACACTGTAGCACTTTGAGGTTGTTTGCTCAATGTAAAGTGCTTTTTAAAAATAAAATCTATCATTATTATTATAAATAGATATTATCAAACAATTACAGAGATTCGTGAGCCCTTTTGTGGAATACTGCTCATGAGAGGTCACGTGATCAGTGACGTAGAGGAGGAACCACAGATCCCTTCAACAACAAGAAGACTACTAATCATGGCAGACTTGATGAGAGACATTAAAGACTAGTTTGGGACAAATGATGATGCAGAAACTTCTATTTTTGAGCCTGAATATAAGGAGAATGATCTACAAGTTTTAGAAGCTGTGTGCTAAACACTAAGCATCATGTAGCAGTGTTGCTAAGTGCTAAACAAGATATACAAACATAATAATAAAACAACCACATACTGTACAATGTCTGCTCTCACTGGGATAAAGACAGATGGGATGTTTATATCTTCCCCTTTACATCAACAATTCATGATCATCCTCAAAAAGGGTTAACAAAAGTTTTTTGGTTTTTTTGTGTCTTTCTGGCCATCTCCGGGTCTAAGTTGGATGTCAAAGTTGACCAACTTGTAGGTTTTTGTCCACAACCTTCTACTATCCAGGTGAGAGGCATGATTTATAATCGAGAAGTAACTTTCACCAACTCAGAGGCCATGCATTAGCTCAATATGTCAATATAGCAGGAAAAAAAAAAAAAAGAAAGCAGACTATTCTATGTGAACTATTAAAGCCTTGAATATGGCAATCATTCATAAAATCATTGATTCATTATTATATTTTGAGCAATGACAATAGTTGTTTTTCCCCAATCACACCAAATGCATTGGGATCAAAAGGACAACACTCATAAAAGTGTCAACAAACTGCAAATAAGTCTTTTTTTTTTTTTTTTTTTACTTTCAACACTTTAGATTTATTCATTAGGTATAACTTTTTTATCATTTGTTTATGTTTTTGTTCGTGTTTTATGCAGTTTTTGTAAAAAAATAAAATAAAATAAAAATAGTTTTTTTTTATATGACAAAAACATATAATTTTCTGCAGAAGAATATTTCACAAGTGGGATTTTTGAATAGCTCAAAAAAAACTACCATGATTTTGATACATTTTTGAGCAATGACAGCTTAAAAAATGCGTTTATGGAAGCTTTTTGTTATTAGAGTCCACGTTGCAACTTTTTTCTTTTACATTCAAACTGTTTGCTGTTTTGTTCCTCCTTTTTATGTTCTTTTAATAACATTTGTGGAATGTGTCACGGGCAGTGTTCTGAAAATTACTTTAACCAAAAAAAGTAATTGAATTACTAACATAATTACGCTTTAATAAATGTAAGTAATTACTCGGGAAAGTAATTTATACGTTACTTAAAAAATATATAAAATAAAAAATAAAAAATCTGGCAAATGCATTTGAGAGACGTTTAATACAAGAGCACAATGGGCGGAGTCTGTGCTTTTAAAAGGCGGGGCCTGTTGCCTAGTGACCTCATTGTCTGTGTTTGATAGCTTTAGCAGTTAGTGGCGGCTCTAAAGCTGTTTGTAATCTTTTCACCGGATTACCTCTGCTTAATAAAAAGATTTAATGTGCTTCCATGGCGGTCATATCTTCTTGTCAACAAACGGGGTATTGTTTGGATGGCAAGTTTTTCACTTCAATCATTGATTTGTTGTTTAATATTCCCTTTCACCCGGATTGTGTTACCTTTGCTTAATAAATAGAGTGAATGTGCTTCCATGGCTGTCATATCTCCTTGTCAACAAACGGGGTATTGTTTGGATGGCAAGTTTGTCACTTCAATCATTGATATGTCGTTCAATATTATTTTCACCCGGATTGTGTTACCTCTGCTTAATAAATAGAGTGAATGTGTTTCCATGGCTGTCATATCTCCTTGTCAACAAACGGGGTATTGTTTGGATGGCTAGTTTGTCACTTCAATCATGGATTTGTTGTTCAATATTATTTTCACCTGGATTGTGTTACATCTGCTTAAGAAAAAGATTGAATGTGCTTCCATGGCTGTCATAACTCCTTGTCAACAAACGGGGTATTGTTTGGATGGCAACTTTGTCACTTCAATCATTGATTTTTTGTTCAATATTCCCTTTCACCTGGATTGTGTTACCTCTGCTTAATAAATAGATTGAATGTGCTTCCATGGCTGTCATATCTCCTTGTCAACAAACGGGGTATTGTTTGGAAGGCAAGTTTGACACTTCGATCATTGATTTGTTGTTCAATATTCCTTTCACCCGGATTGTGTTACCTCTGCTTAATAAATAGAGTGAATGTGCTTCCATGGCTGTCATATCTCCTTGTCAACAAACGGGGTATTGTTTGGATGGCAAGTTTGTCACTTCAATCATTGATATGTCGTTCAATATTATTTTCACCCGAATTGTGTTACCTCTGCTTAAGAAAAAGATTGAATGTGCTTCCATGGCTGTCATATCTCCTGGTCAACAAACGGGGTATTGTTTGGATGGCAAGTTTGTCACTTCGATCATTGATTTGTTGTTCAATATTATTTTCACCGGATTGTGTTACACCTCTGCTTGATAAAGAGATGGAATGTGCTTCCATGGCTGTCATATCTCCTTGTCAACAAACGGGGTATTGTTTGGGTGGCAAGTTTGTCACTTCGATCATTGATTTGTTGTTCAATATTCCTTTCACCTGGATTGTGTTACCTCTGCTTAATAAATAGAGGGAATGTGCTTCCATGGCTGTCATATGTTCTTGTCAACAAACGGAGTATTGTTTGGATGGCAAGTTTGTCACTTCAATTATCGATGTATTGATCAGTATTCCCATTGTGTACCTGCTGTGTCACAGTGCGATACTGCTTATTGCTTTCACCAGTAAAAGGGAAAAATAGCTGCCGGCCGCAAATGGCCGCCGGGCCACCCCTTGGTCACCCCTGATGTACAGTAATTGGAGTTTCTTGCTATGTTGTACTTTTGTAAGCGAATATCTCGAAGACAAGTTGTCACATTTACCAGAACATTTTGATATTTTCGCTGTGATGAGACAATCTTTGTTTTTTGTTGGCGCGGGTCATGCGGCCCTTGAACGGGACGTGAACGAGCGTGTGTCTAATGGTGTCGGCTTATGATGGCTTGAGCGCCACTCAAACAAAAATTACTCCATGCCTCGGAATAAGGCGTCACAGGTCAAGTAACCAAAGGCCGTCGCATTTCTCCCGCACGCTCCAATTGACCTTCTCGCCGCCCGATCCACGGCGCACGGCGAGACAGGGATGTGTCTACGTGCCTTATTATGGCCCCGCATATCTGCCAGCTCATCAGCAACTAGCAGACAGGTGGCATTTAGCGCCAGATGAAGGCTGAGAAGATATTTGAGCAAATGCTATCAGGAAAGAATGCCAGGAGGCGCTCCAGGTTGCAATTAATACATTAATCAAATAGAACGATTAAAGGAGTCGTAGAACTCACATTCAGTGTTTTAGGTACTTCAAAATAAAAGCAACATTGGAGCACAGAAAGAAAGTTGCATCCTTCTGCACCTTTTAGCACCATTGTCCCAAATCATATCAGCTGTCAGCCCGTCTGCCAGAAACTCAATTTCCTGCCAGTCGTCCTCCCTATGCTGTCTACATCCTGCCGTCCAACATCCAGCGCCATCTTTTGTCATCCCAGACGTGGAAACTCTCTCACACCGCGACCCAAACAACAAGCGCTAACTATCAAATTGTGTGTACTATTAGTACTAGCGACTGGGATGGGAATCAGCACCTCCAAGTTCGAGTCCATGGTTCTCGCCCGGAAAAGGGTGGAGTGCCATCTCCAGGTTGCGGAGGAGACCCTGCCCCAAGTGGAGGAGTTCAAGTACCTCGGAGTCTTGTTCACGAGTGAGGGAAGAGTGGATGGGGAAATTGAAAAGCGGCTCGGTGCGGCGTCTTCAGTAATGCGGATGCTGTTTCAATCCGTTGTGGTGAAGAAGGAGCTGAGCCGGAAGGCAAAGCTCTCAATTTACCGGTCGATCTAAGTTCCCATCCTCACCTATGGTCATGAGCTTTGGGTTATGACCGAGAGGACAAGATCACGGGTACAAGCGGCCAAAATGAGTTTCGTCCGCCGGGTGGCGGGTCTCTCCCTTAGAGATAGGGTGAGAAGCTCTGCCATCCGGGAGGAGCTCAAAGTAATGCCGCTGCTCCTCCACATGGAAAGGAGCCAGATGAGGTGGTTCGGGCATCTGCTCAGGATGCTACCTGAATGCCTCCCTAGGGAGGTGTTTAGGGCATGTCCGACCTGTAGGAGGCCACGGGTAAGACCCAGGACACGTTGGGAAGACTATGTCTCCCGGCTGGCCTGGGAACGCCTCGGGATTCCTCGGAAGGAGCTGGACGAAGTGGATGGGGAGAGGGAAGTCTGGGCTTCCCTGCTTAGGCTGCTGCCCCCGCGACCCGACCTCAGATAAGCGGAAAAAGTATGATGGATGGATGGATGGATGGACAATAGTACTAATAAGACTGTGTACGCGATTAATAAAAAGTAAAGGTTTGCAAAGACGTGTTCTTACGTCAATGACCCTGCTTCCGGCAGGCACTGTCACATGACTCGGTTTGACCAATCCAGTGTAGGCATTAGTGACCTTTGACTCCATTTTGCCAACAAGAAGCTGAAATAGGTCAGTATTTTTAAAGTGCCATATTTTTCGGACTATAAGGACTATAAAATCCTTTAATTTTCTCAAAAATTAACAGTTTGCCTTATAACCCGGTGCGCCTAATGTACGGAATAATTATGGTTGTGCTTACATGTACATGGTGTAATGATAAGTGTGACCAGTAGATGGCAGTCACACATAAGAGATACGTGTAGACTGCAATATGAAGGCAGTGAACAACACCAAAACTTTAAATGTTCCATTGAGAATATAGAACATTACACACGGCGCTCAAAAATCTGTCAACATTTTTTAGCAGGACTTTGAAGCCGCACCGCTTCATAGATTGCCGTCGCATTACGGCTGCCATTGTCAGAGATACAAGTATTATTATGGTGTGTGTATAAGGTAAGACATATTATATGGCGTTTTGTTTTGCAATATTATGCAAAACCAACTTTTCTTACCTTCTGGTACCTGCTGATCTGTATTTGGGATCTGCATAAGTCCTGAAAATTTGCGCACGTCCGCCACTGTAGTCTGTGTCGACACTGGAGTCGATAATCTTCTTCTTTTTCTCTATCTTCTTGTTATGGGACATTCATCCTCCACTGTTGCCATTTCTAATATAAAGTAGTGTAAAGTTCTTACTTATATCTGTCAGTAAACTCGCCATGAAAGCACTAAAACATACCGGTGTAGTGAGTTAACATTATTCACCTAAGGAACATTAGTTATTAGAGAGTTCCAGTCGGACGGTTTTTAATATGACCCCTTTAATGCACCTTATAATCCGGTGCACCTTTTGTATGAAAATAGACCTGACTAGACCCGCTCATCGGCAGTGAGCCTTACAATCTGGTGGGCCCTATGGTCCAAAAAATATGGTATATGATAAATTACAAACATACTAACTTGTTTAACAAGAATCAGAATGTCCCCAAAGAAGAAACTTTAATGATGTGACATGACGCCAGCATTGTTTGAGACAACTGCTGAACAGAAACCTTCTAAAACAATTGACTAAAAAAAAAAAACTATCTTTTTGTATTGTCCCTGATGATCCCAATAACCACAAGTGTCTTTTGAAGGCCTACTGAAAGCCACTACTACCGACCACGCAGTCTGATAGTTTATATATCAATGATGAAATCTTAACATTGCAACACATGCCAATACGGCCGGGTTAACTTATAAAGTGCAATTTTAAATTTCCCGCCACACTTCCGGTTGAAAACGTCTAGATATGATGACGTATGCGCGTGACGTCAACGGTTGATACGGAAGTATTCGGACACCATTGTATCCAATACAAAAAAGCTCTGTTTTCATCGCAAAATTCCACAGTATTCTGGACATCTGTGTTGGTAAATATTTTGCAATTTGTTTAATGAACAATGGAGACTGCAAAGAAGAAAGCTGTAGGGTGCGATCGGTATATTAGCGGCCGGCTACAGCAACACAACCAGGATGACTTTGAGGATAGCAGACGCGCTAGCCGACCGACCTCACCTTGACTTACTCCGTCTCTGGGCCGCCAACCGCATCAGTGATCGGGTGAAGTCCTTCGTCCTTCCGTCTATCGCTGGAGCGCAGGTGAGTACAGGTTGTGATGAGCAGATGAGAGCTGGCGTAGGTGCAGAGCTAATGTTTTTAGCATAGCTCTGTCGAGGTTCCGTAGCTAAGTTAGCTTCAATGGCGTCGTTAGCAACAGCATTGTTAAGCTTCGCCAGGCTGGACAGCATTAACCGTGTATTTACATGTCCAGAGTTTGGTAGTATTGTTGATCTTCTGTCTATCCTTCCAGTCAGGGACTTATTTGTTTTGTTTCTATATGCATTTAAGCCCGATGCTATCATGTTAGCTCCGTAGCTAAAGAGCTTCACCGATGTATTGTCGTGGAGATAAAAGTCACTGTGAATGTCCATTTCGCGTTCTCGACTCTCATTTTCAAGAGGATATAGTATCCGAGGTGGTTTAAAATACAAATCCGTGATCCACAATAGAAAAAGCAGAGAGTGTGGAATCCAATGAGCCAGCTTGTACCTAAGTTACGATCAGAGCGAAAAAAGATACGTTCTGCACTGCACGCTAGTCCTTCACGTTCACGTTCCTCAGCCACGAAACTTTCATCCTCGCTCAAATTAATGGGGTAATCGTCGCTTTCTCGGTCCGAATCTCTCTCGCTGCTGGTGTAAACAATAGGAAAATGTGAGCAGTCCTTCCTGCGGTGTCGTTACGCTACTTCCGGTAAAGGCAAGGCTTTTTTTTATCAGAGACCAAAAGTTGCGAACTTTATCGTCGTTGTTCTATACTAAATCCTTTCAGCAAAAATATGGCAATATCGCGAAATGATCAAGTATGACACATAGAATGGATCTGCTATCCCCGTTTCAATAAAAAAAAATCATTTCAGTAGGCCTTTAAACATATCAAAACATGACCAACAACATCAAAAAGCAGTGGAAAGTTGTACTTATCTGTTAGATCCGTAGCTTTAAAGTTACTAGCGCAAGCTTGTTAGCATGTAGCATTGTCTTCTTCTACTGCATTTACATCTAACATAGCTAAACAAGCTGAAATGACCACAGTCGCCCCCTAGTGTACGAGAGGCACACTGCGTATGGCCAGCAGTCACATTAGAGAGCAGGGAAACTACAACTTCACACGTAGCAGTGAAAATAGAATAATTATTTGACAAATCAGACTAAATTAGTACACAGAAATGTACTGCGTGTAAAAAGTGACAAGACATCAGACAAGGCAGCAAAAAAACCTTCAATGATTACTTTCAAACAAGTAAAAATAACATTTATATCATGGGCTGTCATCTGTGTCAGTAGACATTTTCATGTTTCAGCTTACAGGAATTCTATTTTTAACTAGAAAAAACCTGCTGGAGTAAACGCTCACGGCAACTACAAATTAAAAAATAACTACTAAATAAATCACAAGTTACTCAATACTTGAGTATTATTTTCACAAAGTCTGTGGGACCCGTTTTAATTTTTTTATTTTGTGGCTTTTAATGCCTCACAAGCAAACACTTCCATGTTAAAATACTGAACAGATGTTTATTGGGATAAGGTAAACATCTGTTCAGTATTTTAACATCAAAGTGATGTTGATTGTGAGGCATTAAAAGCCACAAAATAAAAAATGAAAACGGGTCCCACAGACCCGAATACCACACAAGGTACTTATTTTGATGACTGCTTTTTACTTTAACTGTGGAGTCCCCAGAGGATCAATTATTGTGCCCATCCTTCCATCCATCCATTTTTTACCACTTTTTCCCTTCGGGGTGGCGGGGGTGCTTGAGCCTATCTCAGCTACAATCGGGCGGAAGGCGGGGTACACCCTGGACAAGTCGCCACCTCATCCAAGGGCCAACACATCCTGTTTGCCCTGTATATCATTCCCCTTGGTGCAATATTCAGAAAACATGGCATCTTTTATCATTTGTATGCAGATGACTGCGAAATATATTTTCCAATTTATGAAGATAATTGCACCCCCCTGTTACCCCTACTTGAGTGCTTAAATGACGCCAAGGCCTGGTTGGCGCAGAATATTTTATTTTTAAAGCTAAACAAGGAAAAAGACTGAAGTTGTGCTGCTGGGCAACAGTGATCCTGTGCTGGACTTGGACTTTCTTAAGAACTCTGTACGTCCCACAGCCACCAGCCTTGGAGTAGTTATAGACCTTGGTTTTAAATATGGCAAAGAAATCAACGCTGTTGTTGAATCAAGTTTTTATCACCTTCGGCTTTGCTCATCACATCTGAACTACTGGAATCCGCTCTACACTGGAATAAGTCAAAACGCACCGTCACGCTTACAGTTAGTCCAGAACTCTGCGGCACGACTTTTAACGGGAACCAAGAAGAGAGAACACATCGCCCCGATTCTCGCTTCTCGGCATTGACTTCCTGTTCGTTTTAGAATTGATTTGAACATTTTACTGAAGTTGTGCTGCTGGGCAACAGTGATCCTGCGCTGGACTTGGACTTTCTTAAGAACTCTGTACGTCCCACAGCCACCAGCCTTGGAGTCGTTATAGACCTTGGTTTTAAATTTGACAAACAAATCAACGCCGTTGAATCAAGTTTTTATCACCTTCGGCTTTTATCAAAGATTCAATATGTTCTATTCTTTGAACAATTTGAACAAGTCATGCAGGCTTTTCTCTCATCACATGTGAACTACTGGAATCCGCTCTACACTGGAATAAGTCAAAACGCACCGTCACGCTCACAGTTAGTCCAGAGCTCTGCGGCACGACTTTTAACGGGAACCAAGAAGAGAGAACACATCGCCCCGATTCTCGCTTCTCGGCATTGACTTCCTGTTCGTTTTAGAATTGATTTTAACATTTTACTGAAGTTGTGCTGCTGGGCAACAGTGATCCTGCGCTGGACTTGGACTTTCTTAAGAACTATGTACGTCCCACAGCCACCAGCCTTGGAGTCGTTATAGACCTTGGTTTTAAATTTGACAAACAAATCAACGCCGTTGAATCAAGTTTTTATCACCTTCGGCTTTTATCAAAGATTCAATATGTTTTATTCTTTGAACAATTTGAACAAGTCATGCAGGCTTTTCTCTCATCACATGTGAACTACTGGAATCCGCTCTACACTGGAATAAGTCAAAACGCACCGTCACGCTCACAGTTAGTCCAGAGCTCTGCGGCACGACTTTTAACGGGAACCAAGAAGAGAGAACACATCGCCCCGATTCTCGCTTCTCTGCATTGACTTCCTGTTCGTTTTAGAATTTATTAGAAAATTTGACTGTGTGTTTTTAAAGCTTTGAATGGACTAGCCCCAAAGTACATCACGGACCTCATCCAAATGTATGCTCCAGCTCGCGCGTTGAGGCCCGTGGGCCAGTTCCAACTTGTGGGGCCTAAAAGGAGGCTTAAAACTAGGGGAGACAGAGCCTTCTCTGTTGTGGGCCCTAAACTTTGGAATGTTCCGCCCCCATTCAACAATGGCCCCAACTGTTGAATGTTTGAAAACCCCCTTTTATTCTCTAGCTTATAAATCGGCGTGAGTCTTGTGGTCCTCTGTCTTTTATTGTTTTATTATTTTTTATTGATATATTTTATTATTATTACTTCTTTGTTTATTGTTTACTTGTTTCATTTTAATGCTTGTAATTTAATTACTTTTATTAGGTGTTTTGTATATGCAGCACTCTGGAGACAGTTTTGTTGTTAATAGTGCGATATCAATAAGTGAAGTGAAGTGAAGTGAATTATATTTATATAGTGCTTTTCTCTCGTGACTCAAAGCACTTTACATAGTGAAACCCAATATCTAAGTTACATTTAAACCAGTGTGGGTGGCAATGGGAGCAGGTGAGGAAAGTGTCTTGCCCAAGGACACAACGGCAGTGACTAGGATGGCGGAAGCGGGAATCGAAACCTGGAACCCTCAAGTTGCTGGCACGGCCACTCTACCAACCCAGCTATGCTAAAGGAAGTTGGATTAGATAAGGACCATCCATCCATCCATACATCCATTTTCCGCCGCTTATCCGAGTCCGGGTCAGGGGGGCAGCAGTCTAAGCAGAGTTGCCCAGACCTCCTCTAGTTCTACAGGGGGGATACCGAGGCATTCCCAGGCCAGCTGTGAGACATAGTCCCTCCAACGTGTCCTATGTCTGCCCCGAGGTCTCCTCCCGGCTGGACATGCCCGAAACACCTCACCAGGGAGGCGTCCAGTAGGCATTCGTAGTAGATGCCCGAGCCACCTCAGCCGGCTCCTCTCGACGTGAAGGAGCACCGGCTCTACTTTGAGTCTCTCCCGGATGACCGAGCTCCTCACCCTATCTCTGAGGGTGATTTCAGACATCCTGCGGAGGAAACTCATTTGTGCCGCTTGTATTCGCGACCTTGTCCTTTCGGTCATTAGCCAAAGTTCATGACCGTAGGTGAATTGGATAACGTGAGTCATGTTATTCTTAAGTAACGGTACTCTTACTTGAGTACCATTTTTGGGTCAATCAATCAATCAATGTTTACTTATATAGCCCTAAATCATGAGTGTCTCAATGGGCTGCACAAGCCACAACGACATCCTCGGCTCAGATCCCACATCAGGGCAAGAAAAAACTAAACCCAATGGGATGACAATGAGAAACCTTGGAGGGGACCGCAGATGTGGGGACCCCCCCCCCCGGGCGACCGGTGCAATGGACGTTGAGTGGTTCTAGCATAATATTGTGAGAGTCCAGTCAATAGTAGATCTAACATAATATTGTGAGAGTCCAGTCCATAGTGGATCTAACGTAATAGTGAGAGTCCAGTCCATAGTGGATCTACACAATAGTGTGAGATTCCAGTCCATAGTGGATCTAACATAATAGTGTGAGAGTCCAGTCCATAGTGGATCTAACATAATAGTGTGAGAGTCCAGTCCATAGTGGATCTAATATAATAGTGAGAGTCCAGTCCATAGTGGATCTAACATAATAGTGTGAGAGTTCAGTCCATATTGGATCTAACGTAATAGTGAGAGTCCAGTCCATAGTGGATCTACACAATAGTGTGAGATTCCAGTCCATAGTGGATCTAACATAATAGTGTGAGAGTCCAGTCCATAGTGGATCTAACATAATAGTGAGAGTTCAGTCCATAGTGAATCTAACATAATAGTGAGAGTCCAGTCCATAGTGGATCTAACATAATATTGTGAGAGACCAGTCCAAAGTGGATCTAACATAATAGTGTGAGAGTCCAGTCCATAGTGCATCTAACATAATAGTGAGAATCCAGTCCTTAGTGGATCTAGCATAATAGTGGGAGTCCAGTCCATAGTGGATCTAACATAATATTGTGAGAATCCAGTCCATAGTGGGTCTAACATAATAGTGTGAGAGTCCAGTCCATAGTGGATTTAACATAATAGTGAGAGTCATTGGCGTTGTTAGGCATATTCTTAAGCGCCCCTAAATAATTTTTGGAATTTTTTTTTTTTTTTTTACAAATACATGCCGACATATTATATAATCATATAACCTGTCATTATTCACTCAGTTTCCCCTCACTTCATAGCGTAAGGTAGAGAGCCCCTTTAGTGCGTCGGTATCTAATCCATTCCACTTGCTCATATAGAAAATGCCCACATCACTCAAATACCAGTCCGCATTTTCTTTGCGACCTTGCTTGTGGTCCTTGGACTTGTTCATATAGAAAATGCCCACATCATTCAAAATCCAGTCCGCATTTTCTCTGCGACCTTGCTTGCGGTCCTGCAGGTGTATGAAGCACATTAGCACACAGCACTGCAGAACAAGAACGTGAACGGATGCAAAATGGACATACACTTTTTCAAGGAAGTAAGTATTCATCACTGCTTGTAGTAAAATGTATTAGATCCACTTCACACCAGGTCTGTGTTTGACAAAAAGTTACATTCCCGCTCTAAAACAATGCTGCTACTTAGTTAGCTAATTAGCTTGAAATGCATCATGAAAATCCTGGTTATTTATAAAGTTAAAGGTGCACTCTTTTTTACCATTTGCTATCTTTGGTGTTACTTCCTTTTGGAGCATCAGCTGTGTTTCTCACCTTACACATGGAGGAAAACAGGAGCTGATCTCATTCACATATGACTATCATCACCAATAGTCAACATGATCCACAACATCCTCTAGTATACCTTTGGGTCTTTCATATATATATATATATATATATATATATATATATATATATATATATATATATATATATATATATATATATATATATATATATATATATATATATATATATATATATATATATATATATATATATATATATATATAATATATATATATATATATATATATATATATATATATATATATATATATATATATATATATATATATATATGGTTGTGCTCATAAGTTTACATACCCTGGGAGAATGTATGATTTCTTGGCCATTCTTCAGAGAATATGAATGATAACACAAAAACCTTTCTTCCGCTCATGCTTAATGGTTGTGAGAAGCTATTTATTGGCAAACAACGGTGTTTACTCTTTTTAAATCAAAATGACAAAAAAAAAGTACCCAAATGACCCTGATCAAAAGTTTACATACCCCAGTGACTTTGATCTGATAACATGCACAAAAGTTGACACAAACAGGTTTGAATGGCTAATCAAGGTTCCAATCCTCACCTGTGACATGTTTGTTTGTAATTAATGTGTGTGTATAAAAGGTCAGTGAGTTTCTGGGCTTCTGGCAGACCATTGCATCTTTCATCCAGTGCTGCACAGAGGTTTCTGGATTCTGAGTCATGGGGAAGGCAAAAGAGTTGTCAAATTATCTGTGAGAAAAGGTAATTGAACTGCATAAAACAGGAAAGGGGTATAAAAAGATATCCAAGGAATTGAGAATGCCAATCAGAAGTGTTCAAATGCTGATTAAGAAGTGGAAAATGAGGGATTCATGCAGCACATTTTTCTTCAAGTGCCTCCTTATTGTGCATCTTGAAACAGCCACACCACAATTGTTCAGAGAGTCTTGTATTTCAGCTGAAGTTATTTGTGGATTTTTCTTTGCACCTCAAACAATTTTCCTGGCAGCTGTGGCTGAAATCTTTGCTGGTCTACCTGAATCCCTCATGTTCCACTTCTTAATCAGCGTTTGAACACTGCTGATTGGCATTCTCAATTTATTGGATTACTCTTTATACCCTTTTCCTGTTTTATGCAGTTAAATTACCTTTTCTCGCAGATCCTTTGACAATTCTTTTGCCTTCCCCATGACTCAGAATCCAGAAACATGTGTGCAGCGCTGGATGAAAGATGCAATGGTCTGCCAGAAGCCCAGAAACTCACTGACCTTTTATACACACACATTAATTACAAACAAACATGTCACAGGTGAGGATTGGAACCTTGATTAGCCACTCAAACCTGTTTGTGTCAACTTTTGTGCATGTTATCAGATCAAAGTCACTGGGGTATGTAAACTTTTGATCAGGGTCATTTGCGTACTTTCTTTTGTCATTTTGATTTAAAAAGAGTAAACACAGTTGTTTGTCAATAAATAGCTTCACACAACCAATAAGCATGAGTGGAAGAAAGGTTTTTGTGTTATCATTCATATTCTCTGAAGAATGGCCAATAAATCATAAATTCTCCCAGGGTATGTAAACTTATGAGCACGACTGTATATATATATATATATATATATATATATATATATATATATATATATATATATATATATATATATATATATATATATATATATATACATATATGTGTGTGTGTGTATATATGTATGAAAGACTTAATATATATATATATATATATATATATATATATATATATATATATATATATATATATATATATATATATATATATATATATATATATATATATATATAAGAAAAACCCAGACACCATCTTTGTAGTCATGTTTCTCCTGCGTGGACTTCCGTCTTTCTTTACAATGAGTGAAGCTGCACGAAACCTTGTGTCTGCAATTGTAAATAATTTAGTTTTTAAGTTTTGTGTTTCTTGTAGAATCTATATAAAGTAATATACATTAGCCTATTGTTAAAATAATGAAAAAAACATCATTAAATATATTTGTTTTATTGTATTGTTACATTAATAGCTGTTGTATTATTATAGAATGGCTTGTTAAACATTTCATAGGATTTTCAGAGGGAGGAAAAACCAAGACATTTAATATAAAATGTAAAATGAATAAATACATAAAAAGAAAAAGAAAAAAAATGGTTAAAATTCATCGTCCCGGGGGGCATTTAATTTCGTCCCGTGCATTTTTTTTTACCGTCCCTGGGACGACGGGACTAGTTAATCTCAAGCCCTGGAAGTTACATTTTATTGTTTGCATTATTTGTTTCAGCATTGCACTTTGAAGATGGTCCCTCAGTTCTTTGACAGCTTTGGCTCTTTTTCAGATCAGCAGACGGACTCTAAGTCTTTCTTATTTACAGTATATATAAACGTTTCTCATTTCTATTCAGACTTCCATATATATTTAATTTCCTTAACGGCTTGCCATAATATATATATATATATATATATATATATATATATATATATATATATATATATATATATATATATATATATATATATATATATATATATATAAATATATTATATATAAACCAAATTATCCCGATCCAGATATTACTTTAATTCAAGTAATTAAGTAATATTTCCAGGGCTTGAATTTACAACCATTTTAGTCACATATGTGCCCAAAATGTAATCTGTGCAACTTCAAAATATTTGGGAACAAACAATTATTGTATTGTGAGCTAAAGTGGTGGCATTAGCCTCTATGTTGTGAATGAATAGCATAGAGGCTAATGCCATGACTTTCATTGTGTTTCAGTGTATCTTGAAGGATCATGCAAGTCATTGTTTCTTGTTGATGCTGTAAACAAAATGTCACTGTGCAAACCCATGTTTGTTGTTGTACTGAACACAGATTGAAAATAAACCCACTGAAATAATAATAATAATAACAATGAATCATTTCTAAGTCTTTGTTAGCCGTTTGTGAAGTTTTGTGTTTGTGCGCTACGTTCGCTCGCATCCTATGCATCTCCGGGGGGTAAGCCCCCCCTGTTCTTAAAAGCTAGTGACGCCCCTGGTGAGAGTCCAGTCCATAGTGGGGCCAGCAAGAGATCATATTGAGTGGAGACAGGTCAGCAGTGCAGAGACGTCCCCAACTGATGCACAGATGAGTGATCCACCCTGGGTCCCGACTTTGGACAGCTAGCAAATAATTTCCCACCTCTGAATACAACACACACAAAATGACAAACAAACACAAATATGACAGCAAGGCATGATGGGAAGGCATAAAAGCTGCCATCTATTAAAAATGCTCAGTGCCTCCAAACGGGTCGGATTAGAAAAATGATACGGTTTCATGCCGCGTCGAGCAGATTAATGTACGGCGCACAGCGAGGAGGCGCTAACTCGGCCTGGAGCGAGCGTTAGCATGCTAAGACGCTAACCCCGCCGTCAGGATGTGGCACAGACTGCGTGCAGCCTCCCGGAACAAACAGCTCTTTCAAGTATTTATCTTGCTGAAATAAAAATGTCTTACACCCGTTCAGCTCACCTCTGGCATTCTCAGCTTCAGATTTCCGTCGCACCGGGCGGAAAAACACATTTCATGTTACCCCGCCCTCCCCGGAGCCACCTGCATAGGGATAACCTCGGGGCCTTTACAGGAAGCGTGAGGGGATTTAAGTCCCACGGCTGGTTTCCCCATCCCCACCAGACTTGGAGGAGGAAGGGTTTTCATTAGAGAAGTGTGTTTTAGCATCTCTCTGGCAGGGAGGCTCATCCATCATGGCGGCTGCACTGAGGTCCATTATTACAGCAGAGTTATGCTTCCTGTCCCTGGCAACACTGCACCACTCAAAGGAAGACTTATGATGGCCGACAAGGAGAGATTCATAACGCCACCGCGGCGGCACCTGATGAGTTACGGCGTGGCCGTCCCGCCTGTTTGTGAGGACTGGCTGGGCTCCCGGCGAGTTACGGCACAATGCGGAGGTGGAGAGCGAGCGGGACAAAGCAGGAAATGGTACTGGGATTCTGTTGGGAGTATAAAAGGTGTGCTTGGTTTCATAACCCTGACGTGCAGCTGTAACGTAACTGGTAAGAACTAGAACTCTTTGGAGGAGACTCGTGGCTTCGGCTTTTCTGAAGCTGCTGGTCGCAGGAGCTCTGATTTCTTGTGTTTCCTCATTCTGCGTTCTTGATGCATTTCTTTTATTTCCATGATTTTTTTTGCCTTTTGGTTCGAGTCCAATCAAGACTGTGCATGTCCTGACTTATGCGCTGCTTTTTGGTGCTTCTTTGTGGACCTTAGGATCTGACTCCGGGCAGATTTTTGCACCGTAGACCAGCTGCCGGCTCTCTGCCACGTCGGAGTCCGTGTGGAGAGACCCGGGTACATGTGGAGGACCAGTTTCAGGGAGCTGAAGGATGTGTCGGACACTCTCGCCTCCCTGGACGGATTGTCGCTCAGGGAAGCAAACCGGACATTGGTCGAGAGCTAGTGGGCAGCCTAGGACGGAGTCGGCTCTCTTGGTCGCTTTGTTGTGTCTGTTCCTGTCTTTGACCTCGCCGCCCCTCAACTCAGCAGATGATGGCGTGGAGCACCTCAGAGTCTTCATAAAACATCAATAATATCAAAAGTACAAGCATTGTTGGTCCAACTATTCAAGTTTATAAGGTATTAACAAATGATGATGAACAACCATCTCCATAAAACATGAACAACATCAAAAGTACAAACATTGTTGGTCTAACGATTAAAGTTTTTAAGGCATTAACAATTAATGATTAACAACCATCTCCAACAAACATGAACAACATCAAAAGTACAAACATATTTGGTCCAACCAAGTTTTTAAGGTATTTACAAATGCTGATTAATAACCATCTCCATAAAACTTGAACAACATCAAAAGTACAAACATTGTTGGTCCAACTAACTATTCAAGTTTTTAAGGTATTAACAAATGATGATTAAAAACCATCTCCAACAGAACAAGAAAAACATCAAAAGTACAAACATTGTTGGTCCAACTAACTATTCAAGTTTTTAAGGCATTAACAAATGATGATTAACAACCATCTCCATAAAACATGAACAACATCAAAAGCACAAAGGATTGGGACTGGTGTGGGGAGGTTTTGAGAAGGGGTGTGTGTGGGGGAGGGGTGGGGTACTTCATCCAACTGTATGCCCCAGCTGGCGCATTGAGGTCTGAGGGCCAGTTCCAACTTGCGGGGCCTAAAACGAGACTTAAGTCTCAAAGAGACAGGTCCTTCTCTGTTTGAGGCCCTAGACTTTGGAAGGTTCTGACCGCACCTGCAAAATAGTCTCTTTTCTCTTTATTAATATAATTTATTGGAGTTATTGAATATTATATTTCAGTGCATGTGTATTTATTTATTAGATTCATTAGATTTATTTGATTTATTGAATATTATATTTCAGTGCGTGTGTTTTTTTTTATTTGATTTTTTGGAATTATTGAATATTATATTTCAGTGTGTGTGTATTTATTTATTTTATTCATGTATTTATTGGAATTATTGAATATTATATTTCAGTGCGTGTGTATTTATGTATTTGATTTATTGAATATTATATTTAAGTGTGTTTGTATTTATTTTTTTAAATGATTTATTGGAGTTATTGAATATTCATTTTTCAATGCATGTGTATTTATTCATTTGATTTAATGAATACTATATTTCAGTGTGTGTGTATTTATTTATTTTATTTATCTATTTGAGTTATTAAATATTATTTGTCAGTGTGTGCGCATGTATTTATTTATTTTATTAATGTATTTATTGGAGTTATTGAATATTATATTTCAGTCCATGCGTATTTTTTTATTTTATTTATCTATTTATCTGAGTTATAAAATATTATATTTCATTGGGCGTGTATTTATTTATTTTATTCATGTATTTATTGGAATTATTGAATATTATATTTGAGTGTGTGTGTGTTTATTTATTTGATTCAATTTTTTATTGGAGTTAATATATATTATTTTTCAGTGCATGTGTACTTATTTATTTGATTTATTAGATTTATTGATAAACATATTTCTGTGCGTGTGTATTTATTTATTTTATTAATGTGTTTATTGGAGTTATTGAATATTATATTTCAGTCCAAGCATATTTATTTATTTTATTTATATATTTATTGGAGTTATTGATTATTATATTTCAGTGTGTGTATTTATTTATTTTATTCATGTATTTATTGGAATTATTGAATACTATATTTCAGTGCGTGTGTATTTTTTTTTTAATTTGAGTTATTGAATATTACATTTCAATGCTTGTGTATTTATTTATTTTATTCATGTATTTAATGGAGTTATTGAATATTATATTTCTGTCCATGCGTATTTATTTATTTGATGTATCTATTTATTTGAGTTATAAACTATTATATTTCATTGGGCGTGTATTTATTTATTCATTTGAGTTATTGAATATTATATTTTAGTGTGTGCGTATTTATTTATTTTATTCATGTATTTATTGGAATTATTGAATATTCTATTTCAGTGCGTGTGTATTTATTTATTTGATTTATTGAATATTATATTTCAGTATGTGTGTATTTATTTATTTTATTCAATTATTTATTAGCGTTATTGAATATTAATTTTTCAGTGCTTGCGTATTTGTTTATTTTATTAATGTATTTATTGGAGTTATTGAATATTATATTTCAGTCCATGTGTATTTATTTATTTTATGTATCTATTTATCTGAGTTATAAAATATTCTATTTCAGTGTGCATGTATATATTTATTTTATTCATGTATTTATTGGAATTATTGAATATTATTTTTCAGTGCATGTGTATTTATTCATTTTATTTATTACATTTATTGAATATTATATTTCTGTGCATGTGTGCTTATTTGTTTTATTTAATGTATTTATTGGAGTTATTGAATATTATATTTCAGTCCATGCGTATTTATTTGAGTACTTTGAAGGTAGAAAAGCGCTATACAAGTACAACCCATTTATCATTTATCATTTATCTATTTATTTGAGTTATTTAATATTATATTTCAGTGTGTGTATTTCTTTCTTTCTTTCATGTATTTATTGTGATTATTGAATATTATATTTTATTGCATGTGTATTTATTTATTAGATTTATTGGAATTATTGAATATTATATTTCAGTGTGTGTGTATTTATTTATTTTATTCATGTATTTATTGGAATTATTGAATATTATATTTCAGTGCGTGTGTATTTAATTATTTATTTGAGTTATTGAATATTATATTTCAGTGTGTGTGTATTTATTTATTTAAGTTATTAAATATTATATTTCAGTGCGTGTGTATCTATTTATTTTATTAATGTATTTATTGGAGTTATTGAATATTATATTTCAGTCCATGCATATTTATTTATTTTATGTATCTATTTATTTGTGTTATAAACTATTATGTTTCAGTGCGCGTGCATTTATTAATTTTATTCATGTATTTATTGGAGTTATTGAATATTAATTTTCAGTGCATGTGTATTAAATTATTTGATATGTTGAATATTATATTTCAGTACGTGTGTATTTATTTATTTTATTTATCTTTTTATTTGAGTTATTATATTTCAGTGTGTGTGTATTTATTTATTTTATTCAATTATTTATTGGAGTTATTGAATATTAATTTTTCAGTGCATGTGTATTTATTTATTTGATTGGTTTGATTAATTGAATATTATATTTCAGTGTATGTGTATTTATTTATTTTATTAATGTATTTATTGGAGTTAATGAATATTATATTTCAACTTCACATCTCCTGCATCTCTGACTCATTAACCAGGCTGGAGTGTTCCAGAAGGTTCCACTGTGTGAGGCTTTCAAGCAAAGAGCCACAGTGCCATCTAGTGGACTCTCCACATGGTCTGGACTGGATCAGGATCAGAGGGTTTGAAGCGCACCTTGTTGTTGTGGTGATGGTCCTGGACTGGGGTGGACTCAGTGTTCCTAGGTCAGGCATTTGGTCTTGGCTGAAACCTGACCCTCGGTTTTCCAAGACCACCAGGTCCAGGACTATTTTAAGACCTGAACAACTAAAACGCTAATTTCTATCTGACAACTTGCGCGTTGATTGATAGGTGACAAATACAGCGCCAGTCGCTAACTGGCAACCAGCGCACTAATTACTAGCTGACAACGTGCTAACTGCTAGCTGGCAAATAGAGTGCCAATCGTTAGCTAGCAACTAATGTCAACTGAGTGAGAACTAGAAAGCCAATTGCTAGCTGACAACTGCAATAGAGCGCTAATCGCTAGCTGACAACTAAAACGCTAATTGGAAGCTGACAAGTAGTGCACTAATCGCCAGCTGGCAACTAAAACGCTAATTGCTATCTGACAACTTGTACGTTGATTGATAGGTGTCAATTACAGCGGCAGTCACTAACTGGCAACCAGAGCACTAAATGCTAGCTGACAACTAACGTGCTAACCGGTAGCTGGCAAATCGAGCGCTAATCATTAGCTAGTAACTAATGTCAACTGACTGAGAACTAGCAAGCCAATTGCGTGCTGACATCTACAATAGAGTGCTAATCACTAGCTGACAACTAAAATGCTAATTGGAGGCTGACAACTAGCGCACTAATCGCCAGCTGGCAACTAAAATGCTAATTGCTCTCTGACAACTTGCACGTTGATTGATAGGTGACAATAAGAGCGCCAGTCACTAACTGGCAACCTGAGCACTAATTGCTAGCTGACAACAAACGTGCTAATTGCTAGCTGGCAAATATAGCGCTAATCACTAGCTGACAACTTGCACTCTAATCATTAACTGGCAACTAAAGTCAACTTGCTGAGAACTAGCATGCCAATTGCTAGCTGACAACTGCAATAGAGTGCTAATCGCTAGCTGACAACTAAAACACTAATCGGAGGCTGACAACTAGCACACTAATCGCTAACTGGCAACTAAAGTGTTGATTGCTTTCTGACAACTTGCGCATTGACCGCTAGCTGGCAACTCGAGTGCCAATTACTAGCTAAAAACAAACATGCTAATCACTAGCTGGAAACTAGTGCACTAATTACTAGCTGACAAATTGTGTTCTGATCGCAAGCTGGCAACCAGAGCGCTAAATTCTAATGCAGTAACTGATAGTTGGCAACTGCGACGCCAATCCGGCAACTAGAGCGCTAATCACTAGCTGACAACTTGCGTGCTGATCGCTAGCAAGCTGGCAACTATTGTGCCAATCGCTAGCTGCTATTTAGCACATTAATTGTTAGCTGACAAATACAGTGCTAATTGGTAGCTAACAACAAGAACGCTAATCGCTAGCTGACAACTACAGCACTAATTGTTAGCTGGCAATTAGCACGCTAATCGCTAGCTAACTTTTGAATTATCCATTTTTCAAACTTCCACAATCCCCACATTTTTCAACCAGTTCAAACCATTCTACCTTCAACACATTCAACTCATCCTGGAAATTAAAATGCCCATGTTTCCACATTTAACACATTTCCAGGAATTCCTGTGTTTTTCTCACCTTATTTCCAACCTTTTTTAGTGTGATGACTACTTCCACATTTTTCAACCCACTTCCAGCGTTCCACTGTCAAAACATTCCTCTTAGTCAGGACAAAAAAACAAAGTTGTTTTTTTTACCTGGAAATATTCCCGGTTTTCCCGAAAATGTTACTACTTCAACATTAATCGACTGATTTGAAAAATTCCAACACCAACCATTTCAACTCATTCAAAACATTAAAACATTTTTCAGCATTTTCAAAAAATTCCTGTTTTTCTCGAAATTTCCCTGAAATTCCATTTGAAAAGAATGGGACATTTTTTAAAGTTCAACAACTCCCACATTTTTCATCTGATTCAAATCGTTCCAACTCCAAAATATTCAGCCCGTTCAGGAATTGTGTGCTCTACTTCAACAATGAATTAAAAAATCCCGGATTTCCAAGAATTTCCAGTTTTTAGGGACATTTTACCTATTCAAAATGAATTATCCATTTTACAAACTTCCACAATTCCCACATTTTTCAACCGATTCAAACTAATCCACCTTCAACACATTCAACCCATCCTGGAAATTCAAACAAAAATGTTTCCACATTCAACAAATTTCCAGGAATTCCTGTTTTTTTCTAACCTTATTCCCAACCTTTTTTAGTGCGATGACTCCTTTCACATTTTTCAACCCACTTCAATCGTCCCACTGTCAAAACATTCCTCTTAATCAGGAAAAAAACAAAGTTGTTTTTTTTAACTGGAAAAATTCCCGGTTTTCCCGAAATTCCTGGAATTCCGTAATACGATTTCTCATATAAAAATGTTACTACGTCAACATTTCTCGACCGATTTGAAAAATTCCAACACCAACCATTTCATCTCATTCAAAACATTCAACATTTTTTCAGCATTTTCAAAATATTCCCGCTTTTCTCGAAATTTTCATGAAATTCTCTTTGAAAAGAATGGGACATTTTTCAAAAGTCCACAACTCCCACATTTTTCATCTGATTCAAACGGTTCTAACGCCAAAATATTCAGCCTGTTCAAGAATTGTGTGTTCTACGTCAACAATTTTGAAAAATTCCTAGATTTCCTCGAATTCCCAGTTTTCAGGGACATTATCCCCATTCAAAATGAATTATATCCATTTTACAAACTTCCACAATCCCCACATTTTTCAACCAAGTCAAACCATTCCACCTTCAACACATTCAACTCATCCTGGAAATTCAAAAAAACATTTTTTCCACGTTCAACAAATTTCCAGGAATTCCTGTTTTTTTCTAACCTTATTTCCAACCTTTTTTAGTGTGATGACTCCTTTCACATTTTTCAACCAACTTCAAGCGTTCCACTGTCAAAACATTCCTCTTAGTCAGCACAAAAAAACAAGTTGGTTTAGGAACTTGAAAAATTCCCGGTTTTCCCGAATTTCCAGGAATTCCGTAGTACGATTTCTCAATTAAAAATGTTACTGCTTCAACATTTCTCGACCGATTTGAAAAATTCCAACACCAACCAAATCAACTCATTCAAAACATTAAAAAAAATTGTCAGCATTTTCAAAAAATTCCCGCTTTTCTCGAAATTTCCATGAAATTCCCATTGAAAAGAATGGGACATTTTTCAAAGTTCCTCAACTCCCACATTTTTCATCCGATTCAAACGGTTCCAACTCCAAAATATTCAGCCTTTTCAGGAATTGTGTGTTCTATGTCAACAATTTTGAAAAATTCCCAGATTTCCTAGAATTCCCAGTTTTCAGGGACATTATCCCCACTCAAAATGAATAACAAACTTCCACAATTCCCACATTTTTCAACCAGTTCTAACCATTCCACCTTCAACACATTCAACTCATCCTGGATATTTTTCCACGTTCAACAATTTTCCAGGAATTCCTGTTTTTTTCTTACCTTATTTCCAACCTTTTTTAGTGTGATGACTCCTTTCACATTTTTCAACCCACTTCAAGCGTTCCACTGTCCAAACATTCCTCTTAGTCAGGACAATAATACAAGTTGGTTTAAGAACTTGAAAAACTCCAGGTTTTCCCGAAATTCCGTAATACCATTTTTCAAGTACTACTTCAACATTTCTTGACCGATTTAAACAATTCCAACACCAACCAATTCAGCTCATTCTAGACATTCATGCTCCTAAAAAGGTTATAAAAAAATCCCGCTTTTCCAAAAATTTCCGGGAAGTTCCCAATGAAATGAATTTTTCAACCTATTCAAACCATTCCAACATCAATACATTCAACTTATCCTGGAAATGTTTCCACGTTCAACAAATTTCCAGGAATTCATGTTTTTTTTTAACCTTATTTCCAACCTTTTTAGAGCGAAAACTCCTTTCACATTTTTCAACCCACTTCAACCGTTCCACTGTCAAAACATTCCAGACGGCATGGCGATGTTGGGAGAGTGGCCGTGCCAGCAACCTGAGGGTTCCTGGTTTGATCCCCACCTACTACTAACCTTGTCATGTCCGTTGTGTCCTTGAGCAAGACACTTCATCCTTGCTCCTGATGGGTGGTGGTTAGGGCCTTGCATGGCAGCTCCCGCCATCAGTGTGTGAATGTGTGTGTGAATGGGTGAATGTGGAAATAGTGTCAAAGCGCTTTGAGTACCTTGAAGGTAGAAAAGCGCTATACAAGTATAACCCATTTACCATTTACCCTTAGTCAGGACAAAAAAACAAGTTGGTTTAGGGACTTGAAAAATTCCCGGTTTGCCCGAAATTCCGTAATACCATTTTTCAAGTAAAAATCTGTTACTACTTCAACATTTCTTGACCGATTTAAACAATTCTAACACCAACCAATTCAGATCATTCCAATCATTTTCAAAAAAAATCCCGCTTTTCCCTAAATTTCCAGGAGGTTCCCGTTGAAATGAATTTTTCAACCTATTCAAACCATTCCAACATCAACACATTCCTCTCTTCCTGGACATTCAAACCAACACATTCCCAAGTTCCGAACCAATTTCCGGTTTCCCTGGAAATTCAAACTCTTCAACATTCAAACCATTCCAACATTCCAACTATTCTTACATTCATACTACATTCTGTCAGTTCAACTTCAGCATTGGAACGTTCACACGCAATTCCTTCAGGAATTGCCTCATCTAGTTGTTCCAGCATTCTTGTTCTGTGAAAAGTACAAATGATTCTGGGACTCCATCCAAATAAATACAAATGGTAAGAAATGATGAAACATGGTGTCACTTCCAAGCATCATGGATTACACAACTCTTGGTTTTTAACACACAACTTCCTGTTGCTGTCAATGTTGACAACATGTCCATGTATCTGTCCGGGTTATTATTTATTATCTCCTTAAGGACATAACACCAAGAACACCAGGTGCCTGTGTTTACTGTACCAAAGGAGTCCGACTGAAATGGGTCAGACTGATGGCGTCATCCGTCATCCCGTGGGCGGGGCCAAAGTGACGACTCTGCAAACCTTCGTGTTGATGATAATCAGGAAGATGGTTTCACTCAGCCAGTGATTGTTTGGCCAGGAGGGCAGTGACTCACCAAACAACCTCATGGTCGGTTCCACCAAGAACTGAGTCAAAGTTAAGAAAGTGACAATTAATGTTTGCCGAACTTGCTTGTCTTTGTTTACAAACAGTCATGTAGAGATACGAGTTTATGTTGGAGAAATGACAAAGAGTGCCGTGTACTACCCGATTTAGCTCATTCTTGGCATCCAGAATCAGGAAACAATGGCTACTACAGACCAACAGCTGCGAAGAACCGGGGCCCAGTCAGTAAAGTACAAGCATGATTTTGTTTGGTCCGTGGTTCATAAACGGAGAAGTTCACATAACGAGAGGTTCAGAAATCAGAGTTCCACCGAGGCTACTTGGGAGAAGTCAAGGTTTGTTTTAGATCTGAACTTTAACCACAAGGAAGTATCTCAGTTCTTTCAGACGGGGGGTATTCTAAGTGAAAGGTGTGCTATGATCTAATCTGCTAAACTAAATTCAGTTGGATCAAAAAGCAAATTTTAATTTTTAGTCCTTATAGTGAAAGAAAACTTCACGAAGAATGTTCTAAAAAGTCCGTTTTGGGGCAGTACCGTGGTGTGCAAACTGCGCCACACGCTAAAACCAAATCTGCTTGAAGACCTACGTTGCTTTAAAATGCATCAGCACAAATAGCTGGTGCAAACACACTCAGCAGAAACCGGAGTCGCCCTGAGAGCTTCACCCGCCACCTTTGCTACAGCCAAGTTCCCAAAACTAAACATCAGTCTGCTGGTTATAGAACTGACTGCTGGTTATAGAACTGGCTGCTGGTTATAGAACTGGCTTCTGGTTATAGGACTGACTGGTGGTTAGAGAACTGACCGGTGGTTATAGAACTGGCTGCTGGTTATATAACTGACTGCTGTTTATAGAACTGACCGGTGGTTAGAGAACTGGCTGATGGTTATAGAACTGACTGCTGTTTATAGAACTGACCGGTGGTTATAGAACTGACTGCTGGTTATAGAACTGGCTGCTGGTTATAGGACTGACTGCTGGTTAGAGAACTTCCCGGTCGTTAGAGAACTGACTGGTGGTTATATAACTGACTGCTGTTTATAGAACTGACCGGTGGTTAGAGAACTCACTGGTGGTTATAGGACTGGCTGCTGGTTATATAACTGACTGCTGTTTATAGAACTGACCGGTGGTTAGAGAACTGACTGCTGGTTATAGAACTGACTGGTGGTTATAGAACTGACTGCTGGTTATAGAACTGATCGGTGGTTATAGAACTGACTGCTGGTTATAGAACTGACTGGTGGTTATAGAACTGACTGCTGTTTATAGAACTGATCGGTGGTTATAGAACTGACTGCTGGTTATAGAACTGACTGGTGGTTATAGAACTGACTGCTGGTTATAGAACTGATCGGTGGTTATAGAACTGACTGCTGGTTGTATAAATTACTGCTGTTTAGAGAACTGACTGCTGGTTATAAAACTGACTGCTGGTTATAGCACTGACCGGTGGTTAGAGAACTGACTGGTGGTTATAGAACTGAGTGCTGGTTATAGAACTGACTGGTGGTTATAGAACTTACTGCTGGTTATAGAACTGACTGCTGGTTATATAATTGACTGCTGTTTATAGAACTGACTGCTGGTTATAGTACTGACTGCTGGTTATAGAACTGATCAGTGGTTATAGAACTGACTGGTGGTTATAGAACTGAGTGCTGGTTATAGAACTCTCTGGTGGTTATAGAACTGACTGCTGGTTATAGAACTGGCCGGTGGTTATAGAACTGACCGGTGGTTATAGAACTGACTGCTGGTTATAGAACTGACCGGTGGTTATAGGACTGACTGGTGGTTATAGAACTGAGTGTTGGTTATAGAACTGACTGCTGTTTAGAGAACTGACCGGTGGTTATAGAACTGACTGCTGGTTATATAATAATAATAATAATAATAATAATATAACTGATCGGTGGTTATAGAACTGACTGGTGGTTATAGAACTGAGTGTTGGTTATAGAACTGACTGCTGGTTATAGAACTGATTGGTGGTTATAGAACTGACTGCTGGTTATATAAATGACTGCTGTTTAGAGAACTGACCGGTGGTTATAGAACTGACTGCTGGTTACAGAACTGATCGGTGGTTATAGAACTGACTGCTGGTTATAGAACTGACTGCTGGTTATAGAACTGGTTTTAAGGAGGTAATAAACGTATTTTGATGCAAACAAGCTTGTATTGACACCTACTGTGACAGTTTTACCAAACACAGCTTAGTATCACAGACAGCAACACAAATACCTTTATGTGTTTGAGAAACAAATAATACGCAATTATTTTCAGGAGGGACGGGAAGTGATAAGATTTTGATTCCACTTTTGATCCTGCTCAACGATTTGGTTCCTTATTGCTCCTCTTATCGATTCTTATTTGGGAAATAAGAAGATAATTAACTAGTGGATTAGCATCAATTTAGTTGAGTTTTAGAGCTAACATGACCTTACAAAGACAACAGTGAGGTCTCAAGAGGCATATACATAACATACAATTTGAATATTCTTCTGTAGAATTTAACAAAATAAAACATGTGGAATTAACACAAGAATGTAACATTTAGTAACATGTGATATTAACTCGTTACATGCAAAATGAGATATTATAATTTGGATCATTATGAAAAACTGTAAGCCATGATGACTAAAATTACAATAAATACAGTCTTGACATGTCTCACTTTGCATGTAATAAGTTAATATCACATGTTAGTTTCACTTTTGAAGGTAATATGAATGAACTTTTCCACCATATTCTAATTTGATGAGTTCCACCTGTATTATAGAAATGACTGAGTAAAAATGTGGTTAAAGGAAAACATGCAACTTTTCTCCGACTACAATTGAACATTCGCCTACCGAAAATCAGGAGCTTTGTGGCAAATGAGTGCAAGCTTTTGACCACATACTTAGTCACTGTTTGTGTTCATGCGCATCTTTGAATGAGAAGACATCCATTTCAATGTAACAAATAATGTTGCTAGCATGCTAGGTGGTGTTAGTTAGCACCTGTTGTATTTACACCAGATTTAGTAACAGGTGATAATAACTCATTACATGCATAGTGAGATATTTTTATCTATTATGTGTTTGATGATTATGGCTTACAGCTTATTAAAACCTATCGAAATTGAAAATCTCATAAAATGTGGGGTTTTAAAAAGTGTAAGCCATAACCCTCAAAATGATAGCAAAAAAGAAAGTCTTGACATATGTCACTTTGCATGTCATGAGTTAATATTACATGTTAGTTTCACTTTTGAAGTTGAATTGTTGACATGAATAGATTTTTAAATGAGATTCTTTTTTTTTTTGTTCCACCTGTTTAATGAAATGTGGTCAAAGGAAAACATGCAACTTTTCTCTGACTACGATGGAACGTTTGCCTACCGAAAATCAGGAGCACTGTTGACTCTCACAATATTATGCTATATCCACTCTGGACTGGACTCTCACACTATTATGTTAGATACACTATGGACTAGACTCTCACTATTATGTTAGATCCACTATGGACTGGACTCTCACTATTATGTTAGATCCACCATGGACTGGACTCTCACATTATTATGTTAGATCCACTATGGACTGGACTCTCACTATTATGTTAGAACCACTATTGACTGGACTCTCACTATTATGTTCGATCCACTATGTACTGGACTCTCACTATTATGTTAGATTCACTATGGACTGGACTCTCACACTATTATGTTAGATTCACTATGGACTGGACTCTCCCACTATTATGCTAGATCCACTATGGACTGGACTCTCCCACTATTATGCTAGATCCACTATGGACTGGACTCTCCCACTATTATGCTAGCTCCACTTGACGTCCATTGCACTGGTCACCCAGGGGGGGTCCCCACATCTGCGGTCCCCTCCAAGGTTTCTCATTGTCATCCCATTGGGTTGAGTTTTTTCTTGCCCTGATGTGGGATCTGAGCCGAGGATGTCGTTGTGGCTTGTGCAGCCCTTTGAGACACTCGTCATTTAGGGCTATATAAGTAAACATTGATTGATTGATATGTTTTCTAATGATAGAGGTAGAACAAGTCAATGAGTCAAAGAAGAATTAGTTGTATCTAAATACTGTACAGTACGTGAAAAAAGTTCTTCAGACCCAGAACAAGACGCCAAGAAAACCAGTCCATCCTTCCAAATCTTTGAAAGACTGTTGTTAAAATCTCATGACCGGATCCCAGGGTGGGAGCGGTTAGCGGCAGAGCACCAGCCAAGTTTGCGGTATTCCAAGTCGAGCAACAGGTGGCACCTTTACGAGCTCTGCGGTGTTGCATAACAGCAGAACCCACGAGTTGATGGTCGCGGTCAAGGGGAGGCGAAGGCGAGGGCACGAGGAACTTGTGTGGAATGTCAACAGACCGGACCTGAGTGGTGCACCTTGTCACAGAGGGTAGAACCCACAGGATTACTCGGGTGAGGAATCAGAAACCCCGGGTGATGATTGGTCAGAATCCCAGTATTGGCAGTACTCATTGGTACAGAGTTGTGGACAATGTGAGAAACTCAGGTCAGTGACCATGTTGTGTACTTTCTTGACGCCATTCCTAACATTGTGAAGGAACATTCACCGACCCTACTCACCATGTGTTGTTGCAAGAGAGAAAGTCTTAGTGACCATGGTACTCCTTCTAGGTACACAACAAAGTATTACAATTATTACAAAGTTGTATGTGAGTTTACAGCACATTTTTACCTGAAAACTGAAACTATAAATATTAGAGATATCGTCTCTTCAGCAATGTCAATTTCTAATTGCATAGCTGTTCGATGACCTTGTACGCTGATTAAAACTACTTTTTGGTGTCCTATAGCGACGTTTGTTTTTTCACATACATGAAAAAAACTTGCTCGCAGTTGGTGCTAGCGACTCCCGATAAATAGTAGATACAAGTAGCTAAACGAAGAGAAAAAGTAGCTAAAAGAAGAAAAATAGTATCTGAAAGTAACCAAACGAAGAGATATAGTAGTAAAACTGTAACTTAATACAAGGTATGTGAGTAAATCATAACAACGTATACCATAATGAAGAGACTTCAATCAGTTTCATAAGGTAGCTAAAATTAGGTAAAAAGTAGCTAAAAGAGAAATAGTAGCTACAAGAATAGAAATAGTAATTTTAAAGTAGATAAAAGAAGAGGGGAAAGTAGCTAAAAGTAGCTAAATTGGAGAGATAGTAGCTACACGAATAGAAATGGTCATTTTAAAGTAGCTAATAGAAGAGGGAAAAGTAGCTAAAAGTAGCTAAAGTGGAGAGATAGTAGCTAAAAGAGAAATGTTAGCTTACAGTAGCTAAAATAAGAGAAATAGTAGCTAAATGAAGAGAAATATATGCTAAAAGACCAGAAAAAGTAGCTGCAAGAAGAGAAATAGAGGCTAAAAGACTAGAAAATGTAGCTACACGATAAATAGTAGATACACGTAGCTAAAAGATGAGAAATCGTAGCTAAAAGAAGAAAAATAGTATCTGGAAGTAACTAAACGAAGAGGTATAGTAGCTAAAAGTAGCTAAAAGAAGAGAAATAGTAGCCAAAAGAGAACTAGTAGCTAAAATAAGAGAACTATTAGCTAAACAATAAATAGTAGCTAAAATAAGTAAAATGGTAGCTAAAAGATAAATAGTTGCTAAAAGTAGCTAAAAGAGGAGAAAAAGTAGCTACAATTGTAACTTAATACAACGTGTCTGAGTAACTAATTACAATGTAATTACTAATGGTGCCTTCACAGATGTGTAAGTTACCCATGCCTTGGCCACTAATACACCCCCATACCATCACACATGCTGCCTTTTACACTTTCACCCTAGAACAGTCCGGATGGTTCTTTTCCTCGACGTCCACAGTTTCCAAAAATGTGGACTCGTCAGACCACAGAACACTTTTCCACTTTGCATCAGTCCATCTTAGATGAGCTCGGGCTCAGCGAAGCCTGCAGCGTTTCTGGGTGTTGTTGATGAATGGCTTTGGCTTTGCATAGTAGAGTTTTAACTTGCACTTACGGATGTAGAGACCAACTGTAGTTACTGACAGTGGTTTTCTGAAGTGTTCCTGAGCCCATGTGGTGATATCCTTTACAGACTGATGTGGCTTTTTGATGCGGTACCCCATGAGGGATCCAAGGTGCGTAATATCATGGCTAACGTGCAGTGATTTCTCCAGATTATCTGAACCTTTTGATGATATTACGGAGCGTAGATGGTGAAATCCCTAAATTCCTTGCAGTAGCTGGTTGAGAAATGTTGTTCTTAAACAATTTGCTCAGGCATTTGTTGACAAAGTGGTGACCCTCGCCCCGTCCTTGTTTGTGAACGACTGAGCATTTCATGGAAGCTGCTTTTATACCCAATCATGGCACCCACCTGTTCCCAATTAGCCTGTTCACCTGTGGGATGTTACAAATAAATCTTTGATGAGCATTCCTCAACTTTCTCACTCTTTTTTGCCACTAGTGCCAGCTTTTTTTGAAACATGTCGCAGGCATCAAATTCCAAATGAGCTAATATTTGCAAAAAATAACTAGGGATGATGTTTGATAAGAAATTATCGAGTTCGAGACCATTATCGAATCCTCTTATCGAACCGATTCCTTATCGATTCTCTTATCGAATCCAGATAGGTTGTTATATATAGAAAAAAACACAACATTTGGTTTAACAAAAGCTCACTTTTATTTTATAAGAAAATAATAAATAAATATTGACTGTCGTTACCCCCCTAAAAAAAATAAAATAAATATTGACTGTTGTTACCCATGGTATGTTTTTTGGGGTTTTTTTGTCATAAAAAAATACAATCATGTGTGCATACGGACTGCATCCCTTGCAGACTGTATTGATATATATATTGATATATAATGTAGGAACCAGAAATATTAATAACAGAATTATTTCTGTTATTAATATTTCTGGTTCCTTTTGTGTGAATGAGTGTGAATGGGGGAAGGAGGTTGTTTGGGTTGGTGCACTAATTGTTAGTGTATCTTGTGTTTTTTATGTTGATTTAATAAAACAAATATATACACTACCGTTCAAAAGTTTGGGGTCACATTGAAATGTCCTTATTTTTGAAGGAAAAGCACTGTACTTTTCAATGAAGATAACTTTAAACTAGTCTTAACTTTAAAGAAATACACTCTATACATTGCTAATGTGGTAAATGACTATTCTAGCTGCAAATGTCTGGTTTTTGGTGCAATATCTACATAGGTGTATAGAGGCCCATTCCCAGCAACTATCACTCCAGTGTTCTAATGGTACAATGTGTTTGCTCATTGGCTCAGAAGGCTAATTGATGATTAGAAAACCCTTGTGCAATCATGTTCACACATCTGAAAACAGTTTAGCTCGTTACAGAAGCTACAAAACTGACCTTCCTTTGAGCAGATTGAGTTTCTGGAGCATCACATTTGTGGGGTCAATTAAACGCTCAAAATGGCCAGAAAAAGAGAACTTTCATCTGAAACTCGACAGTCTATTCTTGTTCTTAGAAATGAAGGCTATTCCACAAAATTGTTTGGGTGACCCCAACCTTTTAAACGGTAGTGTATATACTGTATGTATATATATATATATATATATATATATATATATATATATATATATATATATATATATATATATATATATATATATATATATATATATATATATATATATATATTTTTTTTTTTTTTTTTAATTTCTTGTGCGACCCGGTACCAATCGATCCACTGACCGGTACCGGGCCGCGGCCCGGTGATTGGGGACCACTGGTGTAGGCTACAAGATAACGTTAACATTATCAGACACATACAAAAAGGTCCATTGTTGTTGCTGCTTTCTGTATCTGCCACCTAATGACTGAGCTACGTCTATTCCTGGGACGTGCCACAGGGCATTTCCTGTGGGACGGGATTCGTTCCCAGGGATTCGAATAAAGAACCAACTCTTTTTCTTTACTATAGTGGCCTCGATAACGGGAACCGGTTCTCAAAAAGGGATTCGAGTCCATGGAATCGGTTCTTTTCTTATCGAACAACCGTGAGAACCGGTTTCAAACATCATCCCTAAAAATAACAAAGTTTCTCAGTGTGAACATGAAATATATTGTCTTTGCAGTCTACTCAATTGAATATAAGTTGAAAAGGATTTGCAAATAATTGTATTCTCTTTTTATTTACCATTTACACAACGTGACAACTTCACTGCTTTTTGGGGTTTTGTAGAAGCACGACAAGACTGCCGCTAAAATGGAAATGTTTGAAAACATAGCAAAACGCCACAGGTCAGAGGATGATGACATGAAGGTGCAGTAAATGAGTGTCTCCATGTGGCACATGTGTACACGCAGTCTTAGTAGATCACACGCCTACTAACAACACAGGTATTTGTCCATGCTGAGTAGCGCTTGCTTGTTATTTGGGTCTTAGTAGATCAGACCAAAGACTCGATGGACACAATGTCTGCAGGGCTTTCAAGTATTTAGCTGGGTGAGTCTGTTTAGTAACACGACACAGACCGTGGACGTGTGAGGTCCTGCTGGACATTTCAGACCCACTGCCACTAAAAAAGCCTCAACTTGATCCACGGTGGATAAAATGTCTCACTTTGATCATGCTGACCTGGAGAAATAGGACTCAGAGTCCCAAGTGCGTCTGTGGTACCTGAAGGTGTCGTGCATGAGGGCAACCATGACCTATCTGGGCTGTAAATGTTCACCAGGTGACCATTCCAACATGGCTGCCGTGAAGATGTCAATCAGCAGCGATGACAAGGACTTGGCAGCATTTGATGCTGGTTTTGTCCGCCAGTCAAGCTGGCAAAAACACCACAATAAGTCCAGATGGGACTGAATATTATATAGTGACAAGTGTATTGAATAATGTAATCAAATAATAATAATAATCAATATTTTATTAACAATTATAATATAATTATAATTATTATTATTGTTAATGATAATATATGTATTTATATTGTATTATTATAGTTATTATTCTCATCATTATTATTCATTGTTTAATTATTATTATTATTATTAAACAAATATAATAAAAATCAATTTATTACTAACAATTATAATATAATAATAACAATTATTATGATTGTTAATAACAATATGTGCAATTATATGTTATTATTATAGTTATTATTATTATTCCTTGTTTAATATATATTATAGTATTGTTATAATGATGATAATACTCGTACTACTACTAAAAATAATAAATATAATAATAATAATAATACTGATAATTATTATCATTATTATTAATATATTTTTTGTTGGTGTTATTATATTATTGTTTGAATTAGTACGACAAAGGAGAAACATATACAAATATCAATAATAATAATAATGTTAACATCTACGTTCATTAAAATAATTATGATAATACTACTACTAATAATACAAATAATAAATATAATAACAATAATTACTATTATTGTTAATAATATGTGTAATTTTAAGTTATTATTATAGTTATTATTATTATTATTAGTAGTAGTATTCATTGTTTAATATATATTATTATTATTGTTATAATGATTTTAATACTACTACTACTACAACTAAAAATAAGCGACCCCAAAAAGGGACAAACGATAGAAAATGGATGGATGGATAATAACAATAATAATACTGATAATTATTATCATTATTATTAATATTATTTTTGTTGCTATTATATTGTTGTTTGAATTAGTACAACAAAGGAGAAACATACACAAATATCAATAATAATAATGTTAACATCAACGGTCATTAAAATAATTATGAAAATAATACTAATAATAATAATACAAATAATAAATATAATAACAATATCAATAATTATTATTATTGTTAATAATAATATGTATAATTATATGTTGTTATTATTATAGTTATTATTATTATTATTCATTGTTTAATATATATTATTATTATTGTTATAATGATGATAATACTACTACTACTACTAAAAATAAGCGACCCCAAAAAGGGACAAGCGATAGAAAATGGATGCATAGATGGATAATAACAATAATAATACTGATAATTATTATCATTATTATTAATATTATTTTTGTTGTTGTTATTATATTATTGTTTGAATTAGCGCGACAAAGGAGAAACATATAAAAATATCAATAAAAATAATGTTAACATCAACATTCATTAAAAAAAGGATGATAATAATACTACTAAAAATAATACAAATAATAAATATAATAATAAAAATAATAATAATTATTATTATTATCATAATTATTATTAGTAGTATTGTTATTATATTATTGTTTGAATTAGTATGACAAAAAGAAACATATAAAAATATAAATAATAATAATGTTAATACTAATGTTCATTCAAATAGTTATGATAATAATAAGATAGTGTCTGGTGCAGCATGAAGGTGATGACGTAAAAGTTTGCCTTCCAAGGTAAATTATGTACATGATTACATTACTTTATGAAACTACTGTACTTGTTAGTAGTACATTACTTTGTAATGTTTTTATACAATATTTATTCTCTAAATTTGTATTTTTTTTTCTGTTTTTAAAAGCATGTTAAGGCAGAACTTTTCAACCTTCTTCAAATACGTTCATAACTTTAGGGACGGCACATGGACTTAAAACTCGTTGAATGACACCTCTGTCATGGTCTGAGGGGTCTGTGTCGCTTCTACTGGGACTTAGTACTTTGAAAAACTACAAATGTGCTGACTTGCTTTACGACACATGTCATTCTTCCGTTTCCTGTTTGTTAAAAAGGCGGAAGTCGATGCCAACAACGCCTACGTGGCGTCAGAAAACTAAAAGAAGAAGAAGAAGGTCTACGTGCATCTACTGCTATCATGGCCGAAGCTGCAAAACAACCAAAGAAATGAAAAGTTTAGTCTGTGGAGACAAAAAAAGAAAAAGGGAGCTTACCCGGATAAAAGGACAGTCAAGGATCAACATTGCCCCAGCTTTCACTCAATGGAGTGAGCTCAAAGACGAGGGATTTCAGAGCTATGCTGCCTTGGCTCTGTTCCTGCTGAACTAGGAAGTGACTTTCAAAGCTGAAAATGCTAACGTTAGCAATAAATAGCCACCAGCATGATAGTTCCACACTACTTCCTTCGCAAAAACTCTCCCGCCGTTTTTTCTTTGCTTGGCCCCGATACATTCTTGGTAGTAGCATCTATTAAACAGACAAAGAAGCAAGGAATTAAACAGAGACAAAATTACATTTGGCTCAATGAGGAGAAACGCGTAGATATGTACCCTTGCACAGTGTCCCACCACACTCTGACGAAAGATTGTACGCCTCCTCTTTTATTTGGACTTTCCCTGATTACATGGCAACAGCTGTTTCTAAAGGAAGGGGGTCGTAAACAGCCGCTGCCTTTGGTCACAAAACAGTTCAAAGAAAAGGTGCCTGGAGGAGGGTCATGGCCTGCTTCTTCTCCGCTTTGTAGATCTCGGGTCAAGACAAAATCTTCCTGTGGATTACAATACATCAAAGAAACCGACACCTTCATGTCGCTTCCCATCCTTCACAGTAGAATTTTACAAGCCTTTTGATTGGTAGGATCAATCTCGCCGGGAACTCAAGGCAACACAAAGTTTTGTGATAACTTAGATACAATTATTCTGACAAGAGACAGAATATTTGTGACAATATCACAGTCAGTGTGACGCTATATGCGCTCGGCATCATGGGAAAAGTGGTCTTCTTTTAGCAAAACACTACCGCTTCGGTCCACTGGCCCCACCAAAATCAACCAAAACTTAAAGTACTTAAGTGGGTCTTGCCTCTTGGTGAGGGCGGTCGTATTTTTCTCCGCTCCCTCCTTCCCTGCTTGCTTTCTTCGTCTTGTCCTGTCTGAACTTTTTTGAAGCCTCTTTCTTTGCGCTGTCCTCAAATCTAAACATCAAACATGGATATGATCAGCTGGACTCTCGACGCAATTGACAAAGTCTTTTCGACAAGGAAAAGAGGTTCGGGGGAGCCTGGCTGCCCTGATGGAACCATTGCTGCGGGGTACGTGAGAGACTCCTGGGATAAATGGAGACTCATGTGCCTCCCAGTCCTTTCCATCGAGGACGTGGAAGACATCTAGCTCTGGTGTATCGTCAAATTCGGAAGACAATGGCAGCCACTCAAGGAGCCCAACGGCTGTTCGTCGCAATAGAAGGATTGGGTTGGGCTGTGGGAACACAGACTGTGGCGATTTCTGATCTGAATCGCAAAATGGATCTCATCATGGAAAAGCTTGCTGAGAAGGAGAATTAAATTGAATTTGAGAGATCCAGCACGGACACAGAGCAGACAAGTCATTGTTTTGACTGCTCGAAGAAAACAACATCCTAATCTACGATTTGACTCCCTCAAATGGCCTTGACGCAGGAACAGGCTGTTCTGAAAAACTCCCCCGAGGACTCCTCAACGATGGATGCTTTTGACCTTCCTTTTTTTCAATAACACCTGGTGTTGAACTTTGAGATTGGCCCCAGTCCACCAAAACATTTCAACATCTCACCCAAGTTAATTGGGCATACATCCACGCACCCGCCCCTTCCCCAATCAACGCCTTCACCACTGCTTAATTCCTCTTCGGGGTTGTGGACGGCTGAGTAGCGCTTTATAGCGGCAGCCGGCCTCCAGGGCCCCAAATCCCCCCCCCCCCTCCGACTCTGTTGCGAGTTGTTGTGATTATATGTATCATGTTCATGTGTGCTATGCTATGTGAGGTTTTTTCCTTGGACTCAGTCTGGACCCCTCCCGAGGGTGCAGCCTTAGACTGATATTTTTTTTACTCTTCCCCCCTTTCCAAATATCACCTTTTTCCCACCTTTTTTT
>NC_084756.1:4526751-4541751 GCF_033978785.1 Entelurus aequoreus | reverse complement strand
ATAGCAACATGAAAGTACTAGTCTTAGTGCCTCTGATAGCAACATGAAAGTACTAGTCTTATTTCCTCTGATAGCAACATGAAAGTACTAGTCTTATTTCCTCTGATAGCAACATGAAAGTACTAGTCTTAGTTCCTCTGATAGCAACATGAAAGTACTAGTCTACTTCCTCGGATAGCAACATGAAAGTACTAGTCTTATTCCTCAGGAAGCAACATGAAAGTACTAGTCTTATTCCTCGGATAGCAACATGAAAGTACTAGTCTTATTCCTCGGCTAGCAACATGAAAGTACTAGTCTTATTCCTCGGATAGCAACATGAAAGTACAAGTCTTATTCCTCGGATAGCCACATGAAAGTACTAGTCTTATTCCTCGGATAGCAACATGAAAGTACTAGTCTTATTCCTCGGATAGCAACATGAAAGTACTAGTCTTATTCCTCAGGAAGCAATATGAAAGTACTAGTCTTATTCCTCGGCTAGCAACATGAAAGTACTAGTCTTATTCCTCGGATAGCAATATGAAAGTACTAGTCTTAGTGCCTCTGATAGCAACATGAAAGTACTAGTCTTATTTCCTCTGATAGCAACATGAAAGTACTAGTCTTAGTTCCTCTGATAGCAACATGAAAGAACTAGTCTTAGTTCCTCTGATAGCAACATGAAAGTACTAGTCTTATTCCTCAGGAAGCAACATGAAAGTACTAGTCTTATTCCTCGGCTAGCAACATGAAAGTACTAGTCTTATTCCTCGGATAGCAACATGAAAGAACTAGTCTTAATCCTCGGATAGCAACATGAAAGTACTAGTCTTATTCCTCCGATAGCAACATGAAAGTACTAGTCTTATTCCTCGGATAGCAACATGAAAGTACTAGTCTTAGTTCCCCTGATAGCAACATGAAAGTACTAGTCTTAGTTTCTCTGACAGCAACATGAAAGTACTAGTCTTAGTTCCTCTGATAGCAACATGAAAGTACTAGTCTTAGTTCCTCTGATAGCAACATGAAAGTACTAGTCTTAGTTCCTCTGATAGCAATACTAGTGAGGCCAAGTCAAGCAACATGAAAGTACTATTCTTATTCCTCGGATAGCAACATGAAAGTACTGGTCTTATTCCTCGGATAGCAACATGAAAGTACTAGTCTTATTTCCTCTGATAGTAACATGAAAGTAATAGTCTTAGTTCCTCTGATAGCAACATGAAAGAACTAGTCTTAGTGCCTCTGATAGCAACATGAAAGTACTAGTCTTAGTTCCTCAGATAGCAACATAAAAGAACTAGTCTTATTCCTCAGGAAGCAACATGAAAGTACTAGTCTTATTCCTCGGATAGCAACATGAAAGTACTAGTCTTATTCCTCGGCTAGCAACATGAAAGTACTAGTCTTATTCCTCCGATAGCAACATGAAAGTACTAGTCTTAGTTCCTCTGATAGTAACATGAAAGTACTAGTCTTAGTTCCTCTGATAGCAACATGAAAGTACTAGTCTTAGTTCCTCTGATAGCAACATGAAAGTACTAGTCTTAGTTCCTGTAAAAGCAACATGAAAGGACTAGTCTTAGTTCCTGTGATAGCAACATGAAAGTACTAGTCTTATTCCTCGGATAGCAACATGAAAGTACTAGTCTTATTCCTCTGATAGCAACATGAAAGTACTAGTCTTATTCCTCGGATAGCAACATGAAAGTACTAGTCTTAGTTCCTCTGATAGCAACATGAAAGTACTAGTCTTAGTTCCTCTGATAGCAACATGAAAGTACTAGTCTTAGTTCTCTGATAGCAACATGAAAGTACTTGTCTTAGTTCCTCTGATAGCAACATGAACATACTCGTCTTAGTTTCTCTGATAGCAACATGAAAGTACTCGTCTTAGTTCCTCTGATAGCAACATGAACATACTTGTCTTAGTTTCTCTGATAGCAACATGAAATTACTCGTCTAGTTCCTCTGATAGCAACATGAAAGTACTAGTCTTAGTTCCTCTGATAGCAACATGAAAGTACTAGTCTTAGTTCCTCTGATAGTAACATGAAAGTACTAGTCTTAGTTCCTGTAAAAGCAACATGAAAGGACTAGTCTTAGTTCCTGTGATAGCAACATGAAAGTACTAGTCTTATTCCTCGGATAGCAACATGAAAGTACTAGTCTTATTCCTCTGATAGCAACATGAAAGTACTAGTCTTATTCCTCGGATAGCAACATGAAAGTACTAGTCTTAGTTCCTCTGATAGCAACATGAAAGTACTAGTCTTAGTTCCTCTGATAGCAACATGAAAGTACTAGTCTTAGTTCTCTGATAGCAACATGAAAGTACTCGTCTTAGTTCCTCTGATAGCAACATGAACATACTCGTCTTAGTTTCTCTGATAGCAACATGAAAGTACTCGTCTTAGTTCCTCTGATAGAAACATGAACATACTTGTCTTAGTTTCTCTGATAGCAACATGAAATTACTCGTTTAGTTCCTCTGATAGCAACATGAAAGTACTAGTCTTAGTTCCTCTGATAGCAACATGAAAGTACTAGTCTTATTCCTCGGATAGCAACATGAAAGTACTAGTCTTAGTTCCTCTGATAGTAACATGAAAGTACTAGTCGTAGTTCCTCTGATAGCAACATGAAAGTACTAGTCTTAGTTCCTGTGATAGCAACATGAAAGTACTAGTCTTAGTTCCTGTGATAGCAACATGAAAGTACTAGTCTTATTCCTCGGATAGCAACATGAAAGTACTAGTCTTATTCCTCGGATAGCAACATGAAAGTACTAGTCTTAGTTCCTCTGATAGCAACATGAAAGTACTAGTCTTAGTTCTCTGATAGCAACATGAAAGTACTAGTCTTAGTTCTCTGATAGCAACATGAAAGTACTCGTCTTAGTTCCTCTGATAGCAACATGAACATACTTGTCTTAGTTCCTCTGATAGCAACATGAAAGTACTAGTCTTAGTTCCTCTGATAGCAACATGAAAGTACTAGTCTTAGTTCCTGTGATAACAACATGAAAGTACTAGTCTTAGTTCCTGTGATAGCAACATGAAAGTACTAGTCTTAGTTCCTCTGATAGCAACATGAACGTACTCGTCTTAGTTCCTCTGATAGCAACATGAAAGTACTAGTCTTAGTTCCCCTGATAGCAACATGAAAGTACTAGTCTTAGTTCCCCTGATAGCAACATGAAAGTACTAGTCTTAGTTTCTCTGACAGCAACATGAAAGTACTAGTCTTAGTTCCTCTGATAGCAACATGAAAGTACTAGTCTTAGTTCCTCTGATAGCAACATGAAAGTACTAGTCTTAGTTCCTCTGATAGCAATACTAGTGAGGCCAAGTCAAGCAACATGAAAGTACTAGTCTTATTCCTCGGATAGCAACATGAAAGTACTGGTCTTATTCCTCGGATAGCAACATGAAAGTACTAGTCTTAGTGCCTCTGATAGCAACATGAAAGTACTAGTCTTATTTCCTCTGATAGCAACATGAAAGAACTAGTCTTAGTTCCTCTGATAGCAACATGAAAGTACTAGTCTTAGTTCCTCAGATAGCAACATAAAAGTACTAGTCTTATTCCTCAGGAAGCAACATGAAAGTACTAGTCTTATTCCTCGGATAGCAACATGAAAGTACTAGTCTTATTCCTCCGATAGCAACATGAAAGTACTAGTCTTAGTTCCTCTGATAGTAACATGAAAGTACTAGTCTTAGTTCCTCTGATAGCAACATGAAAGTACTAGTCTTAGTTCCTCTGATAGCAACATGAAAGTACTAGTCTTAGTTCCTGTAAAAGCAACATGAAAGGACTAGTCTTAGTTCCTGTGATAGCAACATGAAAGTACTAGTCTTATTCCTCGGATAGCAACATGAAAGTACTAGTCTTATTCCTCTGATAGCAACATGAAAGTACTAGTCTTATTCCTCGGATAGCAACATGAAAGTACTAGTCTTAGTTCCTCTGATAGCAACATGAAAGTACTAGTCTTAGTTCCTCTGATAGCAACATGAAAGTACTAGTCTTAGTTCCCCTGATAGCAACATGAAAGTACTAGTCTTAGTTTCTCTGACAGCAACATGAAAGTACTAGTCTTAGTTCCTCTGATAGCAACATGAAAGTACTCGTCTTAGTTCCTCTGATAGCAACATGAACATACTCGTCTTAGTTTCTCTGATAGCAACATGAAAGTACTCGTCTTAGTTCCTCTGATAGCAACATGAACATACTTGTCTTAGTTTCTCTGATAGCAACATGAAATTACTCGTCTAGTTCCTCTGATAGCAACATGAAAGTACTAGTCTTAGTTCCTCTGATAGCAACATGAAAGTACTAGTCTTAGTTCCTCTGATAGCAACATGAAAGTACTAGTCTTATTCCTCGGATAGCAACATGAAAGTACTAGTCTTAGTTCCTCTGATAGTAACATGAAAGTACTAGTCTTAGTTCCTCTGATAGCAACATGAAAGTACTAGTCTTAGTTCCTCTGATAGCAACATGAAAGTACTAGTCTTAGTTCCTGTGATAGCAACATGAAAGTACTAGTCTTAGTTCCTGTGATAGCAACATGAAAGTACTAGTCTTATTCCTCGGATAGCAACATGAAAGTACTAGTCTTAGTTCCTCTGATAGCAACATGAAAGTACTAGTCTTAGTTCTCTGATAGCAACATGAAAGTACTAGTCTTAGTTCTCTGATAGCAACATGAAAGTACTCGTCTTAGTTCCTCTGATAGCAACATGAAAGTACTAGTCTTAGTTCCTCTGATAGCAACATGAAAGTACTAGTCTTAGTTCCTCTGATAGCAACATGAAAGTACTAGTCTTAGTTCCTGTGATAGCAACATGAAAGTACTACTCTTAGTTCCTCTGATAGCAACATGAAAGTACTAGTCTTAGTTCCTGTGATAGCAACATGAAAGTACTAGTCTTATTCCTCTGATAGCAACACGAAAGTACTAGTCTTAGTTCCTCTGAAAATACTCACACAATACATCAACGGACAGCACTCATGCGCCGGATAATAACCACAAAATACATCAACGGACAGCACTCATGCACCTGCTAATAACCACACATTACAACAACGGACAGCACTCATGCGCCTGCTAATAACCACACAATACATCACCGGACAGCACTCATGCGCTTGCTAATAAGACTTAGACTTAGACTTCCTTTTCATTGTCATTCAAATTTGAACTTACAGTATGTACTGAGAACGAAATTTCGTTACATAAGCTCATGGTAGTGCAGGATAAAAAAGCAATAAGGTGCAGGTATAAATAAATAAGTAGATTACTGTACAGATAAATATATTGCACTTTTTCACTTGCATCCACATTTATGGATGTATGTTGTATTGTCTTTTTTATTCCAGCCAGTTAATCCATTTTGGGGGGAGTTGAGGGGATTTTAATTATGATGCGTTCAAGAGTCTTATGGCCTGAGGGAAGAAGCTGTTACAGAACCTGGAGGTTCAGCTTCAGAGGCTGCGGAACCTCTTTCTAGAGTCCAGCAGTGGGGGTGGGAGGAGTCTTTGCAGATTTTCTGAGCCCTGGTCAGGCAGCGGCTTTTTGCCATATCCTGGATAGGAGGAAGAGGAGTCCTGATGATCTTTTCCGCCGTCCTCACCATTCTATGGAGAGACTTCCAGTCTGAGGCACTGCAGGCTCCAGTCCAGACAGAAATGCTGTTGGTCAGCAGGCTCTCTATAGTGCCTCTGTAGAATGTGGTGAGAATGGGGGGAGGGAGCGGTGCTCTTTTCATTCCACGCAAAAAGTACATGCGCTGCTGAGCTCTTTTTACAAGAGCTCCGGTGTGTAGGGACCAGGTTATATTGTCAGTTATCTGCACCCCCAGGAACTTGGTGCTGCTTACTATCTCTACTGCTGTGCCGTTGATGAAGAGTGGAGCAAGGCTGGACTGGTGCTTCCTGAAGTCAACGATGATCTCCTTGGTCTTGTCGACATTCAGGACCAGGTTGTTGGTTCTGCACCATTCAACCAGATGTTTCACCTCTTCCCTGTAGGCCAGTGGTTCTCAAACTTTTTTTGTCATCCCCCACTTTGGACAAGGGGGAGTTTTCAAGCCCCACCTGCCCCCATCGCCCCAACAGAACGCTAATGCCAAGCTTAACATTTTCAAATTTATTGAACATCAAGTAACATCAAGTTGTATACATTCAAACTCAATAACATAAAATAAAATCAAGTTCAATAATAAATAAAATAACTGTGCAGCTGTGGTATAACTTGCATCAAGTTCAATATGAAATAAAATAACTGTGCAGCTGTGGTATAACTTGCATCAAGTTCAATATGAAATAAAATAACTTGCATAAATTCAATAATAAATAAAACAAAAGTGTTATAACTTGCATCATGTTCAATAATAAATCAAAAAAGGTGTTATAACTTGCATCAAGTTCAATAATAAATCAAATAAAAGTGTTATAACTTGCATCAAGTTCAATAATAAATCAAATAACTTGCATCAAGTTCAATATTAAATAAAACAAGTGTTATAACTTGCATCAAGTTCAATAATAAATAAAACAAAAGTGTTATAACTTGCATCAAGTTCAATAATAAATCAAAAAAAGTGTTATAACTTGCATCAAGTTCAATAATAAATCAAATAAGTGTTATAACTTGCATTAAGTTCAATAATAAATCAAATAACTTGCATCAAGTTCAATAATAAATGAAAATAAAAGTGCCACTTTGCAATCTTTGCCAAAAAAAGGAGGACAGGGCAAGTGAACATGAGTTTTACAGTACTCCAGCATTAGTGGCTGCAATGAGCCTGTTTTGCACTGCACAGCTTTTCAAATCGGGGTTGCAGGCTTGACACTGCCACTGTTAAAACCTCATTGAATTCGGGGCTGAGCTGCCTTGACGCGAGTGTTTCCCGGTGAATGACACACAGTGTGTCCAATGCGCATTTGGCGCAACCCTCTTTATTAGAGCCTGCAGCCCGTTTCTTGACTTTGCCATGCGCGCCATCAGAGCAAAAGCCCACACAGTTTTCCCATTTAAGGTCGTGTTCTTTGAGGAAACTGTCCATTATCTTGAACAGCTCATCAGCAGTGGCTCTATTTTGTATGTATTTGCAAAACAGCAAATCCTCGCACAGTGACTCGCCATTCACAAAGCTTCCGCTTAGCCCCGCCCCCATTAGTTACTGTTGCTATGTCAGTAAACTTTCGCTCCTACCTAGAAATGTAAAGCCTACAGGAAAAATAAGTAATTTACATTTATCTATATAGCGGATTTCACAGACAGAATCACAAAGTGATTTACAGTGTGTATAGAAAATGAAAGCATAGTAAAAAAAAATTTAAAGAATATAATAATAAAAAAATACAAAAAATAAAAGTGAAATTTCCTCCCGTTCCTCGCGCCCCACCTGTCATGTCTCTATTCCCCACCAGTGGGGCGCGCCCCACACTTTGAGAAACGCTGCTGTAGGCCATGTGGTTGTTGTCACGGATGAGGCCCACTAATGTTGTGTCGTCCGCATACTTCACAATGTGGTTAGTAGTGGACCTGGCGCAGCAGTCATGGGTTATCCACGTGAACAGCAGCGGACTCAGGACACAGCCCTGGGGGGAGCCGGTGCTCAGGGAGATGGCACTGGAGGTGTTGTTGCCCACTCTCACAGATTGGGGTCTGTCTGTGAGGAAGTCAAGCAGCCAGTTGCATAGGGGGGTACTGAATCCAGTTTGCTCACCAAGTGCTGCGGGATGATGGTGTTGAATGCTGAGCTGAAGTCCAGAAACAACATCCGCACGTGTGTGTCCTTTCCTTCCAGATTTGATCAACTCAGGTAGAGTGCAGAGGAGATGGCGTCCTCTGTGGAGCGGTTAGGGCGATAAGCAAACTGGTATGGGTCGAATGTGGGGGGGAAGTCTGTAGACAATATATTCCTTTACCAGCCTCTCCAAGCACTTCATTATGATGGGGGTGAGTGCAACGGGGCGGTAATCATTGAGAGAGGAGATTGTGGGTTTTTTAGGCACTGGAATGATTGTGGCCGTCTTAAAGCATGATGGTACCACAGCCTGGGTCAGCGAGATGTTGAAGATGTCTGTGAGAACCCCAGCCAGCTGGTCTACACATCCCTTAAGCACCTTGCCCGCAATGTCATCAGGTCCCGGTGCTTTCAGGGGGTTCACTCTCCTCAGGGTTTTCCGGACATCCGCTATATCCAGGTTGAGCGGCTGCTCATCAGGGCGAGGGATGGATTTTCTCGCTGGAGTGGTGTTAAGTGCCTCAAACCTTGCAAAGTAGTTGTTAAGGTCATCTAGGAAGCTGCTACTGTTGTCACAGGGACGGGGGGCAGCTTTATAGTCCGTGATGACCTGTATGCCCTGCCACATTCGTCTAGTGTTTGTGGGGTTCTCGAAGAAGTCCTGCACTTTCTGACTGTGAGCACGCTTTGCAACCTTAATGGCACGGTTCAGGTTAGCTCTGGCTGATTTGAATGCCACCATGTCACCAGACTTAAAAGCCTTGTTCCGAGCCTTCAGCATTGCACGTACTTCACTGTTCATCCAGGGTTTCTCGTTGGCCCGTGTGGGGATGTTCTTGATCACTCTGACATCCTCCATGCACTTCTGAATGTAATGTAATAACCACTTAATACAACAACGGACAGCACTCATGCGCCTGCTAATAACCACACAATACATCATCGGACAGCACTCATGCACCAGCTAATAACCACACAATACATCGCCGGACAGCACTCACGCGCCTGCTAATAACCACACAATACATAATCGGACAGCACTCATGCACCAGCTAATAACCACACAATACATCGCCGGACAGCACTCACGCGCCTGCTAATAACCACACAATACATCATCGGACAGCACTCATGCACCAGCTAATAACCACACAATACATCGCCGGACAGCACTCATGCGCCTGCTAATAACCACACAATACATCACCGGACAGCACTCATGCGCCTGCTAATAACCACACAATACATCACCGGACAGCACTCATACACCAGCTAATAACCACACAATACATCACCAGAAAATAAACATTTACAGAATATAAACATGTACAAGAAAAGCTTAAAATGTTGGCAATGTTATGATAATAATCTGAATTTCACTTGGCAAAATTATGACAAAAGTCATAATTTCACTAAAAAAATGTCACTATTTTACAAGAACAACAAAAATAACTGGCAATATTGTGATAAAAGTCAGAATTGTATATGACAAATGTCACCATTTTGCATTAGAAAGTAATTATTTTACATAAATAATAATTTTACCAGAAAATATTGCAATATTACATAAACAGAAAAAATATTAGAAATTGTTCCCAATTTTATAAGAAAAAAAAAGGTAAATGGTAGATGGGTTACACTTGTATAGCGCTTTTCTATCTTTTTAAGGAACTCAAAGCGCTTTGACACTATTTCCACATTCTAAAAAAAAAAAAAAGTCGACACATTGTGAGAAAAAGACTGCTTTTAGTTATTTATTTATTTATTTGGAATTTTTTGTTTGTAATTGGTTTTAAAACTTCATTATTTATTTCAAGTTTTACAGTATGTCTCTATATACATATTTTTTTTAATTTTTTTTATTAATTTTGGCTAAAGCGGGCACATTTCAATTTCTTACACACCCTTGTTATTTCATATGTTGACCAGAGGGGGAGCACTTTTAAAAGCGACACACAGTCAATTTGAAAAATCCCTCCTTTTTGGGACCACCCTCATTTTGATAGATGTCACCAGCAGGGGTGCACATGAGACATTGTCTATTAGATGCAATGTTATTGGGACCATGATTTATGTCATCACTTGTTCACACCTCCTCATATGGAAGATACTTTTCCTTCTCCGTGTCTCAAGGAGGGAGAAATACAAACACACACACACACACACACACACACACACACACACACACACACACACACACACACACACACACACACACACACACACACACACTTGTATTTGCTACCTTCATGAGAAAAATGCCTACCTCTTTAGGACCAGCCTTTCTAGATATATAAAGATGTGTATTTACAACATTAATAATATATACATAATATGCACAAATAAAAAAGCTAGTTGTGAAAAATGAGTTGGAATTTCACAAGAAAAACTTCGAATTTTGGCAGTATTATAATACAAGTCGTTATTTTACTCAACGCAAGTTGAAATTTTACAAGAAAAACTGAACATTTGTGCAATATTATGATAAAAGTTGGAATTTTACTCAATAACAGTCGCAATTTTACAAGAAAAAGCTTGAATTTTTAGCAATTTTATGAAAAGAGTTGTAATTTTACTTGACAAAAGTCACAAATTTATAAGAAAACTTTACAATTTTGGCAATATTACAATAATAATCTGAATTTTACTTGGCAAAATGATGACAAAAGTCATAATTTTACTCAAAAAATGTCAACAAAAAAAGCCAATATTTTGATAAGTCAGAATTTTATAAGGCGATTTTACATTAAAAAGTAAAACTTTTACATAATCGTTTTACGAGAAAATATTGCAATATTACATAAACAGAAAGAATATGAGAAATTTTTCCCAATTTTATAAGAAAAAAGTCAACACATTGTGAGAAAAAGACAGCTTTTAGTCTTTTTTTTTCTATTTTTTTTTTTTAAATGGTTTTTAATCTTCATTTACTTGAAGTTATTACAGTATATATATATATATATATATATATATATATATATATATATATATATATATATATATATATATATATATATATATATATATATATATATATATATATATATATATATAATAATAATAAATAATAAATAAATGTATATATATTTTGGATTAATTTTGGCCAAAGGGGGCGCATTTCAATTTTTTTACACACACTTATTTCATAGTTTGACCAGAGGGGGAACACCTCACATTTTTACACACACTTGTCATTTCATATGTTGACCAGAGGGGGCGCATTTCAATTTCTTACACACACTTGTTATTTCATATGTTGACCAGAGGGGGCGCATTTCAATTTCTTACACACACTTGTTATTTCATATGTTGACCAGAGGGGGAGCACACAGTCAATGTGTAAAATCCCTCCTTTTTGGGACCACCCTCATTTTGATAGATGTCACCAGCAGGGGTGCTAATGAGACATTGTCTATTAGATGCAATGTTATTGGGACCATGATTGTGCGGTCCCCAGAAGGATTTTTAAATTAATGCACATTTTATTGTATTTATTTTATTTCTGTTCAACTTGTACACACAGTTTTTACTTGTCCTAGCCACAAATACTGGTCACACACACACACACACACACATGTGCATGCGGTACCCTCAAAGTTGTGTTTTTTTTACACGTTAAATTGATTTTATTGTATTTTATTTCTGTTCAGCTTGTGTACACCATTTTTTTCCTAGCCACACACACACACACACGCGCACACACACACACACACACGCGTGCATGCGGTCACCACAAGGTTTTTTTTTATTTTTTCATGTTATATTGATTGTATTGTATTTTATTTCTGTTCAGCTTGTACACACCATTTTTTCCTAGCCACACACACACACACACACACGAAAAAGATAATCATACTTTGACGAAGTATGCTAATTAAATTGCTAATTAAGGTTTGACACGAATGACTCGTGAGGCCTTGCACTGACGCTGGCTCAGCATACTTCCTGCACTCGGAGCAGTGAAGCTCCTCTACTGACTCAAAGGTGCAGAAACAATCTTGCAGGCTTCACACACGTCCGTTTTTTCTTGCCTAACGTTACACTGCAGCAGCACTTAGATGCCCCATGCAGCAAAAAGTTGACAGCTCTCTTCTATAGAGACCGGGTCTCCTCTGCAGGTGATAATGACTTGGCCGTGTTGCGAGTGAAGAGAAACTTCTTACCTGCAGTCAGAGCGGAGGAGAGGAGGAGTGGTGTTATAAAGTCATGTCCAGAGGTGTGGCCTGCAAGGAAAGACAAACACTTTAAAGGTGGGCCGCTGAGCAAAGGGCTAACATTCTTCCATCACACTGCTGTATTTCCCCGCACTCTACTCTCATTGGCTCCTCCGAGGGGGAGGGGCTAGCATCTCTGTGGTGCATTCCTCCTCCTCCTCCTCCTCCTCCTCCTCCATCACGTCCATGCAGATGCTGAGCTAAGAGAATTTAGAGGCAGGTGGAGAGGCAAGAGCAGGAATCGATGAGAGAATGTGGAGGTGCTGCTGGCCATGCATGCAGGAACAGGACTGGAACTGGGGGTGGGGGGGTTGGGGGGTTGGGGGGGGGTGTAAAACACATTATAACACTCTTATAGCACCGCATTGTCAAGATAGTCACGACTCTGACTGCTTCAATATGGATCTGACATCACCTCAGGGTGTCGGTCAGGACAGCAATTGTGCATTCAGGTGAAATAATAGATCACAGGTGCCAAGCTCAAGACCCGGGAGGCAGTTCTGGCCCACCACCTCATTTTATGTGAAATGTGAATTTTGGGGATGGGTGACGTCCTGGAGCTGGCTGGGTTACTGTTTGGGTCAAAAAAACTACCCAACTCCCTAGAAATAACCCATAAATATGACTCTAACAGGCTCAACCCAGCATCTGGGTTGTCACTTGAATTTTGGGGATGGGTGACGTCCCGGAGCTGGCTGGGTTACTGGTTGAGTCACAAAAACTACCCAACTCCCTAGAAACAATCCATAAATATGACCCTAACAGGCTCAACCCAGCATTTGGGTTGTTACTTAAATTTGGGGGATGGGTGACGTCCCGGAGCTGGCTGGGTTGCTGGTTGGGTCACAAAAACTACCCAACTCCCTAGAAATAACCCATAAATATGACCCTAACAGGCTCAACCCAGCATTTGGGTTGTTAATTGAATTTGGGGGGTTGGGTGACGTCCCGGAGCTGGCTGGGTAACAAAAACTACCCAACTCTCTAGAAATAACCTATAAATATGACCCTAACAGGCTCAACCCAGCATTTGGGCTGCCACTTGCATTTTGGGGACGGGTGACGTCCCGGAGCTGGTTGGGTTACTGGTTGGGTCACTAAAAAACTACCCAGCTCCCTAGTAGAAATAACCCATAAATATGACCCTAACAGGCTCAACCCAGCATTTGGGTTGTCACTTGAATTTTGGGGATGGGTGACGTCCCGGAGCTGGCTGGGTTACTGGTTGGGTCACAAAAACTACCCAAACTCCCTTGGAAATAACCCATAAATATGACCCTAACAGGCTCAACCCAGCATTTGGGTTGTTACCTGAATTTTGGGGATGGGTGACGTCTCGGAGCTGGCTGGGTCACAAAAACTACCCAACTCCCTAATAGAAATAACACATAAATATGACCCTAACAGGCTCAACCCAGCATTTGGGTTGTTACTTGAATTTTGGGGATGGGTGATGTCTCGGAGCTGGCTGGGTCACAAAAACTACCCAACTCCCTAGAAATAACCCATAAATATGAACCTAACAGGGCTTAACCCAGCATTTGGGTTGTTCCTTGAATTTTGGGGATGGGTGACGTCTCAGAGCTGGCTGGGTCACAAAAACTATACCCAACTCCCTAGAAATAACCCATAAGTATGACCCTAAAAGGCTCAACCCAGCATATGGGTTGCCACTGTGCATTTTGGGGATGGTGACGTCCCGGAGCTGGCTGGGTTACTGGTTGGGTCACAAAAACTACCCAACTCCCAATAAATAACCCATAAATATGACCCTAACAGGCTCAACCCAGCATTTGGGCTGCCACTTGCATTTTGGGGATGGGTGACGTCCCGAAGCTGGTTGGATTACTGGTTGGGTCACAAAAACTACCCAGCTCCCTAGTAGAAATAACCCATAAATATGACCCTAACAGGCTCAACCCAGCATTTGGGTTGTCACTTGAATTTTGGGGATGGGTGACGTCCCGGAGCTGGCTGGGTTACTGGTTGGGTCACAAAAACTACCCAACTCCCTACAAATAACCCATAAATACGACCCTAACAGGCTCAAACCCAGCATTTGGGTTGTTATTTGAATTTTGGGGATGGGTGACGTCTCGTAAGCTGCTGGGTCACAAAAACTACCCAACTCCCTAGTAGAAATAACCCATAAATATGACCCTAACAGGCTCAACCAGCATTTGGGTTGTTACTTGAATTTTGGGGATGGGTGACGTCCCAGGGCTGGCTGGGTTACTGGTTGGGTCACAAAAACTACCCAACTCCCTAGAAATAACCCATAAATATGACCCTAACAGGCTCAACCCAGCATTTGGGTTGTTACTTGAATTTTGGGAATGGGTGACGTCCCGGAGCTGGCTGGGTCACAAAAACTACCCAACTCCCTAGAAATAACCCATTAATATGACCCTAACAGGCTCAACCCAGCATTTGGGTTGCCACTTGAATTTTGGGGATGGGTGACGTCCCGGAGCTGGCCGGGTTACTGGTTGGGTCACAAAAACTACCCAGCTCCCTAGTAGAAATAACCCATAAATATGACCCTAACAGGCTCAACCCAGGATTTGGGTTTCCACTTGCATTTTGGGGATGGGTGACGTCTCGGAGCTGGCTGGATCACAAAAACTACCCAACTCCCTAGAAATAACCCATAAATATGACCCTAACAGGCTCAGCCCAGCATTTGGGTTGTTACTTGAATTTTGGGGATGGGTGACGTTCCGGAGCTGGCTGGGTTACTGGTTGGGTCACAAAAACTATCCAACTCCCTAGAAATAACCCATAAATATGACCCTAACAGGCTCAACCCAGCATTTGGGTTGTTACTTGAATTTTGGGGATGGGTGACATCTCTGAGCTTGTTGGTTACTGGTTGGGTCACAAAAACTACCCAACTCCCTAGAAATAACCCATAAATATGACCCTAACAGGCTCAGCCCAGCATTTGGGTTGTTACTTGAATTTTGGGATGGGTGACGTCCTGGAGCTGGCTGGGTTACTGGTTGGGTAACAAAAACTACCCAACTTTCAAGAAATAACCC
>NC_084756.1:4519251-4521751 GCF_033978785.1 Entelurus aequoreus | reverse complement strand
CATTATCCATGCGTTCGTTACATCTCGTCTCGATTACTGTAACGTTTTATTTTCGGGCCTCCCTATGTCTAGCATTAAAAGATTACAGATGGTACAAAATGCGGCTGCTAGACTTTTGACAAAAACAAGAAAGTTTGATCATATTACGCCTATACTGGCTCACTTGCACTGGCTTCCTGTGCACCTAAGATGCGACTTTAAGGTTTTACTACTTACGTATAAAATACTACACGGTCAAGCTCCTGCCTATCTTGCCGATTGTATTGTACCATATGTCCCGGCAAGAAATCTGCGTTCAAAGAACTCCGGCTTATTAGTGATTCCCAGAGCCCAAAAAAAGTCTGCGGGCTATAGAGCGTTTTCTATTCGGGCTCCAATATTATGGAATGCCCTCCTGGTAAAAGTTAGAGATGCTACCTCAGTAGAAGCATTTAAGTCTCATCTTAAAACTCATTTGTATACTCTAGCCTTTAAATAGACTCCCTTTTTAGACCAGTTGATCTGCCGTTTCTTTTCTTTTCTTTTCTACTCTGCTCCGGGGTGGACCGCTAGCCTGTTCATCGGATGGGGACATCTCTACGCTGCTGATCCGTCTCCGCTCGGGATGGTTCCTGCTGGCCCCACCATGGACTGGACTTTCGCTGATGTGTTGGACTTTCACAATATTATGTCAGACCCACTCGACATCCATTGCTTTCGGTCTCCCCTAGAGGGGGGGGGGGGGGGGGGGGGGTTACCCACATATGCGGTCCTCTCCAAGGTTTCTCATAGTCATTCACATTGACGTCCCACTGGGGTGAGTTTTCATTGCCCGTATGTGGGCTCTGTACCGAGGATGTCGTTGTGGCTTGTACAGCCCTTTGAGACACTTGTGATTTAGGGCTATGACTTGACTTGACTTTATTTATTCATGCTTGCAGTGGAGCCAAGGCCCCACTGAAAAAACAGCTGAACTTTACAATGAATATTAAACAAACAAAGATTAAAAAAAATTAAAAGAACAGACAGTATTTTATATAAAAAAAAAAACATTTTCATTTTCAGGGCAACAGCAGCATGGAAACTATTAGCATTCTGGTAAATGACTGTATTACTTATTTAATTAGATAGTATTATTATACAGTTTAATTGCAGTATGCAGGGTAGAGTTTTTAAGTCTCTTTGTCTTGGCTTTGGGCTCGGGTTCAGCCAGCTTATGTTGGTTCCTCAATGTCCTGGCAGTGCGGCTGCCTCGTGTTGGAGGTAGCAGGTCATGCAGAGGGTGTTGCTCATCATGCATATCCCTGACCAGCTTCACTGCAGCCTCCTCTCTCCTGGTCTGGAGTGATGGTAGGGGTTGTGAGATGTTTCCAGCTCTCCTCGTAATGATTTTACAGGCACGTTTCTGGACTCGCTCTAGCTCTGCCTGTTGTTTTTTGGAGCAGCCCACTAAGAGCACTGAGCTATATTCCAGACACGGCCTGATGAGAGTGGTGTAGATGGTAACAAGGTCGTCTGCAGGTAGTCCATGTCTCGCCATGACTGTGAGGTAGTGCAGCCGCTTGGAGGCGGTTTTTATTGCCTTCTCCATGTGCACATCTCCAGTCAGGTTTTGATCGAGGTGGTAACCCAGGTACTTTGTTGTTTCCACGACAGGGACCTCCTGTCCCCCCAACATCAGTGCAGGAGGTTGTGATGGATTTCGGGCAAAACATATCCGGAGTTCTACCGACTTCTTCCCGTTGAGTATCATTTTCTTATTTGCTGCCCATTCATCCAGCCTTTGTGCCTCCTGGCACATCGTTGTGTCTGACATGATGTTGGATATGGGGATCGCTCTCGATAGCCCGATGTCATCTGCATATCCGACATCAAGGGTGTCCTCAAAAACAGCATCCCGGGTGGCCATGTAAAGGAGGAAGACATATGGGGAGACAACACCCCCTTGTGGCACCCCAGATGTAACTTCAATCCAGGGGCTGTGAGCTCCATTTGCCACCACTCTCTGTCTCCTTCCTGAGATGTAACTATGTAGCCAGGCTGTCAGATATGGGCACAGTCCTAGGTCCAGTATGTTTTGCATCAGGATCCCATGGTCAATTACATCAAAAGCTCTCGACATATCTGCCAACAGTACTCTCACCATCGTTGGTTTGGAATCGGTTTCGGTAAGCCAGGTGTGCATTGCCCTGACTAGAGCCATTGTAGTACTGTGCTTAGGCAGATATGCATATTGATTTTTACATATGTCAAGCACTGTTGGCATAAGCTTTTTCAACACAAAACGTTCTATTGTTTTCCCCACACAAGAAGTTAGTGAGATAGGACGCCAGTTTGAGATTGAGCCAGGGTCTTGGCCTTTGGGTATGGGACAGACATTGGACTCCTTCCATACATCGGGGACACACCCCTGTTGGAAAGAGCAGTTGGCCAGATGTGTGATGACCGGTGCCAGGTCCTCTGCATGTTCTTTCAGCAGCCAGGTGGGAATGCCATCCGGCCCACTTGCTTTCTGGGGGTC
>NC_084756.1:4479251-4516751 GCF_033978785.1 Entelurus aequoreus | reverse complement strand
AGTGATTTCCAGACACTGTTCTTCTTCTCTGGAATATTTCTTCATCCACTGTAAGCCCTTTTACTCACCGCATGAGATTGTTTCATTCATTCTCGTGGCTGTTAACATCCCGCCCGGCTCGGACGTGCGTGACGCTCAGCGCACGCTCGCAGGACAGATCTTACATGTGGAACGGTCTTTTCCTGACTCTCTTGTTATCATGCTTGGTGACTTTAACAAGGGAAATTTGAGCCAGGAATTACCAAAGTATAGACAGTTTATTAAATGCCCGACCAGAGAGGAGAACACGCTGGATCACTGCTACACTACATTGAGCAAGGCTTTTCATGCAGTCCCGCGCGCTGCTCTTGGACTATCAGATCACGTGATGGTGCACTTAATCCCTTCATACAGACAGAGACTGAAACTGGCTAAACCTGTTATGAGGAACATTAAGTGTTTCACCGCCGAGTATGTGGACGAGTTGCGTGCTTGTTGGGAAACGACAGACTGGGAGGCATTTGGAGCGGCCACGAACAATCTGGACGAGTATACGGACACTGTGACCTCATACATACAGTTCAATGAGGCGCGCATCATTCCAACGCGCACCAGGGTTTGTTATAACAACGACAAGCCCTGGTTCACACCCAAGCTCCGACAGCTGCGCAAGAAGAAGGAGGCTGCGTGGAGAAGCGGGGACCGAAGTACATACAGAGAAGCGAAGTACCACTTCACCAGGGAAGTGGAGAAAGCTAAATCTGTGTACTCTAACCGTCTACAGGAACAGTTCCGCTCCAATGATTCTGCGGCAGTTTGGAGAGGTCTAAGGGCCCTTACGAACTACAAGCCCAAAACCCCCCAGGCCCTGAATGACCGGACTCTCGCTCAGGGCCTCAACACACATTACTGTCGTCATGAACGGCCTTCAGCTCATCAAAGCCATGCTCCCCCCACCATCACCCTCCCCACCAATGCCAGCACTTCATTAAAGGAGTTAAAGGACTCAAATGACTCCAATGACATCACAGGACTCCAAAAACATCATAAGACTGTAAAGACCCTCTCCATCAAAGAAGAGGATGTACGCCGGCAGTTCTTGAAGCTGAATACGCGGAAGGCCCCCGGGCCGGATGGTGTCTCCCCCTCCACTCTCAGACACTGTGCGGACCAGCTGGCTCCTGCCTTCACTGACATTTTTAACACCTCTCTGGAGCTATGCCGCGTGCCGTCCTGCTTTAAGACCTCTACCATTGTCCCTGTCCCCAAGAAAGCACGGATCACAGGACTAAATGACTACAGGCCGGTCGCGCTGACGTCTGTGGTCATGAAGTCCTTTGAGCGCTTGGTCCTGCCCCACCTCAAGGACATCACCACCCCCCTCCTGGACCCACTGCAGTTCGCCTACAGAGCCAACAGGTCTGTGGATGATGCAGTGAACCTGGCCCTCCACTTCATCCTGGAGCATCTGGACTCCCCAGGAACCTACGCTAGGATCCAGTTTGTGGACTTCAGCTCTGCCTTCAACACCATCCTCCTTGGACTGCTACGAGACAAGCTCTACCAGCTCAGCGTGCCCGACTCCCTCTGCAGTTGGATTAATGACTTCCTGACAGACCGAAGACAGCACGTACGGCTGGGGAAGATTGTCTCGGACAGTCGAACCACAAACACTGGTACTCCTCAGGGCTGTGTACTCTCCCCCTGGCTCTTCTCCCTGTATACAAACTGCTGCACCTCCAGTCACCAATCCGTAAAACAGCTCAAGTTTGCGGATGACACCACCCTCATCGGGCTCATCTCGAATGGCGATGAGTCCGCCTACAGGAGAGAGGTGGACCGGCTGACGTCCTGGTGCAGCCTCAACAACCTGGAGCTGAACGCCCAGAAAACAGTGGAGATGATCATGGACTTCAGGAAAGTCACAGCCCCACCATCCCCCCTCACCCTGATTGACTCTCCCACCAAGAAAAATTCCTAGTTTGTGAACCCGTTCTCAAACAATGGCAATAAAACTATTCTGATTCTGATTCTAATGTCAGTGTTGCACTGAGGGGAGAGGGGGGAAAAAACTTTCCATACTTAAATCAATGCAGGTGTAAAATACTTCATGTACTCAACCTACATGTGTGTATTTATATTGATGTTGCATACCTTTGCAACATCACATGTATACTCCCATCAACAAACACATTGTCTGTCATTGCCCACTTCTACCAACAGAGGGCAGCATTGCACATCCAACACATTCCAAAACCATCTCTTTTGGCTCATTTTGCACTTATTAAAAAAAGACGTCCACGTATTAATTAGTGAGCCTAATGTAGCGTGCATATCTCTGGCCCCCTGCCCGGGTGTCACAGTGCCAGTACCCCCGTGGGCCAATAGCTCGATAGTTTGGCATGTTTAGAACGTGGACGCTGGCACACTGCTTCACCAGTAATATGAGTCTCGCTGACTTTTATGAGGTGACATGTTCTTGCATTAGTCTACTTCCTGGACTTGGTCAAGAAATAAGCTGCCAACACAAAAATGAACAAACAAGGCTGCACACTAAGGATTATTCAGACATTGTTTATTTCAAGTAGTTTTCTGTAACAGACTACGTATTCCTTCGCTGGTCCTTCATGTTCTGACCACTTGTTGACTTTTGTTTTCTTACACGACTATTCTCTAGTCCTACTTGACTTATTAGCCTTTTTCCATAGCCGTCATCTTGTGATGTTCATTTACAGAAAACACAAAAAGCACAAATGAAATTGATACAAACACGTCAATGTGAAGCTTAGGGTTTGGAGAAATCGCTGGTGGAGTGTGTGGTCATCAGCCAGTATGTACATGCTCTTCCAGGGCCTCCAGCATCTTCCTGCAGAGAAGGTCAGACAGGAAGTTGAAACACCTCTACTCGCTTCATCGGGACACTTTTAGACGTGGCTATAAGTGTCTCTCACCTTATGCTGCCAGGCCTGGCCACCTGTGCCCGGATTTAGTATCCAAACAAGCAGGACAGGTGTTAGGTGAGAAGGACGTCACAGGAAAGTGGAAGTATTTCATGCGGTGGACTCACAGTCACACACCTGCTCAGTAAACCTTACTTGATCAAAGATTGGAAGTTGGGCTGCACACAAAAATCTGCTGCTGAATCACAGAAATATGAGCTGATAGAATTGATGGATTCCGACACTTGGCCACCTCGTCCAAGATTAGTGCCTCCATGTTTAGTAAGTGTGTCCCGAGACAACCTGGGTCCCCTCAACACTTATGTACACCAAACTTTTGGACCTCTGAACGTAGAATTATAGCATGTAAAAATGTACTAACGGCCATGTCATCTTGGTTTGTGCACATCTCTTTACAAAACCTCCATGACGACACACTATTTATACATTTTAGCCTATACAGGGGTACTTAACCTTTTTGACTTCGGGGCCCAACTTTTCCAATACAGAGGGACCCGGAGCCCACTCAAATATTAACACTCAATTAGTAATCTCACTCTTGATTTTAACCGTATTCAATAATTATATCTAAGACACTTAGTTTAAACCTTGTCAAGTGGTATGAAAGCATGCGTTCATCACAAATATTACTATCAAGGCTTAGGTCAGGCTGATTACAAAAATAAAAACAAATCAAATATACTGCAAAAGAAGGGCCTCATAAATACTATCAACAATCAATTTACATGCAATTACAAGGTGCTTAAACAAATACATTCTAACTGAAGATATTATCGGCCGATAAATGCTTTAAAGGCCTACTGAAAGCCACTACTACCGACCACGCAGTCTGATAGTTTATATATCAATGATGAAATCTTAACATTGCAACACATGCCAATACGGCCGGGTTAACTTATAAAGTTCAATTTTAAATTTCCCGGCAAACTTCCGGTTGAAACCGTTTCGATATGATGACGTTTGCGCGTGACGTCAACTGTTGAAGCGGAAGTATCCGGAGCCCATTGAATCCAATACAAAAAGCTCTGTTTTCATCTCAAAATTCCACAGTACTCTGGACATCTGTGTTGGTGAATCTTTTGCAATTTGTTTAATGAACAATGGAGACTGCAAAGAAGAAAGTTGTAGGTGGGACTACAGCAACACAACCAGGAGGACTTTGAGATGGATAGCAGACGCGCTAGCCGCCGACCTCACCTTGACTTCCTCCGTCTCCGGGCCGCCGACCGCATCGGTGACCGGGTGAAGTCCTTCGTCGTACAGTTCGATCGCTGGAACGCAGGTGAGCACGGGTCGTGATGAGCAGATGAGAGCTGGCGTAGGTGCAGAGCTAATGTTTTTAGCATAGCTCTGTCGAGGTTCCGTAGCTAAGTTAGCTTCAATGGCGTCGTTAGCAACAGCATTGTTAAGCTTCGCCAGGCTGGAAAGCATTAACCGTGTATTTACATGTCCAGAGTTTGGTAGTATTGTTGATCTTCTGTCTATCCTTCCAGTCAGGGACTTATTTGTTTTGTTTCTATCTGCAGTTAAGCCCGATGCTATCACGTTAGCTCAGTAGCTAAAGTGCTTCACCGATGTATTGTCGTGGAGATAAAAGTCACTGTGAATGTCCATTTCGCGTTCTCAACTCTCATTTTCAAGAGGATATAGTATCCGAGGTGGTTTAAAATACAAATCCGTGATCCACAATGGAAAAAGGAGAAAGTGTGGAATCCAAAGAGCCAGCTTGTACCTAAGTTACGGTCAGAGCGAAAAAACGATACATCCTGCACTGCACTCTAGTCCTTCACTCTCACGTGCCTCATCCACAAATCTTTCATCCTCGCTCAAATTAATTGGGTAATCGTCGCTTTCTCTGTCCGAATCGCTCTCGCTGCTGGTGTAAACAATGGGGAAATATGAGGAGCCTTTCAACCTGTGACGTCACGCTACTTCCGGTACAGGCAAGCCTTTTTTTATCAGCGATCAAAAGTTGCAAACTTTAACGTCGATTTCTCTACTAAAACCTTTCAGCAAAAATATGGCAATATCGCGAAATGAACAAGTATGACACATAGAATGGATCTGCTATCCCCGTTTAAATAAAAACAAATCATTTCAGTAGGCCTTTAAACAAATACATTCTAACTGGAGATATTATCGGCCGATAAATGCTTTAAAATGTAATATTGGAAATTACCGTAATTTCCGGACTATAAGCCGCACCTGACTATAAGCCGCACCAGCTAAATTTAGGGGAAAATACAGATTGCTCCATATATAAGCCGCACCCGACTATAAGCCGCAGGGTTTTGATGTGTAATTACCGTAGTATATAGTGGTTCCTGCTACCACGGAGGGGATTGTCGGGACAGAGATGACTGTTTGGGAACGCAAAGCGTCCCATTTATTAACTATAAATCTTTCAATCATTCAATCAAACTTTCACATCTTTGACATGGCGAACAGCATTCGTGCAGAGTACAAATAATACAACGGTGCAAAGTAATACAAAGTGCTCGCCTGTACGTTATCAAAATAACCAGCCTACCGGTATATGAAAAGTCAGTCTTTAATCATTGTGTCATCGTCTTCCTCCTGCGTACTAAAACCACCGAAATCCTCTTCGTCGGTGTCGGAGAAGAACAGGCCGTAAATAAGCCGCACCCTTGTATAAGCCGCAGGGACCAGAACGAGGGGAAAAAGTAGCGGCTTATAGTCCGGAAATTACGTTATCTGTATCGGTTTCAAAAAGTAAAACGTATGACTTTTTAAAACGCCGCTGTACGGAGTGGCACACGGACGTAGGGAGAAGTACAGAGCAGTCGCGTCTCCTTGTCATACTTGCCAACCCTCCCAATTTTCCCGGGAGACTCCCGAATTTCAGTGCCCCTCCCGAAAATCTCCTGGGGCAACCATTCTCCCAATTTCCATCCAGACAACAATATTGGAGGTGTGCCTTAAAGGCACTGCCTTTGCGTGCCGGCCCAGTCACATAATATCTATGGCTTTTCACACACACACAAGTGAATGCAAGCATACTTGGTCAACAGCCATACAGGTCACACTGAGGGTGGGCGTATAAACAACTTTAACACTGTTACAAATGTGCGCCACACTGTGAACCCACACCAAACAAGAATGACAAACATATTTCGGAGAACATCCGCACCGTAACACAACAAACAGAATAAATACCCAGAACCCCTTGCAGCACTAACTCTTCAGGGACGTTACAATATACACCCCCCACTACCACCTCCCACCACACCTCAACACCGCCCACCTCAACCTCCTCATGCTCTCTCAGGGAAAGCATGTCCCTAATTCCAGGCTGCTGTTTTGAGGCATGTTAAAAAAAATAATGCACTTTGTGACTTCAATAATAAATATGGCAGTGCCATGCTGGCATTTTTTTCCATAACTTGAGTTGATTTATTTTGGAAAACCTTGTTACATTGTTTAATGCATCCATCACAACAAAATTAGGCATAATAATGTGTTAATTCCACGACTGTATATATCGGTATCGCTTGATATCGGAATCGGTAATTAAGAGCTGGACAATATCGGAATATCGGGTATTGGCAAAAAAGCCATTATCGGACATCTCTAATTCTAACTACAATTTTTTTATTTTTAAACTATACATACATACATTATTATCATTGATAAATTATATAACATGCATGCAGAAAAATGTTCCCATTTGGCAACTCTATCCTGTAGCCACGCCCCCTCAGGTAGTATACTTCCTGTGTTGTGACCTCTGTTCACGTCAAAAATAGACCTTCTGGCTGACTACTAATAAATACTGTAGAACTACAATGAACTAAAAAGTGTTGGGATTGTAATCATCCAAATATGATTAGCAGCAACGTTGTGGCTCGGATAGCAAACGCAGGCGACAACAAGTAAGCTAGCTCGGTGGTTAGCTCCTGATCATCTCCCCGTCCTGCAACTCAGTGCGGCGTTGAGGCGAGAGGAAGAGCGAGTACCTGCGACTGAGGCAATTTTCTTCACATCCTATCCTATCTTATTTTATTTTTCTTTGAAAAAAACACAGAAGTGATATTTTGACGTGAAAATTAATGCTTGAATTGCCTGAAAGTAACTTCTGTTGTAATGATTACATTTCAATATAAAAGGTGGTCCATAATACAAACCACGTTTCCATATGAGTTGGGAAATTGTGTTAGATGTAAATATAAACTGAATACAATTATTTGCAAATCATGTTCAACCCATATTCAGTTGAATATGCTACAAAGACAACATATTTGATGTTCAAACTGATAAACTTTTGTTTTTTTGCAAATAATCATTAACTTTAGAATTTGATGCCAGCAACATGTGACAAAGAAGTTGGTAAAGGTGGCAATAAATACTGATAAAGTTGAGGAATGCTCATCAAACTCTTATTTGGAACATCCCACAGGTGAACAGGCAAATTGGGAACAGGTGGGTGCCATGATTGGGTATAAAAGTACATTCCATGAAATGCTCAGTCATTCACAAACAAGGATGGGGCGAGGGTCACCACTTTGTCAACAAATGCCTGAGCAAATTGTTGAACAGTTTAAGAAAAACCTTTCTCAACCAGCTATTGCAAGGAATTTAGGGATTTCACCATCTACGCTCCTTAATATCAAAGGGTTCAGAGAATCTGGAGAAATCACTGCACGTAAGCAGCTAAGCCCGTGACCTTCCATCCCTCAGGCTGTACTGCATCAACAAGCGACATCAGTGTGTAGAGGATATCACCACATGAGCTCAGGAACACTTCAGAAACCCACTGTCAGTAACTACAGTTGGTCGCTACATCTGTAAGTGCAAGTTAAAACTCTCCTATGCAAGGCGAAAACCTTTTATCAACAACACCCAGAAACGCTGTCGGCTTCGCTGGGCCTGAGCTCATCTAAGATGGACTGATACAAAGTGGAAAAGTGTTCTGTGGTCTGACGAGTCCACATTTGAAATTGTTTTTGGAAACATCGTGTCCTCCGGACCAAAGAGGAAAAGAACCATCCGGATTGTTATAGGCGCAAAGTGTAAAAGTCAGCATCTGTGATGGTATGGGGGTGTATTAGCGCCCAAGACATGGGTAACTTACACATCTGTGAAGGCGCCATTAATGCTGAAAGGTACATACAGGTTTTGGAGCAACATATGTTGCCATCCAAGCAACGTTACCATGGACGCCCCTGCTTATTTCAGCAAGACAATGCCAAGCCACGTGTTACATCAACATGGCTTCATATTAAAAGAGTGCGGGTACTAGACTGGCCTGCCTGTAGTCCAGACCTGTCTCCCATTGAAAATGTGTGGCGCATTATGAAGCCTAAAATAGCACAAGGGAGACCCCCGGACTGTTGAACAACTTAAGCTGTACATCAAGCAAGAATGGGAAAGACTTCCACCTGAGAAGCTTCAAAAATGTGTCTCCTCAGTTCCCAAACCTTTACTGAGTGTTGTTAAAAGGAAAGGCCATGTAACACAGTGGTGAACATGCCCTTTCCCAACTACTTTGGCACGTGTTGCAGCCATGAAATTCTAACTTAATTATTATTTGCAAAAAAAAAATTAAGTTTATGAGTTTGAACATCAAATATGTCGTCTTTGCAGTGCATTCAATTGAATATGGGTTGAAAAGGATTTGCAAATCATTGTATTCCGTTTATATTTACATCTAACACAATTTCCCAACTCATATGGAAACGGGGTTTGTAGATTTGTGTGCTGCATGTCAACAACATGACAAAACGCCACATGTTGGACCATATGATGCCAAAGATGTGGAGGGAAATAAATGTCTCCATGGTCACAGCACGCATTTTTGTACCGGTTATCAATGGTCCACAAAGTGGTAGAAGATCACACGCAACATGTAGCGCTCACAATGTTATGGTCTGCACATGCTGTTTGCATCTTAGTAGATCAGGCCCAAAGTGCAACCTTGCTTTGGTTTTGAGTTGACTCATGTTCTTACCTGCGTGAAAGAATCTGACGCCCTACTTCTTCTTCTTGTCTGCCTCTGCAATCACCGGCTCTGTTCTCAGGAAAGACAAAGTGGTCAGTCTTCACTTGAAAGTCTAGAAACCAAGGCGACGTCTCGTTCCGACTTACGTCTGACCTCCAACTTGCAGCTGATGGTGACCTCGCCGTGGTGGTTTTTGGCCCTGCAGGTGTACACGCCGCCGTCAAAGCTAACCGGTTTGCGGATCTCCAGGGAGCAGATACCCTGGACGCAGATCTGCCTGAATTTCGGGTCTTCTCCGATGATCATCTGGTTCTTGAGCCATTCGATCTTGGGCTGCAGGAAGACATTTTACGTAGACAAGTCTCAACAACTAGCGGGTCGTTTACGTCAGTGGTCCCCAACCACCGGTCCGTGACGCATTCGCACAGAAACATTAATTAATTTAGAAACACATTTTGTCCAACTTAACTCTTGCCTGTCACACTAAACACAGCAATAAGCTTGTTTATAGATGTATATTACAACTCTTGATAGGAAGTCACCACTTGTTATAGTACTTTAATGCACATTAATGAACCTATAACATTTGAATGTGGCATATTGTAGCCAAAAGCTAATTGCCATCTGCAGGGTCCTCGTATATAGCAGGGGTTCTTAACCAGTTTGACCTCAGGACTAGGGATGATACTCGAAACCGGTTTTCCCGGTTGTTCGATAAGAAAAGAACAGAGTCCTCGGACTCAAATCCCTTTTTGCGAACCGGTACTCGTTATCGAGACCACTATAGTAAAGAAAAAGAGTTGGTGCTTTATTGGAATCCCTCGGAACGAATCCCGTCCCGACCAGAAATGCCCCGTGAGACATCACAAGAAATGACGTCACGTAGCTCAGTCATTAGGCGCAGACAGGGAAAGCAGGAAAAACAATGGACCGCGCTCAAGGTGTAATAAAGTTCAAAACAAAAAGGTATAATCCAATGAATAACTTTACTGAGAGATTTGAGCAGGGTACAAACACATGACCAACACTTTTACGACCAACCGGAAACAGAGCAACCAGGCTAGCAACGCACCTCCTTTACGGCAGCTGTCGCAACGTTCTTAAAGCAACCGCAGCACATACATATGTATATACACAACATATCTCCCTTTTTTAACTTTTGTTTTTCTTTCCTTGTAAACAAAACAAAATCACACTGTATATGTGTTGTCTGTCTAATTATAAATAATGCAGACGAGGCGTGTTGGCTGAGTTCTTGACGTTTACTTTCACAGCGTGCTCATAACCTCGTTCTTAGCTGCCGGGTGGCGACATGCAACAACACTTTTCGGGGCTACCGCTGATGCTCGTCACTCCCGTTGCATGCTGGGTAGTGTAGTTATATTCCCTAGCTCATAACGTCACATCTTTCCCCCTATAAAGAAATAATCTTAACTCAATCAAGTGTATTTCTTTTTTAGCTTTAACTTTCCATTGTTTAGCATTGTAACCACATTTGCAGAAAACTTTTCTCTTCATAGAATTTTCTTTCAATAAAGAAATAGTGCAAAAATGTCAAAGCATCATAAACAGTTACAGTGCAGAATTGCACTTTTTGGAGAGCTGTATTATTTTCAGTTTTGTGCCCAAGGGACTGATTTTATTTAACACTATATTATTATTTATACACCTATAGTGATCACAGAGACAGGTTGTTTTTGTGTTACTGTATATATTTGTTTTTCTGAAAAATCCCACTTAATATACTTTGTGTAACAACAGTCAATATTTATTTATTTTATTTTATTTTTTTAGGGGGGTAACAGTCAATATTTATTTATTTATTACATTTTATTTTTTTCTTATATAATAAAAGTGAGCTTTTGTTAAACCAAATATTGTGTTTTTTTCCATATACAACAACCTATCTGGACTCGATAAGAGAATCGATAAGGAATCGGTTCGATAAGAGGATTCGATAATAGGCTCGAACTCGATCATTTCTTATCAAACATCATCCTTACTCAGGGCCCAACTTTTCCACTACAGAGGGACCCGGGGACCACTCCAATATTAACACTAAATTAGTCATCTTACTCTTGATTTTAATCATATTCAATAAAAACAAAATATCGAACCTACTTACAGTTTACTACCTTGTAAAATGATATAAAAGCATGTGTTAATCACAAAGATCGTATAATTAATTTAACAAATAAACCTCAGGCTTAAGTTAGGCTGTTTAGACAACATACATTTACAAACAATATATAATATGTTGTGCTAAAATAAATAAACTTAATTAACAATACATATGTTTAACTAAACTGTCCATACAATTAAAGTGCAGAGGAAAATACAGCTTCACCACTTTAGTCATCATTTTTGCGCTTAAGAAATTTCTCTATGACATTAGCGCCGTCACAGCCCGGGCACATGCCAATGCGCATTCCTCAATGAGCGCAGCAGAGCGCATCTCGGGACACGCCCACGGCCGCTCCTCTCCTGCACGCGCCACTCCACCGGCTGCAATCAATCTGAAATCAGCGCACCTGTCGGTGATGATCTTCCTGGTCTTCTTAAGCCTGCACAACCTGCCATCGCTCGCCGGAATATAACCTTCTGTTGGCGTACCGTAAGCTCGTCTCCAGTTTCCTAGTTGCCTTCTGTCCTGATCACTGTGTTTTTCCCTGCGTTTATTGTCGTGGCCTCCCTCACCCCGCAGTTCCCTGTGTGCATCCCCGAGTCAAGCTGTGCGTCTTGTGCTCCTGGATCTTCCCTGCCTCCTTCGTGCTTCCTGGTTCTCGACTCCTCGCTTGCCCCCGGACTACGACGACTCGTTCCTGCCTCTCGACCCCACATTCCGCCCCTGGACAACCCTGCCTGCCTTGCCCTTGTCAGACAGCACCGCTCCTCTCAACACATACCTCCAACATTTATGGTAAAACGCTCCAGTTAAATACTACACAGTCTTACACCATACACACTCTTGGATTTTGTCACACTCCATTTCCTTAGTTATAATATTTAGTATTGTTTGAGATAGATAGATAGATAGATAGATACCGTAATTTCTGGACTATAAGCCGCACCTGACTATAAGCCGCACCAGCTAAATTTAGGGGAAAATACAGATTGCTCCATATATAAGCCGCACCCGACTATAAGCCGCAGGGTTTTGATGTGTAATTACCGTAGTATATAGTGGTTCCTGCTACCACGGAGGGGATTGTCGGGACAGAGATGACTGTTTGGGAACGCAAAGCGTCCCATTTATTAACAATAAATCTTTCAATCATTCAATCAAACTTTCACATCTTTGACATGGCGAACAGCATTCGTGCAGAGTACAAATAATACAACGGTGCAAAGTAATACAAAGTGCTCGCCTGTACGTTATCAAAATAACCAGCCTACAGGTATAGGAAAAGTCAGTCTTTAATCATTGTGTCATCGTCTTCCTCCTGCGTACTAAAACCACCGAAATCCTCTTCGTCGGTGTCGGAGAAGAACAGGCCGTAAATAAGCCGCACCCTTGTATAAGCCGCAGGGACCAGAACGAGGGGAAAAAGTAGCGGCTTATAGTCCGGAAATTACGGTAGATAGATAGATAGATAGATAGATAGATAGATAGATAGATAGATAGATAGATAGATATAATAAATCTCAGAGCTACAAATGATCCCCTTGTGTCTGTTGCCGTCACCTGCCCTTCAGTAAACATAACAAGCACCATACTTCTTTTGTTTGTTTTATATTGTCATTACTGCCGCAAGTGGTAGAAAAGTGTATTACAAAAAACAAGATATTACATTCTAGAGGGGCGCTTGCGGGCCAACACTGGGACCCGGCCCTATGGTTAAGAAACACTGGTATACAGTAAATGCCATCAACGTGCCTACTATAGCGTTATGGTGAGTTGAATTTTCATGCACATTGTTTTGCTGTTTTTATCTGCCACACGTGGAAAGCCGGTCCGTGAAAATAATGCATACATTAAAGCGGTCCCCGGTAAAAAAAGGTTGGGGACCCTTGATTTACGTTATTCACGTTGAGAGAGAAACTCATGATGGAAGTGGACTGTAGAGTTCTAACGCCACGGTGACGACCCCTTGGGAATGTCACACCTTGACCCCATCTTTCCATCTGACGTCATGGCCTCCCCCTAACCCTGCCCTGAACCACCATGCAAAAACTGTCAGGTCCAGTCCGAGCCTCCTCACCCAGACCGGATCGGCATGCGGAGCCGTTGCGGACGGACTTAGCGATGGAAGGCTGGAGGGCGTACCTTGGGGAACCCCCTGACGGAGCACAGCAGCTTGGTGCTGTAGCCCACTGTGGTGGCCCGGTTGGCCAGAGACGTGGTGAACTTGGGCGCCTCTGTGAAGTCGTGCTCCTTGTACTCGGGAGCGTGGTAGTCGATTCCTGGGAAGAAGAAGCTGATGTTTAGCAGCCGGGAACCATGAAAGTCGGGGCTCACGTCGCACCTGTCTTGAGGATCGTCGCCTCGTCTTTGGTGACGGCGGACTCCTCGCTGATACCGCACTTGTTCTCGGAAAACACTCGGAACTTGTAGGTGTTGCCCATGATGAGGTCAGAGATGGTGGCGTTGAGCCTGTTGTAGTGTTCCAGCACAGTGAACCAGTCCTGTGGACACAACTTCATCAGGATCACTCTCCAAAAGAACCATCTTCTCAAATCAAGACTTACTCCAGTCTTCTTGTCGGCCTTCTGGATGGTGTAGCCCGTGATTTCTGTGTTGCCGTTGTCTTTGGGCGCGGTCCACTCCAGGGCCACGTTGAAGCCCCATGTGTCCACGATCTTCAAGCTGGCGGGGGGTCCTGGCAGCTCTGTGAACCACCAAGATTAGCAGATGAGAGGAGACCTCCCAAGAGTTGTGCCGAGGTCTAGGTCATCTGTGTGAGTCTTTTACAAAAGCAGTGAAGTTGTCACGTTGTGTAAATGGTAAATAAAAAGAGAATACAACAAATCCTTTTCAACTTATATTCAATTGAATAGACTGCAAAGACAAGATATTTCATGTTCACACTGTTTTTGCAAATAATCATGAACTTAAAAAGGCATTTCTACCAGTGTGTTACATGGCCTTTCCTTTTAACAACACTCAGTAAAGGTTTGGGAACTGAGGAGACACATTTTTGAAGTGGAATTATTTCCCATTCTTGCTTGATGTACAGCTTAAGTTGTTAAACAGTCTCCCTTCTCATATTTTAGCCTTCATATTGCACCACACATTTTCAATGTCTGGACTACAGGCAGGCCAGTCTAGTACTGACAGTTAATATTCAAACATTTAACATTTCTAACTATTTTGTACAGAAATAGTTCACGCACATTCAGGTAAATTCTTCAAAATTACAATGAAAACAAATTTGGCTGGAGGCAGGGCTGGAAATATATTATTCATATATATATATATATATATATATATATATATATATATATATATATATATATATATATATATATATATATATATATATATATAGCACTTGGCGCGATGATGTCATGTTATCGATGGAAAAATGCATTTTTAGAGAATATGATTTGCCTGAGCGTCGGCAACCCGCGGCTCCGGAGACGCATGCGGTTCTTTGATCACTCTGATGCGGCTCAGCTGCATACTTGCCGACCCTCCCGATTTTTCCGGGAGACTTCCGAATTTCTGTGCCTCTCCCGTAAATCTCCCGGGGCAATCATTCTCCGACTTTCACCCGGACAACAATATTGAAGGACAATATTGAGGGCGTGCTGTGATGGCACTGCCTTTGGCGTCCTCTACAACCTGTCGTCGCGTCAGCTTCTTCACCATACTATCTGCATGCGGGCCCAGTCACATGTTATGTGCGGCTTCTGCTCATACACGTAAGTGACTGCAAGGCATACTTGGTCAACAGCCATACAGGTTACACTGAGGGTGGCGATATAAACAACTTTAACACTCTTACTAATATGCGCCACAATGTGAACCCACACCAAACAAGAATGACAAACACATTTCGGGAGAACATCCGCACGGTAACACAACATAAACACAACAGAACAAATACCCAGAATCCCATGCATCCAACTCTTCCGGGCTACATTATACATGCCCGCTACCACCAAACCCCACCCCCCCAACCCCGCCCACCTCAACCGACGCGGGGGGGGTTGTATAATGTAGCCCGGAGGAGTTGGATGCATGGGATTCTGGGTATTTGTTCTGTTGTGTTTATGTTGTGTTACGGTGCAGATGTTCTCCTGAAATGCAGAGGACAAATTTCCCCACACCTAGTGTGTGTGTGACAATCATTGGTACTTTAACTTTTAACTTTAAAATGTGACCCCGTGCTGGCAAAATGAGTCGGAATACGCACAGGCTAATTTTGAGCTACAGGCAAATAAGTGAAAAAAAATGTATCTTGGTTGAAATTGAGATTTTCACAAAAATGAGTCCATAAAGCCACAATCTAGCGATCCCAATCATCGAAATAGCAAGAACACATCTTAAATCACCTTTATTTGAAGGTTTTGTACGAGGTATGTCTTCAGAAATTAGTCCTTTGTGTTAAAATTCCTTGAGAAAATCCAGTGTTTTCAACACTCACTCGCAGCAATAATGGCTAGGGGGATTCTCCCTATTTGGTATCATTGTGACGCCAAGTTTACGTACTTTCTAAAAATGAGCATGGAATTCCCGATGACGCCATTCGGAACCAATACAATTTGAGTTTTTAAACCTGTCCCGACGTAAACAAATCCGGCTTGTTGCTAAGGGTCGCTGTGAGGCGTACCCTCATTGGTTGAATCACCCCGCGCGGTGCATTGTGGTATCATGGCTGCGCCCTGATGAAAAACAACACAGTAATTCGTGCGGAATATTTGGTGAAAAAAGGTGATTTTCGAACATTTAATTATTATTTTTGTGGTTAAGTTAGACTGTTTTACATTCCGTAATGGATTTAGAAGGTGGAGAGGGTACACAGGCGGTTGCAAGTGCGCTAAATTCACTGCAGTCGGTGAATCTTCTTAGTGCTGCTGGTCAGGAATATTACGGACAGCTGACCAGCTGACAAACTGACCAGTGAACATAAAAACTGTGACATAAGTGTTGACATTTTTGTACATAACTGTTTTTAAAAGAGTTGAATATATATTTTTCCTTTAGACATGGGATTTGACTTTAATTGTACCAATGTTGGTGTTGCTACAAGGACTTTTAAGGTATGGTTGCTATGGAGTTTTGTTTTGGAACATTCTGTTCTGGAACAGTAAACTTTAAGCTGTTTTTTCTCAATACGGACCCTCAAACTTGGTCGACTTCAATCGGATGTAACTCGGTCATTTTCTGTCCGATTCCAACAAACCATATATCATATTGAAGGTCTTTAGATGGAGAATGTGTAAATAACAATAACTCAGTTTTTAAAATTTCCTCATTGCGACTCATTTTGCCAGCACAGGTCACAAATGTGTTTGTCATTCTTGTTTGGTGTGGGTTCACATTGTGGCGCGTATTAGTAAGAGTGTTAAAGTTGTTCATATCGCCACCCTCAGTGTAACCCAGGGGTGGGCAATTAATTTTTACCGGGGGCCGCATGAGCAACCCGAGCACTGCTGGAGGGCCACACCGAAAATATTTAAATTAAATTTTGCTCAAATTATTTTTGATATACCGTAAGATAGATAATAATAATATTTTCATTTAACCTAACTTATCTTTATACAAAAGCAGACGGCTTTTGATGGTTTTATTTTTAACACTTTCTTACACAACACTTCCTGATGTATATTACAATACAAAAATTTCAATTTCTGTCACTTTATCCTGCATCCTCTTTGTTGTAGAACCTTTATTTAACCAGATAAGAAAACGTTGTGAACGTAGCACGCCTGTAAGGTGATTGGCGAAGAAGGAGGAAGCGTTGCTGTTGCGGAAATGAGGAGTGAGGATTGGTTTTCCTTTTGGAAAGAACGAGATAAGTTGAGCTGTGTTAGTATAGCATGCTCAATAAAAGTTTAAAAAGTGCATCAGACTTGGTGTGCACTTCTTCTGGACGCTACAATTGATGTCAGAAGTGGGATGAAATGCCTCCCAGTTCGCCTTGCCATCAAACCAAATCTCTCTCTCTCTACCTCTCTACCTCTCTACCTCTACCTCTACCTCTACCTCTACCTCTACCTCTACCTCTCTCTCTCTCTCTCTCTCTCTCTCTCTCTACCTCTCTCTCTCTCTACCTCTCTCTCTCTCTACCTCTCTCTCTCTCTACCTCTCTACCTCTATACCTCTATACCTCTATACCTCCCGATGACGTAGCACACAAGCAGCGCAGTATGCGCAAAGTTTTACTTCTGCCACCAATTGTAGCGTCCAGAAGAACTGCACATCAAGTCTGACGCTCTTTTTAAACTTTTATTGAGCAAGCTATACTAACACAGCTCAACATATCTCGTTCCTTCCACACGCACGTCTCCTGTCTCCTCACTCCTCATTTACGCAACTCAAGAAGACAACATCTACTTCAGCAGGTCGTTACACTATATTCTTTAAACACAGCAACGTGTGTACCACAAATAAGCACACGGCTTTACCTTTACTTGGCAGTCCATGTCTTGTTGAAAACACGCCATTCGTCATCAACTTTTCTCTTTTTAGCGTCTCGGGGATAACTGGGCATCACTTGTCGCTGTGCGCCTTCCCTCACAGGACATACGCACATATAACACTTTTCAAAATAAAAGCAGCACAGTTGTATTGCACACTCGAAATAGATGCTTTTTAAAATGTATTTTGTAATTTATAATTGGCCTCACGCGGGCCGACAGGGACGTACAAAGGGCCGGATGCGGCCCGCGGGCCGCACAATGCCCAGGTCTGGTGTAACCTGTATGGCTGTGGACCAAGTATGCCTTGCAGTCACTTATGAACAGAAGCCGCATACAACATGTGACTGGGCTGGCACGCTGTTAGTACAGGCTGTAGAGGGCGCTATAGGTAGTGCCATCACGGCACGCCCTTTGTTAGTGTTGTTTGGGTGAAAATCAGCAGGCATTCGAGAGAATAGTTGCCCTGAAATACGGGAATCTCCCGGATAAATCAGGAAGGTTGGCAAGTATGACGCTGTCAAGCGCCATTCATATAAAACTCGCGGGCTGCACTAACATTAAATGTTCTTATTAAGGTGCGGGCTGCGTGTCTGAGACCCCTGGTTTATACATAGCACAAAGCAAAAAAAAACGTTGTATGCAGTGTTATTCCATTTTAAATTTCAAAAGAGTTTTGTGGCTGCCATTGTTTTCTTTAATTTGTGAAACGGGTCAAAATGGCTCTTTGAGTGGTAAAGGTTGCAGACCCCTGGGCTAGGAGACCCCGAGAGTAACAAGCGGTTGCCTTGTTGCCTTTCCATTATGAAAAATAAACTAGTTTTTATTCATAAATGGTTGATTTATACAGGGTTATTTATAAGGTAAAGTTTTGTACCTGACATATAACATGTCACAGACGACGTCACGCTAACATCACGTGACACCTCTGATGAAGGCTGCAGAAGCAAGATAGCCGAAACTTGTCAGGTACAAAACTTTACCTTACTAGCCTATATAAATCAACCATTTATAAATACCCATTAGTAGGCTAAATGAACCTCTTCAACAAAGTAGTTTTTAGTATAAGTTTGCTGGTTTAAAGAAATGTAATGCCGATAATGGCTTTTTTGCCGATAACCGATATTGTCCAACTCTTAATTACCGATTCCGATATCAAGCGATACCGATATATACAGTCGTGGAATTAACACATTAGTATGCCTAATTTTGTTGTGATGGATGCATTAAACAATGCAACAAGGTTTTCCAAAAGAAATCAACTCAAGCTATGGAAAAAAATGCCAACATGGCACTGCCATATTTATTATTGAAGTCACAAAGTGCATTATATTTTTTTAACATGCCTCAAAACATCAGCTTGGAATTTTGGACATGCTCTCCCTGAGAGAGCATGAGGAGGTTGAGGTGGGGGGGTGGCAGGGGGTGTATATTGTAGCGTCCCGGAAGAGTTAGTGCTGCAAGGGGTTCTGGGTATTTGTTCTGTTGTGTTTATGTTGTGTTACGGTGCGGATGTTCTCCCGAAATGTGTTTGTCATTCTTGTTTGGTGTGGGTTCACAGTGTGGCGCATATTTGTAACAGTGTTAAAGTTCTTTATATGGCCACCCTCAGTGTGACCTGTATGGCTGTTGACCAAGTATGCTTGCATTCACTTGTGTGAGTGAAAAGCCGTAGATATTATGTAACTGGGCCGGCACTCAAAAGGCAGTGCCTTTAAGGTTTATTGGCGCTCTGTATTTCTCCCTACGTCCGTGTACACAGCGGCGTTTTAAAAAGTCATACATTTTACTTTTTGAAACCGATACCGATAATTTCCGATATTATATTTTAAAGCATTTATCGGCCGATAATATCGTCAGTCCGATATTATCGGACATCCCTAGTCAAGATAATGGCACTCGCATTTACTTAATTTAAGAATATTTTTCAGCATATTGAGCAAAAAGGTCTCATATTTGTTTTTTCTACCAAGAAAAGTGCACTTGTTATTAGTGAGAATATACTTATTATAAGGTATTTTGGGGTTCATTGAGGTTAGCTAATTTAACTTGTTTTGGAAAGTCTTGACAAGCCAAATTTTCTTGTCCTATTGGCAGATCATTTTGCTTAGTTCAAGTAAAATACCCCTCATTTTTGTATTTTTTTTTCCATGTTTTAGAACACTGACTTTTTGCAGTGTGGCCAAACAGCTCATTTGCATTAAAGCTACAGACACACAAAGTGTGCCTGTATTTAAGTGGTCTACATTCCAACATGAATTGCAGAAAGACCTCAAACAAAGTGTTGAACAATAGTGTGGGCTCTTCAACATACCAACAATCTGAAGGGTGAGTGAAGCCTTGTCCTCAAAGTCCTCCACCTTCACACACATCTCGTACACACCAGAGTCCTCCCTCTCGGACGCGCGGATGAAGAGGATGCTGTCCCTCTCCGTGCTGCGGACGATCACCCTCTTTGGGTCTAAAGACTGCCCGTTCTTGGTCCAGCTGACCACGGGCTTGGGCTTGCCCTGAAAGACGGAGAGTCACACCTTGTCACACGCTGCAGTCCGCAGGGGCCAGCACACGAGAGTTTAGGGCGTACGGTGAAAGGCACGGTTAGGTTGATCTTGTCCCCGACGTAAGCCACGTATCTCTGCCGCAGAAAACGAGGCAAGCGGGCCTTGGGGCGATCTAAAACAGAGAGTGGTAAACCACAGGTATTAACCAGATTGATGGGAAACAGCCATTCACAAACAAATACATTTTGGAACGAAAGATACAATTTCAGACACGTAAAATCACAAAAAACGTGCAGGTATAAAAGGTATGTAATGTTTAAACCAAATATAAACAAAAAGGTGAGTGCCCAAAGAAGAGGCATTGAAGCTTAGGGAAGGCTATGCAGAATGAAACTAAAACTGGACTGGCTGCAAAGTTAACAAAACACAAAATGCTGGACGACAGCAAAGACTTAAGCGTGTGGAGCAGAGAGCACCCAGAACAGACCATATGTATCCAGTCTTCTTTGGCTTCCAGTCAAATTCAGTTCAAGATTATAGTCCTGACTTTGCGTGCGTTGCATGGTGGGGCCCCTCACTACATCACTGACTTGTTATACCCCTACTCTTCAGTTGCATGGTGGGGCCCCTCAGTACATCACTGACTTGTTATGCCCCTACTCTTCAGTTGCATGGTGGGACCCCTCAGTACATCACTGACTTGTTATGCCCCTACTCTTCAGTTGCACGGTGGGACCCCTCAGTACATCCCTGACTTGTTATGCCCCTACTCTTCAGTTGCTCGGTGGGACCCCTCAGTACATCCCTGACTTGTTATGCCCCCACTCTTCAGTTGCATGGTGGGACCCCTCAGTACATCACTGACTTGTTTTGCCCCTACTCTTCAGTTGCAAGGTGGGGCCCCTCAGTACATCACTGACTTGTTATGCCCCTACTCTTCAGTTGCACGGTGGGACCCCTCAGTACATCACTGACTTGTTATGCCCCCACTCTTCAGTTGCACGGTGGGACCCCTCAGTACATCACTGACTTGTTTTGCCCCTACTCTTCAGTTGCTCGGTGGGACCCCTCAGTACATCCCTGACTTGTTATGCCCCCACTCTTCAGTTGCATGGTGGGACCCCTCAGTACATCACTGACTTGTTATGCCCCTACTCTTCAGTTGCATGGTGGGGCCCCTCAGTACATCACTGACTTGTTATGCCCCTACTCTTCAGTTGCATGGTGGGACCCCTCAGTACATCACTGACTTGTTATGCCCCTACTCTTCAGTTGCACGGTGGGACCCCTCAGTACATCACTGACTTGTTATGCCCCTACTCTTCAGTTGCATGGTGGGACCCCTCAGTACATCACTGACTTGTTATGCCCCTACTCTTCAGTTGCACGGTGGGACCCCTCAGTACATCACTGACTTGTTATGCCCCTACTCTTCAGTTGCACGGTGGGGCCCCTCAGTACATCACTGACTTGTTATGCCCCTACTCTTCAGTTGCACGGTGGGACCCCTCAGTACATCACTGACTTGTTATGCCCCTACTCTTCAGTTGCACGGTGGGACCCCTCAGTACATCACTGACTTGTTATGCCCCCACTCTTCAGTTGCACGGTGGGACCCCTCAGTACATCACTGACTTGTTATGCCCCTACTCTTCAGTTGCAAGGTGGGGCCCCTCAGTACATCACTGACTTGTTATGCCCCTACTCTTCAGTTGCACGGTGGGACCCCTCAGTACATCACTGACTTGTTATGCCCCTACTCTTCAGTTGCATGGTGGGGCCCCTCAGTACATCACTGACTTGTTATGCCCCTACTCTTTAGGGTCTTCAGGCCAGGGTCTTCTAAAGATCCCAAAAACTAATTTTAAAACCCGTGGAGATTCCAGCCTATATCACCCGGACTCTGGAACAACTTGCACCAGTCCCTCCGAGATCTTGACTGTGCTGACACTTTTAAGAAACATTTGAAAACTTCTCTTTTTAGTAAAGCTTTTAAATAACGCAAATTTTAACTATCATTTTTAATCCACTCTGTACCCTTTTTATGATGTTGCCACTGTTGTTTTCATTGAATTGTTGTGAAGTTAGCATGTTAGGCTAACTTCACAAACATGAGACTATTTGTCTCAAGTTTGTGAAGTTAGAAACATTTGAAAACTTCTATTTTTAGTAAAGCTTTTAGTTAATGTGCCTTTTAACCATAATTTTTAATCCACTTTGTATCCTTTTTATGATGTTGCCACTGTTGTTTTTATTGAATTGTTGTGAAGTTAGCATGTTAGTCTCATGTTTGTGAAGTTAGCATGTTAGTCTCATGTTTGTGAAGTTAGCATGTTAAGTCTCATGTTTGTGAAGTTAGCATGTTAGTCTCACGTTTGTGAAGTTAGCATGTTAAGTCTCACGTTTGTGAAGTTAGCATGTTAGTCTCATGTTTGTGAAGTTAGCATGTTAGTCTCATGTTCGTGAAGTTAGCATGTTAGTCTCATGTTCGTGAAGTTAGCATGTTAGTCTCATGTTCGTGAAGTTAGCATGTTAGTGTCATGTTTGTGAAGTTAGCATGTTAGTCTCATGTTTGTGAAGTTAGCATGTTAAGTCTCATGTTTGTGAAGTTAGCATGTTAGTCTCACGTTTGTGAAGTTAGCATGTTAAGTCTCACGTTTGCGAAGTTAGCATGTTAGTCTCATGTTTGTGAAGTTAGCATGTTAGTCTCATGTTCGTGAAGTTAGCATGTTAGTCTCATGTTCGTGAAGTTAGCATGTTAAGTCCCATGTTTTTGTAGTTAGAAACATTTGAAAACTTCTATTTTTAGTAAAGCTTTTAGTTTATGCACCTTTTAACCATAATTTTTAATCCACTTTGTATCCTTTTTATGATGTTGCCACTGTTGTTTTTATGGAATTGTTGTGAAGTTAGCATGTTAGTCTCATGTTTGTGAAGTTGGCATAACATGCTAACTTCACAAACATGACTGTTTGTCTCAAGTTTGTGAAGTTAGAAACATTTGAAAACTTATTTTAGTAGAGCTTTTAGTTAATGCATCTTTTAACTATCATTTTTAATCCACTTTGTATCCTTTTTATGATGTTGCCCCTGTTGTTTTTATTGAATTGTTGTGAAGTTAGCATGTTTGTCTCAAGTTTGTGAAGTTAGAAACCTTTGAAAACTTCTATTTTTAGTAAAGCTTTTAGTTAATGCCCCTTTTAACTATCAGTTTTAATCCACTTTGTATCTTTTTTATGATGTTGCCCCTGTTGTTTTCATTGAATTGTTATGAAGTTAGCATGTTAGTGAAGTTAGAAACATTTTAAAACATCTATTTCTAGTAAAGCTTTTAGTTAATGTGCCATTTAACTATCATTTTTCATCCACTTTGTATCCTTTTTATGATGTTGCCGCCGTTGTTTTCATTGAATTGTTGGGAAGTTAGCATGTTTGTCTCAAGTTTGTGAAGTTAGAAACGTTTGAAAACTTCTCTTTTTAGTAAAGCTTTTAGTTAATGTGCCTTTTAACTATCATTTTTAATCAACTCTGTATCCTTTTTATGATGTTGCCCCTGTTGTTTTAATTGAATTGTTGTTTTATTTCACCTATGTTTTGTACAGCGCTTAGTAATTGTATCTGTGAAAAGTGCTTTGGAAATAAAATGTACTTACCTACTGAGTTTTATTTTTTTATGTTTTCTGCCTCTGCCTCAAAGATAGGTTGAAAAACCCTGGCCTAAACTACGCTAACCCTGGTGCACACAACAAATATTATCCCAGCATGCTTCGAAGTAGTTACAAGTATGTTTACAGTCCAGTACTTTACGTGACTACATGCCGTACATTTCACTGGGGGCCCCACCTGCTGCGTCCACCGCAGCAACATTTGTCAGGACTCAAAATAGAGCACGTGTGTGTCCTCACAGCAGAGGCTGTGTCACCTGTGGACTCTCACATGACCACCGAGGAGGGCAAATGCCAATAAGCGGGAATACTTTGCCATTTTGTCGCTTCAATTAGGACAGATTAGAAAGTCTGTGGGGTAAAACCATCTCTGGGGGTGTCACGAGATCCAGGTGTCAGCACCCCACAGACCGACACTCGGATGCCCCGCCCACTTCCAAAGGCATCTAAGCCGGTAACTGAGCCTGAGAAGACACGCTAATGAAAAATAAAATCTGTCATATTCCTGGACCGCTTGCCAAGACATGTTTGTCGTCCCTCCATTACGCTAACCATGATTTGCAGGCCAGCCCATAGTGACACACATCTTACTCTTAAAAAGCCTTTGATGATTACCATGCCAACAATGTGAGCTTCTCCCAGCATGCATCATGTTAAGGATGGTTGTCGACACACACTTGGATCTCGTTTCCAGGCTTCACAATCCATGAGCTCTAACACACCACTTGCTGCCGTTCCAACTGAATCTGTGGCATTTGCGCCCCGGGAAACAAAATGTAGAAAGACAAAATGAAAAGTAAAACATGTTTTCTTTAAGGGTCCTGCACGTTTATCTGACTGATTATTGCATAAATACTATTTAAAAGATGGGTGGTAAACAGTAGAAAACCACCATTTGTAGCTACTTCCCACAATAAAATATTACCATTTACCGTATTTTTCGGAGTATAAGTCGCATTTTTGGGGGAAATTTATTTGATAAAAGCCAACACCAAGAATAGACATTTGAAAGGCAATTTAAAATAAATAAAAAATAGTGAACAACAGGCTGAATATGTGTATATTATATGAGGCATAAATAACCAACTGAGAACGTGCCTGGTATGTTAACGTAACATATTATGGTAAGAGTCATTCAAATAACTATAACATATAGAACATGCTATACGTTTAGTCTCTTACGTGAATGAGATAAATAATATTATGATATTTTACGGTAATATGTTAATCATTTCACACTTAAATCGCTCCAGTGTATAAATCGCACCCACATTGTTGGCATGGTAATCATCAAAGGCTTTTTAAGAGTAAGATGTGTGTCACTATGGGCTGGCCTGCAAATCATGGTTAGCGTAATGGAGGGACTATAAAAAAAAAAAGTGATTTATAATCCGAAAAATACTGTAAATCTCTCAGAATTGTTTTTTGTGTTTCTCCTTTTCCCAAATAAAGCATTTATCTTAAAACAACAACATTTTAGGTAAAATTCACACTTAAGTGGTGTCCCTAGGTTTTGACTCAGTCCTGTTATTAATCAACACAGAAAAAGGTAAAGTGAAATAACAGACAGACAGGGCTTTGCTGTCCGTAACACACACACGCACACACACACACCGCAAAATGAGCTAAAGTTACGCTAAAAGCGAATTAGCCTTCACCTCAAGCCAGGACTGCGAGTGAGCTGAGCTGCAGTTTGTTTCTAGAAGGTCAACGGGCTCATAGTGATGTTACTAGTTGTTGACTGGGAGGTGTTTATTATCATTTGGGGAGAGTCCGCTGCCTGATGCTTACCTGCTAAACGCTAAACACCGACTACATGCGCTCTGAATAAGCACTGCTGATTGGTTACAAACAGAGCGGTAACAGCCAATCAGATGGTTGTGTGGGTGGGACAATGCTGGGTGCTGTGTAGAGTACTGACAGAAACAGAGGCAGAAGGAAGCGGAGGCGGCTACTTAATATGTTCGTGTGGAAACTCGTTTGGTACACCTCTGAAAACCGAACCGAAACCCCCGTACCGAAACGGTTCAATACAAATACACATATAGTTACACCCCTAGATATTAACAAAATGCAAGGTGGCTACATTTAATTTATTTAAGGATTCTGTGCTGAAAAGTCTGATCTTCTTAGGCAACTTTATTTTATTGTTGACAAGATGAGCCAAAACATATTTTAGGTAAAATTCACACTTAAGTGGCGTCCCTAGGTTTTTGACTCAGTCCTGTTACCGTAACATCACATACCCCCTTTGGAATATTCCACAAGTCACATGACCACAAGAAGTTCATTCAAATGACCATGGGAAGGACAAAAGTCAGCTCAATGGTTTCATTTTCAACTATGACTGGGAGGGAGGTTAATATTTTACCACGGTCCTGTTACTAGATTTCTTTTTTATTCTATACCATTTTATTTTTTTATGATTTTTTGGTAAATTGTAGAACCACTGCAATGTGCGTGAATGCAATGTGGCAAAATTTCCTTTCTTTTTTTTTTAAAAAGATTCTATGCTGAAAAGTCTGAAATGTAGTTACCTGAGATGAGCCAAAACATATTTGAACTCTCAGAGTAGATTGGAGGTACATTTTTACTCTATTTCTGGCCATAACTTTGGTTGCATAACCTAATGAGTGTGCTTTATGATTTTCTTTTCACATTTAATTGTAATATGACAGGCTAACCTCCTCCAACCTCCGAACTATGAGAGACCGGGCTTTCTGCTCCACCGCTCCCAGTCTGTGGAACACTCTCCCTGACCACCTGAGGGCACCACAGACTGTGGATGCTTTTAAAAAAAAGCTTAAAAACCCTTCTTTTTTTTTTTAAAAAACTTCTTTTTTTTTTTTTAGATATATGTGTGCTAGTTCTAGCTATTAGGCTGTTCTAGTTTTTATTTTTTTACTATTTATTTTACTTGTTGGGGGCAGCTATTTGTGGTTCTAGCGGATTTTTTAAATGCACTGTAGCACTTTGGGGCTGTTTGTTCAATGTAAAGTGCTTTTACAAATAAAATCTATAATTATTATTATTAATATTTTCATTTCAAATACTTTCCAAAATAAAAGGATACACTGGAACTCAAGGATGAAAAATCATCAGGGACTTAAGAGGTTGGAAAAACATTTTGGATTCATATTTTTTCTACTTTTGCTCAAATCTCATAATTAACGACAGTCCAAATAAAGTATGTTTGTTTTTTAAAATCCTGACCCTTTGAAGGCCCATTTGATCCAATTATGTCAAATGTATTTCTTTTAAAAGATTTGCAAAACATGAGTTATCATCCACACATTAAATGTTAAAGAGCTGAGGTGTAAAGATAAGGCATGAATAAGATGAGCTATAAGATAAAATAAGTTAAGTAATACAGTAACTTTGAATACAGTTCGATGTTTTGCTTTGTCAGATTACAGTTTATAGCAGTTGAGTGTAATGAGGACAAAAAACTACAATTTTAACTACAGTCATGACAATATATTCATGCATTCTGTAATTTCAAGGTTTAATTTTGGATCAAAAGAGAACATTTCCTGTTAGGAACTAGATGGGCCATCACACAGAACTTAAGTAGAAAGTAGAGCAAAAAGATAAGAAATAAACATGAATCCAAACATGTTCTATAATCTCTCTATACTCTTTCCTCCTTGAGCGACTCCAGGGCTACACAATCCAGAACCTCCCAGAGAGTTAATCCATTCATTTGTTAGATGAAGTTAATATATTTCAAAAAAGTGGTTTTTCAATGTATATCATTTGTATTTATATGATGAAGTTTAGTTACAGAAGCAACTAAACTTCAGAAGTAGTGTAGTTTGTGATGGTTCTAAAAGCTGTACTAGAGTACACATCTCTACTTTACTTTTAGCTGCTTATAGAGCGCCACCCCTTGTTTGGTTACTCAACTGCAGAGAGTACAAGGTGGTATTTACGTTTGCAGTAAGAGGTGTGTTTAGATGTTTTCTAGTAATTGTCAGGTCTTACTGGCGACCTCCTTCACCAGCACGGCCTCGGGGAGGGCAACGGGCGGGCTGCGTCCGCCGGCGTTCACGGCCACCACGCGGATCTTCAGGCGGTCCCCAGTGGTCTGGTTCTTGATGGCGTACCGGCAGGACTTCTGCAGATCCTCATTGACAGCCTTCCAGTCCTCAGCTGGAGGGAGGAGAAGTCGAGTTTAGTTCAGCATTTGTTGGAGTCATGAATTAAAATATAAAATCCCTGGTTTTCATCAGTTACACCAATAACTGTTGGACTTTCTGACTTTGCAATATACAAAACCCCAAAAGCAGTGAAGTTGTCACGTTGTGTAAATGGTAAATAAAAAGAGAATACAACAAATCCTTTTCAACTTATATTCAATTGAATAGACTGCAAAGACAAGATATTTCATGTTCACACTGAGAAACTTTGTTATGGTTTGCAAATATTACCTCATTTGGAATTTGATGCCTGCAACATGTTTCAAAAAAGCTGGCAGAAGTGGCAAAAAAGAGTGAGACAGTTGAGGAATGCTCATCAAAGACTTATTTGGAACATCCCACAGGTGAACAGGCTAATTGGGAACAGGTGGGTGCCATGATTGGGTATAAAAGCAGCTTCCATGAAATGCTCAGTCATTCACAAACAAGGACGGGGCGAGGGTCACCACTTTGTCAACAAATGCCTGAGCAAATTGTTTAAGGACAACATTTCTCAAGCAGCTATTGCAAGGAATTTAGGGATTTCACCATCTATGCTCCGTAATATCATCAAAAGGTTCAGAGAATCTGGAGAAATCACTGCACGTAAGCCATGATATTACTCACCTTGGATCTCTCAGGTGACACTGCATCAAAAAGCCACATCAGTGTGTAAAGGATATCACCACATGGGCTCAGGAACACTTCAGAAAACCACTGTCAGTAACTACAGTTGGTCGCTACATCTGTAAGTGCAAGTTAAAACTCTACTATGCAAAGCCAAAGCCATTTATCAACAACACCCAGAAACGCTTCGCGGGGCCCGAGCTCATCTAAGATGGACTGATGCAAAGTGGAAAAGTGTTCTGTGGTCTGACGAGTCCACATTTCAAATTGTTTTTGGAAACTGTGGACGTCGGGTCCTCTGGAACAAAGAGAGAAAGAACCATCCGGACTGTTCTCGGGTGAAATTGTAAAAGGCAGCATGTGTGATGGTATGGGGGTGTATTAGTGGCTAAGACATGGGTAACTTACACATCTGTGAAGGCACCATTAATGCTGAAAGGTACATACAGCTTTTGGAGCAACATATGTTGCCATCCAAGCAACGTTATCATGGACGCCCCTGCTTATTTCAGCAAGACAATGCCAAGCCAGGTGTAACAACATTGTGGCTTCATAGTAAAAGAGTGCGGGTACTAGACTGGCCTGCCTGTAGTCCAGACATTGAAAATGTGAAGGCTAAACTATGAGAAGGGAGACTGTTGAACAACTTAAGCTGTACATCAAGCAAGAATGGGAAATAATTCCACTTCAAAAATGTGTCTTCTCAGTTCCCAAACCTTTACTGAGTGTTGTTAAAAGGAAAGGCCATGTAACACACTGGTAAAAATGCCTTTTTTGCAATGTGTTGCTGCCATTAAATTCGAAGTCCATGATTATTTGCAAAAAACAACAAAGTTTGTCAGTGTGAACATGATATATCTTGTCTTTGCAGTCTATTCAATTGAATATAAGTTGAATATAAGTCTCTGTCTAATCCCCCTCTTGTCCCCACAATTCCCCCCTCTGTCTTCCTTTTTCTCTCTTTCTATCCCCTCCTGCTCCGGCCCGGCTGCACCAAATGATAATATAAATACATTTAATAAAGTCAAAATACAAGTAAGGCAACAAGAGAAGTATCCTACACTTCTCTTTTGTAAAGTAAATCTGAACAGCCGATATGGGCATCTACATCTGCTATATGATTTGCCCGAGAAGCTGGGCAGGACATTATAAAAAAAAAAAAAAAAGAAAAAAAAAAAGAATATAAGTTGAAAAGGATTTGCAAAGTCTCTTTTTATTTACCATTTACACAACCTGACAACTTTACTGCTTTTGGCTCTTTTGTAGTATGATTGCTTTCTTTTGCAGCTCAAGACCCCATTCAGGAAATGTGTGAAACAACATTCTTCTGCGTGTCATTAATCGACCTTGCGCTGGACTCTCAGATTAGCTTAGGGTCTAAAAGCAGGCGCTGCTGTGAGATGCCGGGCCCCTCCCCGAGTGCCGCTCTGCTTGGGGGGGGGGGGGGGGGGGTAGCCTGACCCTGGCGCCTCAGGGACAGCTGCAGACCAACATGGCTGAAACCCGTTAAAACTGCTCATCCATGGGTTTGTGGGGCTTCCAGTTTTGCCGTCTTTTTTCATACTTGAACGATAAACACACCTGCAGCTAGGTGGCAGCACTGATGGAATCCACAAACAGGCTCAACTGGAAATATGAGCAAGTTTATTGCTCTAAAACATGTTTGCTCACATTAATCAGATGTCCTTTAAATAAGTGTGCTGCTGGTTCAACACCTGGCACTCAGGTAGCAGCATGACAACATGAATGTGCTGCTGGTTCAACACCTGACACTCAGGTAGCAGCATGACAACATGAATGTGCTGCTGGTTCAACACCTGACACTCAGGTAGCAACATGACAACATGAATGTGCTGCTGGTTCAACACCTGACACTCAGGTAGCAGCATGACAACATGAATGTGCTGCTGGTTCAACACCTGACACTCAGGTAGCAGCATGACAACATGAATGTGCTGCTGGTTCAACACCTGGCACTCAGGTAGCAGCATGACAACATGAATGTGCTGCTGGTTCAACACCTGGCACTCAGGTAGCAGCATGACAACATGAATGTGCTGCTGGTTCAACACCTGGCACTCAGGTAGCAGCATGACAACATGAATGTGCTGCTGGTTCAGCACCTGGCACACAGGTAGCAGCATGACAACATGAATGTGCTGCTGGTTCAACACCTGGCACTCAGGTAGCAGCATGACAACATGAATGTGCTGCTGGTTCAACACCTGGCACTCAGGTAGCAGCATGACAACATGAATGTGCTGCTGGTTCAACACCTGGCACTCAGGTAGCAGCATGACACTCAGGTAGCAGCATGACAACATGAATGTGCTGCTGGTTCAACACCTGGCACTCAGGTAGCAGCATGACAACATGAATGTGCTGCTGGTTCAACACCTGGCACACAGGTAGCAGCATGACAACATGAATGTGCTGCTGGTTCAACACCTGGCACACAGGTAGCAGCATGACAATATGAATGTGCTGCTGGTTCAAAACCTGTTTCTGTAACATTTCGGCTTTTTTCTCTTAAATAAATAAATGATAAATGGGTTATACTTGTATAGCGCTTTTCTACCTTCAAGGTACTCAAAGCGCTTTGACAGTATTTCCACATTTACCCATTCACACACACATTCACACACTGATGGCGGGAGCTGCCATGCAAGGCGCTAACCAGCAGCCATCAGAGGCAAAGGGTGAAGTGTCTTGCCCAAGGACACAACGGACGTGACTAGGAAGGTAGAAAGTGGGGATTGAACCCCAGTAACCAGCAACTCTCCGATTGCCGGCACAGCCACTCTACCAACTTCGCCACGCCGTCCTTAACATTATGACTTTATTCTTTTAACATCATTTTCATATAACAACTTTGTTTTTGTACCATTATGCAGGCCTCGAATTTTAACTTTTTAAGGTCAAGGCAAGTGTTGCCTTAAAGGAGGGCTCATGTCGAGTTACAGATGAAAGTTCTCTTTTTCTGGCCATTTTGAGCGTTTAATTGACCCCACAAATGTGATGCTCCAGAAACTCAATCTGCTCAAAGGAAGGTCAGTTTTGTAGCTTCTGTAACGAGCTAAACTGTTTTCAGATGTGTGAACATGATTGCACAAGGGTTTTCTAATCATCAATTAGCCTTCTGAGCAAACACATTGTACCATTAGAACACTGGAGTGATAGTTGCTGGAAATGGGCCTCTATACACCTATGTAGATATTGCACCAAAAAACAGACATTTGCAGCTAAAATAGTCATTTACCACATTAGCCATGTATAGAGTGTATTTCTTTAAAGTTAAGACTAGTTTAAAGTTATCTTCATTGAAAAGTACAGTGCTTTTCCTTCAAAAATAAGGACATTTCAATGTGACCCCAAACTTTTGAACGGTAGTGTGTATATATATATATATATATATATATATATATATATATATATATAATAATTAAGATTATTGTTAACGATATTCAAATCATGATTACTGATTGTTAAGTAAAGCAGTGTTGGGGTATGAACGTAATACCATCATGTCATTTGTAATGTCTAATAAAAAGCCTATAAATAAACATTACCCATATATTTATAAACAAATATTAGTTTTTTTTTATTCTTTAATAACATCAACTTGTCAGCTTTTTGTCATTACATGATGCCTTTATGTTGTATAAGAATTAACTATACACAATAACACATTAACAAAATGATGTCACATGAATGATTTTTGGAGTGACATGAAAAAAAACAAGTCATGTAAACAAAACCTGGTGTTTACTTTTTGATATGAAAAGAAAACACAAAGCAGTTTGGGTAATGAAGATGAAGTCTAATAAACAAGCTTTGTTCTTCTCCAACACCTCCCTAGTGTTTCAGTACAGCAGTTTGGCCAACAAAAACAAACCCCGGAGTGATACCTCACACATCGAATACACAATCTTCACAGCCAGCGTTCAATTCGATGAGATGACAAAACATTATAGTTAGTATTGATGTTATTTGAACACTGATACAGTTTGCAGTTAAAAAAAGGAGGGTGAACATCCCAGTAAACAAAGTGAAGACTTTATAAACAAGTTGTGACAACGTTCACGACACATCGCCTGCTGCAAAACATCAAATAGTTTTCTTCTTCGCTGTATACTTTGTGTGGGGACAAGTGAGTCTGTCTCCAATATTGTCCACACCTGTCTCCATCCAAACACACTCTGAAACACACGGCGGGAAGCGAGGGAAAATGAGGTTAAACCAAGCGCTTGGCTCCGTTTACTCCGAGTTGAAATCTCCGCAGCAAAGTCTGTGTAGTTCGCCCGCCATGATTATCAAGCCGAAGACCGCTAGTGCGCATGACTTCCTGTTGCCGAAAATGCATTAATAAATGACGTTTCTTTTTGGTCATTAAAAAATTAAACGGTATTATTAACCGTCAGGAATTGTCGCAAATTATCATTATACCGTTTACTGTTACATCCCTCGTCTATTAACAAGTAAAAAGTCAAGGGCGGTCACGGCATGTTCTTGCCACAAATGTTGATCAATTTTTTGGGCATTACGGCAAACGACGAGGGCAGTCGTGGCAAAACTCGAGCGCCGATTATGACTTTTTTCTCGTAACATTAAGACGTTATTCTTTTAACATAATTTTCATATCCGACTTTTTCTTACATTACAGCTTCTTCTTAACATTATTTTCATATTACAACTTTTTTTGTAACATTACGGCTTTCTTCTCTTAACATTACGACTTTATTCTTTTAACAACATCATTCTCAAATGAAGACTATGTTTTTGTAACATTACAGCTTTTTTGTAATTCGACTTTATTCTCAAATTACAACTTTTTTTTTTTCTTGTGATACGTTTTCATTCTCAAATGATGACCTTTTTCCTGTAACATTACAATTTTATTGCGGTAACATTAAAACTTAAATTCATGTAATATTACGACTTTATTCTCATATTACTACTTTATTCCTGTAGGTTTATGAGTGTTCTTGTAACAATACAACTTGTTCCTGTGTGATTAGAGTAGCAACAGAAAGGCTCTCCACTTAAAATCTAGTGTAAACATCACCTTGTGAGCTGTGTCGTGTGCGTGACACTGACTAGGGCAGACCTGGGCATTCGGCAGCCCGCGTGAGGCCAATCATAAATTACAAAGTACATTTTAAAAAGTATCTATCTCGAGTGTGCAATACAACGGTGCTGCTTTTGTTTTGAAAAGCGTTATTTGTATTACTTCCGTGTGGACGTATGCTCGTGTGTGATTGTGAGTGAATGTGAACAGCGGCAATCACAAATTAAAAAATACATTTAAAAAAACATCTATGCCGTGCGTGCAATACAACTGTGCTGCTTTTATTTTGAAAAGTGTTATTTATGGGCGTATGTCCGTGTGTAACCTGTGAGTGAAGGTGCAGAGCCACAAGTGATGCCCAGTTATCCCCGAGACGCTAAAAAGAGAAAAGTTGATGACGAATGGCGTGTTTTCAACAAGACATGGACTGCAAAGTATTTCTTTACAGAAATTAAAGGTAAAGCCGTGTGCTTAATGTGTGGTACACAGGTTGCTGTGTTTAAAGAATATCATTTGAATCGCCACTACACGACGAAGCACGAGGAAAAATACCGGAATCTGTCTGATGAAGCTCGCGCCAGGGAGGCTGATGCGTTGATGGTAAAACTGCAAACCCAACAAGAATTTTTTGCCAAATTTCACACCCCCAGACATGCAGCCTTCAGGACAAGTTTCGTCATTTCTCACAAAATCGGCAGAAAAAGTAAGGCGTTTTCTGACGGAGAGTTTATAAAGGAGTGCTTATTGGACTCTGTTGCGCTGATATGCCCGGAGAAGAGGGGCGCATTTGAGAACGTGTCACTCTCCCGACGCACTGTAACGAGGCGGGTTGAGACCATTGCTGGAAACTTGGAGCTTCAGCTGAAGAACAGAATGGCCGACTTTGACTGTTTTTCGCTGGCTTTGGATGAGAGCTGCGATGTACGTGACACCGCCCAGCTGCTCATCTTCTTACGGGGGATAACTGCAGACTTTCAAATCACGGAGGAGCTGGCAGCCATGCAGTCAATTAAAGAGACAACCACAGGTAATGACTTGTTCACATAGGTAAATGCGTGTTTGGACATGTTAGGACTGAAATGGGACAAGCTGGCAGGTGTGAAAACAGATGGTTGTGCATATCTGACAGGGAAAAATGTTGGACTTTTAAAGAGGATGCAGGATAAAGTGACAAAAATTGACATTTTTGCATTGTATTATAAATCAGGAAGTGTTGTGTAAGACAGTGTAAAAATAAAACTATCAAAAGCAACCTGCTTTTGTATAAAGTTAAGTTAGGTTAAATGAAATTATTATTATTATTATTTATCTTATGGTTTATCAAAAATATTTTGAGCAAAATGTAATTGAAATATTGTCGGTGTGGCCCTCCAGCAGTGCTCAGGTTGCTCATGCGGCCCCCGGTAAAATTAATTGCCCACCCCTGGACTAGGGACTCACTTGCATCCTTGCAGGTCTCGATGATGTACCCATCCAGGCCTGACAGTCCGATGACCTCCGGCTGGCTCCAGATGATGGACACTGAGGTGTCGTTCTTGTCCTCCACAAACAGATCGACAGGGGCGCTGGTCGGCTCTACGGGCGGCAGAAATAATTCGGTCATTATGGATACAGCTTCTACTGAGCGAGCGTTGGAGACTGGATGGTTACCTTTGGGTGGAGGTGGCGGAGGTGAAGGTGCTTTAGGTTCTTCAGGCTCGGCGGCCTCAGCAGCTTCAGCTAAACAGGCGTGGATGTCGTTATTTACAGCAGCATCATATTGTTTCATATGCATCTCACATATACTTCTTTATTTCATCCAACTGATCAGCAGAAAGGTGAGAACATGGTGACAGCTAATAATAATAATAATAATAATACATGTATGCAACATTCTATAGTCTTCTATAATTAGTGCTGCACGCCATCAGCGGGGAGGTGCAAGGCATCAAAGTGCAGGAGAGTTAGGTTTTAATTCAACTGAAATGAATAGTCTGTCAAAAAGTTAAAGTGGCAGACTGATGAAGATGTTCAGTTAATTACTAGATCATTAAAGCTGAGACATTTATTACCTTTTTACAGTCAGAGTAACAGGTGTTAAAATGAAGTAAGAAGCAGAGATATTCACATCTGCACTTGGCTGGGAGGTCACGTAGATGTAGTTTATGCTTAAGTCGATTGTAGGCCAACCTATAGCTGTTTAACACAGACCAGGCCCACTAGCATCTACAATGTGCATGCGGGATGTCCCAAATTAAATTTATTTTATTTTCTAATTGAAATCTGACCTGTGCATACATGTCATACAAATCATCTTGTTGATGGAGATGATCATATTTAGTGGAGAATTACTTGGTTTGGTTTAAGTTTATTTCAAATATATACAGTATACAACTGTACAAAAGTATACAAAGTGATACATTGTATAGTTTACAGTTTACACAAGAGAAGTGTGGGATACTTCTCTTGTTGCCTTATTTTTATCTTTGTTGGGGACATATACACACATACCTTATGTATGTGTATATATAGTTATATGTATGTACTGTATATGCCTACACACACACACACATATATATATATATATATATATATATATATATATATATATATATATATATATATATATATATATATATATATATATATATATATATATATATATATATATATATATATATATATATATATATATATATATATATATATATATATATATATATATACATAATGGATTATATTTATATTGCGCTTTTCTAGACACTCAAAGTGCTTCACAGAGAAGTGAGAAGCCATCATTCATTCACACCTGCTGGTGGTAAGCTACATTTGTAGCCACAGCTGCCCAGGGGTAGACTGATGGAGGCGTGGCTGCCAGTACGGCCCCTCCGACCACATCCCATCATTCATTCATTCATTCATTCACCAGTCTGAGCGGCACTGGGGGCAAGGGTGTAGTGTCCTGCCCAAGGACACAACGGTACTGATTTGGGTGGCAAGAGGCAGGGAGGGAACCCGCAACCCTCAGGTTCCTGGCACGGCTGCCCTTCCCACCACACAGCGATCGATCGATAGATCGATAGATCGATAGATAGATACACATAGATATAGAGCTATATATATATACAGATCTATACATACATACATATATATATACACACATACATATACATATATATGATATACAGTGTTTCCCATAAACTGCCAAGATACCTGTGGCGGTGGGGGCGTGGCTATGGGCGTGGCTATGGGCGTGCTCACAATGACATCGAGTAATTTGCATAATTTACTACAATATGATTTTCTCTAAAAAGGCTCACCAAATGTATACTTACTAATTAATAATAACAGTTTTGTTTTAAACGTCCATCCATCCATCCATCCATTTTACAATATAATTACAACACTTTATGTACATATTTATATACAGATTTGAAAAATAAGTTATTCACTGAACTATATTTATTAATTGTGGTTCTTACAAAAAATATATCTTATAAAATATAAAAGCTAAAATGTCTCTTAAAGCTCTGCCCCTTTAATTAGTGCATACTAAATAATTTAACTTTAGCCTACTACTACAACCATATTATTTACCAGCAACATAAAGTGAAACAGAGGCAGAGGTGTCCTGCCACAGTCAGTAACAAATAAACAGAAAACAGTAGTGGTCAAATACAAATAAGGCAACAAGAGAAGTACCCTACACTTCTCTTTTGTAAAGACTATATGATTTGCCTGAAAAGCTGGAAAGGACAAAAAATATATATATATATATATATATATATTTTTTTTTTAATTTGTGGCGGACGTAATTCTTTCGTGGCGGGCCGCCACAAATAAATGAATGTGTGGGAAACACTGATATACATATATACAAAAATATACACACACAAAAATATAAATATATATACACATATAGATCTATATCTATATATATATATATATACACATATATATAGATATATATCTATATCTATATATTTATATATAGATAT
>NC_084756.1:4446751-4474251 GCF_033978785.1 Entelurus aequoreus | reverse complement strand
TTTTGCGGCAACATGTGTGGACCAAGTGAGTGCACGCTGCAAAGTTTGTTTCAAGACGGCAGCAGCGCAACAAACTTATTGCGGATTCTGAAACCCGAACCTTCAACTCCCGCTAACTGTTGGCTCGGTTGGTAGAGCGGCCGTGCCAGCAACTTGAGGGTTCCAGGTTCGATCCCAGCTTCCGCTGTCCTAGTCACTTCTGTTGTGTCCTTGGGCAAACACTCTACCCACACTGCTTTAAATGGAACTTAGATCACGGCTTTCACTATGTAAAGCACTTTGAGAACTAGAGAAAAGGGCTATATAATTGTAATTCCCTTCACGTGTGGTGCACTTACAATTAAATATCCTGTTTTGATCTACTTAATAAAACTATATAGTTCTCTCAATGTTTTATTTAAATATCTAGTGACATACATTGTACAATACACATTTTTTTTTAACAGAAGTATTTTATTTACAACAGAAGTTTTAAGTTTAATACGAATATTTATTATTAATGTCGTTATTGATTTATTGGGGTTTATTTTATTTGCATGCAATGTGCAATGCTACATTTTTGTTAACAGAAGTATTTTCATTTAAAAAACAGACGTATTGCCTCTCTTATTTAGTTATTTGAAAATGTTTGCATAAAAAGTACAATTTGTATCTGGTCTAAAAAGAACATTATGCAGATTAGCATTTTGCTATGAATAAGATGTATTGTCATTTCAAACTACTAAATTTTAATCGAATAAATGAAAAACTTGTTTGGAATTATCTGTCATTTGTGCTGATTGGTTTCTTTGAAAAATATAAATAAGAAAAATCATAAATCTAATTTTTTGTAACATAAAAAGAGATATTTTATTTTCTGGCCATATCACCAAGTCCTATTACAAATCATTTAGTGGGAAGCTGAAATTGAATAACTAGCTACTTGTCAGCTTCGCTAGTTTAGCATTTAGCATCACTAACAAGACTGTATTTATCTACAAAAGCCAAAAGCAGTGAAGTTGTCACATTGTGTAAATGGTAAATAAAAAGAGAATACAACAAATCCTTTTCAACTTATATTCAATTGAATAGACTTCAAAGACAAGATATTTCATGTTCACACAATAATCATGAACTTAGAATTTAATGGCAGCAACACATTGCAAACAAGTTGTCAGAGGGGCGGCTGTGTTGCTGGGTGTTGATAAATGGCTTTGGCTTTGCATAGTAGAGTTTCAACTTGCACTTACGGATTTAGCGACCAACTGTAGTTACTGACAGTGGTTTTCTGAAGTGTTCCTGAGCCCATGTGGTGATATCCTTCACACACTGATGTCGCTTTTTGATGGAGTACCGCCTGAGGGATCCAAGGTCACAGGCATTCAATGTTGGTTTTCGGCCTTGCCGCTTATGTGCAGTGATTTATCCAGTTTCTCTGAACCTTTTGATGATATTAAGGACCATAGATGGTGAAATCCCTAAATTCCTTGCAATTTAAGAGATTTTATTTTCTGGCCATATCACCCAGGCCTATTACAAATCATTTAGTGGCAAGCTTAAATTGAATAACTAGCTACTCGTCAGCTTCGCTAGTTTAGCATTTAGCAGCACTAACCATGTAGCTAGACTGTATTTATCTACTTGTTTTAGCGACTAATAAATGCTAGCTCACATTAAAGGCCTACTGAAATGATTTTTTTTTTATTTAAATGGGGATAGCAGATCCATTCTATGTGTCATACTTTATCATTTCGCGATATTGCCATATTTTTGCTGAAAGGATTTAGTGGAGAACATTGATGATAAAGTTCGCAACTTTTGGTCGCTGATAAAAAAAGCCTTGCCTGTACCGGAAGTAGCGTGACGTCACAGGTTGAAAGGCTCCTCACATTTCCCCATTGTTTACACCAGCAGCGAGAGCGATTTGGACAGAGAAAGGGACAATTACCCCATTAATTTGAGCCAGGATGAAAGATTCGTGGATGAGGAACATGAGAGTGAAGGACTAGAGTGCAGTGCAGGACGTATCTTTTTTCGCTCTGACCGTAACTTAGGTAAAAGGGCTCACTGGATTCCACACTTTCTCCTTTTTCTATTGTGGATCACAGATTTGTATTTTAAACCACCTCGGATACTATATCCTCTTGAAAATGAGTCGAGAACACGAAATGGACATTCACAGTGACTTCTATCTCCACGACAATACATCAGTGAAGCACTTTAGCTACGGAGCTAACGTGATAGCATCGTTCTTAAATGCAGATAGAAACAAAACAAATAAGCCCCTGACTGGAAGGATAGACAGCAGATCAACAATACTACTATCAGGAGACACCGAACCAAACACTGGACATGTAACTACACGGTTAATGTCGAAGCCTAGCAATGCTGTTGCTAACAACGCCATTGAAGCTAATTTAGCTACGGGACCTCGTCAGAGCTATGATAGAAACATTAGTTCTCCACCTACGCCAGCCCTCATCTGCTCATCAACACCCGTGCTCACCTGCCCTCCAGCGATCGACAGAGCGACGAAAGACTTCACCCGATCATAGATGCGGTTGGCGGCTAGCGTCGGAAGCGCGTCTGCTATCCAAGTCAAAGTCCTCCTGGTTGTGTTGCTGCAGCCGGCCGCTAATACACAGATCCCACCTACAGCTTTCTTCTTTGCAGTCTCCATTGTTCATTAAACAAATTGCAAAAGATTCATCAACACAGATGTCCAGAATACTGTGGAATTTTGCGATGAAAACAGAGCTGTATGTATTGTGATACAATGTGTCCGAATACTTCCGTTTCAACCATTGACGTCACGCGCATACGTCATCATACATAGACGTTTTCAACCGGAAGTTTCGCGGGAAATTTAAAATTGCACTTTATAAGTTAACCCGGCCGTATTGGCATGTGTTGCAATGTTAAGATTTCATCATTGATATATAAACTATCAGACTGCGTGGTCGGTAGTAGTGGCTTTCAGTAGGCCTTTAACTTGCACTTACAGATATAGAGACCAACTGTAGTTACTGACAGTGGTTTTCTGAAGTGTTCCTGAGCCCATGTGGTGATATCCTTTACACACTAATGTTGCTTTTTGATGCAGTACCGCCTGAGGGATCCAAGGTCACGGGCATTCAATGTTGGTTTTCGGCCTTGCCGCTTACGTGCAGTGATTTATCCAGATTCTCTGAACCCTTTGATGATATTACAGACCATAGATGGTGAAATCCCTAAATTCCTTGCAATATGAGAGATTTTATTTTCTGCCCATATCACCCAGGCCTATTACAAATCATTTAGTGGCAAGCTTAAATTGAATAACTAGCCACTAGTCAGCTTTGCTAGTTTAGCATTTACCAGCACTAACCATGTAGGTAGACTGTATTTATCTACTTGTTGTAGCGACTAGTAACTACTAGCTCACATTAGTGGCTGTAATCAGTTAGTCAGTGTGGTGAATTATACCGTGTACCATTTTTTTAAATATGATTGTGAGCTAGCATGTGTTTGTATTTGGTCACAGAATAACTAGAATCAAAAGTGCAACTGTCCATCTCAAACTCTCCAGAGAGTGGTGGCTGTTGCACCCAGGAAATTGGAATCCTACAGGAATGCAGGTTTGGATTTTAGGAGTGATAATAAAAACCATTAGCAACATCTGGTAGGAAGCCCCCACAGGTAGGAGTAGAGGATAGTGGTCGGAGGTCACCCGACTCAAACTGATCAAAGGAATAATGTCAGGGAGATATAGACTGGCCGGCTCCAAGGCTAGCGTCACAAAGAGTGGGGGTCTTCGGGAAGGAGTATTTAGTCACTGTGGGCCGAGAGGACATCAGAGGAGTGATCAGGCCCATACACTATCTCCTCGAGTCTGCAGTTCCAGTCTGAGGCTCGCTGAAACAAATAAAGCTTTTTGTTCGACAATTCCTCGTTGGCGTCTTCTTGGCTCATCACAAAGTCACTTTGTCCTGGTAGAGTGACACTACCATCAAGTATACAACACTAGCTGCAAGCTAAATTTTATGCTCAAACATATTAGCTTGCAATAGCTGATTGGCGACAGGCGGATCGGTGCGGCGTCTTCAGTAATGCGGACGCTGTATCGATCCGTTGTGGTGAAGAAGGAGCTGAGCCGGAAGGCAAAGCTCTCAATTTACCGGTTGATCTACGTTACCATCCTCACCTATTGTCATGAGCTTTGGGTTGTGACCAAAAGGACAAGATCACGGGTACAAGCGGCCGAAATGCATGGATGGATAGCTGATAGTTGTACTTTCCAGCTTTGACTTGAATTGACTAGTTTAGCTAGTTAGTTTTCCCGCCTACAGGTACTGTGCTTGACTGCTGAATTGGCAGTATGTGTTGATTTCTGTTAGGTCAGCACTTCAAGCCCAAATGAAGCGACACAGAGCAGATGGTGAAATATAACATGAACTTTATTGATCCAAATAAAAAGTGACGTGTTGATGAATGCATGGAGGCCGCCTTAATACTTTTGTTATTGTTCTTATCGGACCCGAGTCTGAACCGTCTCCGATGATTGTTGCGTCATCCAGAATGCTGCCATATTTACAATCCTTACAAGGATGTCCGTAGAAAATAGAGAAAGTAACCTTTTATAAAGGAGTCTTTAAAAAAACAAAGAGGAATATCAAATATCAGGGTATTAAAAAAAACAAGTCATGTTAACATGCATTTACAACACCTCTTATAACATCTTAACATCTTAGTTCTACATTTACCGATCAGTTAACACGTTTCTCAGAAAATAGGACAATCCAGCAAGGCTTCTGCGAAATCCACACAGGTGCAGTTTTTGGGATTCAAATGACAACCATGAACGTGAACCGAGGATTCACCCGGCCACTGCATCCAGACCGTGTCTTTCCGTGATACCCTGTCTCCAACACTGCCCCCCCCCTCCCCAACGTTAAGGCTCTCCGTTCCATACCGTCAAACACACAGTAGAATATTTGTTTGCGACAAACACCAGCAGAAGTCTAGTCCGGACTCACGTTGACGCAAACCTCAGTTTCAGCTAGGACGAGCACGACAATGACAATCTTCAGATCATGGATTAGTCCTTTCTATTTACAAAAATGTAAAACCACACTTTGGGTGATCACTGTTCAACTCATCTTTGCTACACAAGAATTGAACCCACATTTTTTGTGTGGTAACTCCATTTTGGTATTTTCTAAAAACAGAGTTACTCCGAGTTATTTTGAGATGTAAATAAAAACAAAAAGCAGCAAGCGTTTGATTCATCCTATCAAGATAACTTATCGAGTTGTCATCTAATGAGTCCTTTCTATCTTAGAACAATAAGGACACCTTTCTACGTTACGTCTGGTTACTAATGAAGATCGACGACATGGAGCACCTTAGAGTGGAATGGTCACAGACGTCATGTGACACAAATACATCGACACGGTCATACATCGCACTGAGTGTCACGTGACGCCAACCTCAAGAAATGTGGTCAAGATCCTAAAAAATTATTGTTTCAACCTTCTCCCTAAACGCCCCTGAATTGTTGCATGAACTCGACAAACATTTTGTGACGACGTTGAAAAGCACCACGATTCTCTTGGCAAAGTCGGTTTAAACTCCTTCGACTCGACTTTTTAATGAGCGTTAAGATTTTTTGGGTGGCAAACTTCACCTTTGATCTACATTCATTGGTGACGGACGTGACTCAGAACAATGTTTGGGTTTCGGTACCCGATCTCACTAAAAATCATCCTGGGCCTGCACTTTAGTATTAGGGACACACCTTTGGAAAAAATAAATCCTTGGATTTTTGTTTGCTACGGTTTTATCAGCAAAAAGTGGAGCTCGAAAACATGTACAAAAAAAAAATCTTACCTTATGATATTTTAGTAAAACTGTCATTGATCGAAAAACTTTGACAATCAATAACTTATAGCAACTGTATTCGCTAATCTTAACAGCTCGCGTTAGCATTTTATTTAGCATGTGTTAGCCTCCTTAAGCAACAAGAATCCAACATATGGGATCAATAAAGCGTTACGTAGTAGCCTAACATGTAACCCGCTGAACTTTCCAGCTTGTCAATGGTACCATACCATACCAGACCATACCAACTCTACTAGCGGTCAGTGCTAACTAACTTTATTAAACAGATTCTGCAACTTGCATTACTTGATCGCTGCACTGCCTAACTGGTACATTTTATTTTCCATCTGTACGGGCCAGATAATGCAAGCCATGTCTATGGACGGTCTCATTCACCAGGTCATTGTAGTCTCAGGACATTTAATGCATCGCAACTGGACTGTTTGGTTTGTCTTACAAGACGTTTGGTCTCTCATCCAATTAGACTTCATCAGTTCATGACCATAGATTGGTCCAATCTAGTCTTAGACTTAGATTGGTCACATTTAGTCTTAGACTTAGATTGGTCACATTTATTCTTAGACTTAGATTGGTCACATTTAGTCTTAGACTTAGATTGGTCACATTTATTCTTAGACTTAGATTGGTCACATCTAGTCTTAGACTTAGAATGGTCCCATTTAGTCTTAGCCTTAAATTGGTCAGATCTAGTCTTAGACTTAGATTGGTCTGATCTAGTCTTAGATTTCGATTGGTCAAATCGAGTCTTAGACTTCAATTAGGCTGATATAGTCTTAGACTTAGATTGGTCACATCTAGTCTTTGACTTAGAATGGTCCCATTTAGTCTTAGCCTTAAATTGGTCTGATCTAGTCTTAGACTTAGATTGGTCTGATCTAGTCTTAGATTTCCGATTGGTCAAATCGAGTCATAGACTTCAATTAAGCTGATCTAGTTTTAGACTTAGATTGGTCACATATAGTCTTTAACTTAAATTGGTCAGAAGCTTGGGCATTAGATTGGTCAAATCCAGTCTTAGTCTTTTCTTATTCAGAACTAGTCTTGGACTTAGAATAATTAGATCTAGTCTTAGACTTGACACTCAGCATCAAGGGTTGGAATTGGGGGTTATATCACCACAATGATTCCCGGGCGAGGCCACCGCTGCTGCTCACTGCTCCCCTCACCTCTCAGGGGGTGATCAAGGGTTATGGGTAAAATGCAGAGAATAATTTGAATCATTGCTACTTTAACTTTAACTTTAACTTAGATTGGCCAGAACTAGTCTTAGACTTAAATTGGCCAGACCGATTCTTAGACTTAGATTATCGGATCTCGTCTTATACTTAGATTGGTCACATGTAGTCTTAGACTTAGATTGTCAAGATCCTGATCGAATGCATGCTACCTAACTGTGACTATTCTCATTTTTCTTTTCAGTGTGGCCCTAATACTCCTTCAGCATCCAGTTTCAAATAAGGGGATTGAAACTGCGTCATCATCCTGGGGAAGTCATTCCAGTCAGAATACTTGGTATAGTGTACATGGCAGCAATGGTGATATTCCACACTTGACGGTGAAGCAAATACTGTAGTGCTGGAAGAGTACAGTGCAGTGATTAGCTGGCATCAAAAAGAGTATGACAGCAATGGTCAGTCTCTGAATGCCTCCATGGACCAGCTAACGACCTGAAACTGGACAAGCTGGTTCAAATGATGTAAGCACCGGTGTGAGCTGCTTAAGCTGTGGCGATGCAGACATTTTTGTTTTTAAGGCAACTTGTTTTGGTTTTCTGAATTTGAGTTTTACCTGCTCTGGTTGGAACGTTGAGGATTGCATAATGTGAAGCTAAGCGAAGGACACGGTTGAGCAACTTCCATCATGCTGTCATACTCTCTTTCTTGGGTTTCCACAGACGGGCACCTTACAGTACCGCGTGTGAGAACAGCTGACGTATCCCATGATGCACTGTTTGAGACATCACCTGAAGTGTTTCATCTTAAACTATTAGCACCAATCTAAGACGAGGACTGAGGATAAAGAGGAACCTGATAGGAATCGGGTATGTAATCCGTTTTTCAATCGCTATACCTTCTTGGAAAAACTGCATGACCTTCCATTGTAGGAATGAAACTTGCAACCCTTTCTTAGGATTCCTGAATGTGCAGTGTACCGTTTTTACAGCAGGCAAGTAATAATGACTGTGAAGTTTTGATATGAAGTATGACGGTTAAAGTGTAAGCTTGGTCACAGTCTCGGCAGGCTGGGCTCGTCTTTGTCCGGTGATTCCAGGTAATTGGCAGCCTCTTGAAGCTTCAAAAGCATTGCCATCTAAAATCAAAGAAAAGAGTTTGGAGGATTGGAACCAAAGATGTTTGCCATATTCACCCATAAGGTGTTCTCTCTTACCAGCGGATCTGATTCCACAGAGCTTGGGGTCGTCTCCTTACGAGACTTCTCCTCGCCGGACTGACCGGGACTGCTGGAGCTGATGCTTGGGGGAGGAAGGTGGGACAGCTTAGCCTGGTCCTGCTGGGCAGAAGGCCAAGGCAGCGTGTCCCTTACCCACTCCACAGGGTCCTCCCATACCGCTTTCTGGCCGTGTAACTGAGGATTGGTAACATACCGGAGAAGCAAAATGAGAGCAACTTAAGAAGAAATCCACCACAGACAACTTAGAGAACAAAGACAGGCAGCTTCCTCTCACCTTTATGCCGTCCTTTGCTCCTTCCTGCAAGTAGGGAATGATAGAATGGTTCCATAGGTCAATGAACCATGATCGGAACTCATCCACCGTGACTGGACAGGATAGGAAGAAGCAGGGTCCTGAGGAGACAAGAGCAGGACGCGTTCAGACAAAAGACCTTTTACCCGATCAGAAGGTTTCATACCAATGAGAAAGTCAGATGTGCTGTGCTTCTCCAGGAAAGTGTGCAGGTGATACCACAGTTTGGGAACCCAGTCTAGCACCCGGATCAGGTCCTCATTGGTCAAGCATCTCTCATCTTCAGACTCCATCAGCTTTCTGTGGAGGTATCGCACCAAGAAGCCGTTGGCTGGCTCCACATTGTTGGAGAAGGTCACCATCCTGAGATGAAACAGGAAAAGGCTTGGTAAACAACCCGATTCAATAGTCAGTGTTCCATAAACCAGACACCCTATGGAAGAAATCTTTTTACCCTGAAACAAAATCTTGTGACAAATATTTGAATGTACCGTATTTTTCAGTCTATAAAATCCCCCAAATGTCCAATAAAATATATGTTCTGCACAACTTTGTGGTAGAAAGCTTGCTTGTCAGTCAATCTCCTTCACAGAGCCTCCAAACAAACCCCCATCTGAGCCTTGTATCAAAACTTGAACTGTTGAACATAAAGACAGGTGTAGTAGTTGTAAATGACCATGAACAACAGGTGTAGTAGTTGTAAACGACCACAAAGATAGGTGTAGTAGTAGTAAGCGACCATAAAGACAGGTGTAGTAGTTGTAAACGACCATAAAGACAGGTGTAGTAGTTGTAAACGACCATAAAGACAGGTGTAGTAGTTGTAAACAACCATAAAGACAGGTGTAGTAGTTGTAAACGACCATAAAGACATGTGTAGTAGTTGTAAACGATCATAAAGACAGGTATAGTAGTTGTAAACGACCATAGAGACATGTGTAGTAGTTGTAAACGACCATAGAGACAGGTGTAGTAGTTGTAAACGACCATAGAGACATGTGTAGTAGTTGTAAACGACCATAAAGACCATAAATGTGTACATAATCCATCCATCCAACCATTTTCTACCGCTTGTCCTTTTATATCGATATAATTAATATAATTGATATTAAGAGTATGTGATCGTTTGTTTACTTTTGTGCGGACCTCCTTAAAGTTCAGAATCAAAAGTATCAAGCAACTAAATTGCACCAAAGTTGCATAAGAGTGTTTTACAATTTTCCCATCATGCTTTGTAATGGATGTAACTTAAACCTTTTTTATGTTGATTGGACATTTTTCTTATAATATCCACAGAGTTCAGTAACCATATCTGTTGACATTTATTGTTGCTTGGATTTTTTTTTTGCACCATGACTAGGGAAGGTGGTTTACATTGGGTCATATAAGTGAATGCTGTGCATTCATTAAATGACAAAAGGTCATTTAATGGAAAAAATCATGATGGCACCAAAATGACATCTTCAAAATTGTTAGACTTGGGCAAGATTCTTCCTAAAACTCTTGAGGTCTCCTCGGCCAATTGGAAGACTAGTTTGGACACCCTTGGTTTTGATGAACTATGTCGGCAGCTTCTATGACGTCACCGTGTTACCTGTGAAGCGACAAGAGAACTGATGGTACACTCGCCTAAAGCTGAGGTGCAGGCTGTGGTTGGCGGTCATCTTCACTGGCTGGTTGCTGGTCCCGATGATGTACGGACTGCAGAGAAGAAGAGTGTTAAATCTAAATATTTGACTCTTTTAACGTGAGCATTACCATTTGTGATATTTGCAGGTGAGCGCCCCGTTCACCAGCTCGCTGACTGAAGCCGGGTCATGGATGTCGTCCACAATGATGACCAGAGGGTTTTCGGACGAGCTGCTCTCTCGATCGATTTGATTGGCCAGGTTGGAGAGATAGAGCTGCAGATCCTGAATGGAAGAGAATAAGGAGCTGCAGATCCTGAATGGAAGAGAATAAGTTGACACCTGGAACTTGAAGCTGGTCAGGCGTTCGCTTCCTGCCACCTTGCACGACTGGCGATGCATGTTGAAGGTCACCACCATGCCGTCAGAGACTCCGCGGGCGCTGCGGTCCACCAGGTACTCCGCCAGGCGGGAGGCCAGGTAGGTCTTGCCCGTCCCGCTGGGCCCGGACAGGATGAGTCTGCGGTGTTTGAGTAACAGGCCGATGTAGTGTTGCATCATGGGCTTGGGTATGAGGGTCTCAAAGACCAGGCTGTCCACGCACTTCTCCTTCAGGCCTTTGGAGACACACCATGGAAGGTCACCACAGAGCAAACAACAGTTTCTGATCCTACACACTAAAACATGCTGGGTTATTTAGATAACCCAATTTATGAGTTGCGAGTGTTGGGATACATTTTGGAGTTATTTCTATGAAGAGCAATCCATTTTTTGGGTTATAAGTGTCACGGCGCGGGCTCGGCAGCTGGGCCTACCAGCACCTACGCTGGCAGTGCGCCGAGACACGCCCCTGCTCGCGCTGGCCGCGTCACGCCCACATGCCGGCAAGACTGTGGGCGATCGGCAATCTGCACACCTGGGACTGATGAGGGCGAGCTGTATAAGGGCCAGTGGACCCAAGGATCCTGGCGGTGACTTAAAGGCCTACTGAAAGCCACTACTACCGACCACGCAGTCTGATAGTTTATATATCAATGATGAAATCTTAACATTGCAACACATGCCAATACGGCCGGGTTAACTTATAAATTGCAATGCTAAATTTCCCGCCACACTTCCGGTTGAAAACATCTAGATATGATGACGTATGCGCGTGACGGAATCAGTTGATGCGGAAGTATTGGTACCCCACTGAATACAATACAAAAAAGCTCTGTTTTCATTTCAAAATTCCACAGTATTCTGGACATCTGTGTTGGTGAATCTTTTGCAATTTGTTTAATGAACAATGGAGACTGCAAAGAAGAAGGTTGTAGGTGGGATCGGTGTATTAGCGGCGGACTACAGCAACACAACCAGGAAGACAGAGATGGATAGCAGACGCGTTAGCCGCCGAACTCACCTTAACTTCCTCCGTCTCGCCGACTGCATCTGTGATCGGGTGAAGTCCTTCGTCGCACCGTCAATCGCTGGAACGCAGGTGAGCACGGGTGTTGATGAGCAGATGAGGGCTGGCCGGCGTAGGTGGATAGCTAATGTTTTTAGCATAGCTCTGTGAGGTCCGGTTGCTAAGTTAGCTTCAATGGCGTCGTTAGCAACAGCATTGTTAACCTTCGCCAGGCTGGAAAGCATTAACCGTGTAGTTACATGTCCATGGTTTAATAGTATTGTTGATCTTCTGTCTATCCTTCCAGTCAGGGGTTTATTTATTTTGTTTCTATATGCATTTAAGCACGATGCTATCACATTAGCTCCGTAGCTAAAGTGTTTCGTCGATGTATTTTCTTGGAGATAAAAGTCACTGTGAATGTCCATTTCGCGTTCTCAACTCTCATTTTCAAGAGGATATAGTATCCGAGGGGGTTTAAAATACAAATCCGTGATCCACAATAGAAAAAGGAGAAAGTGTGGAAGTCAATGAGCCAGCTTGTACGTAAGTTACGGTCAGAGCGAAAAAAGATATGTCTTGCACTGCATTTAGTCCTTCACTCTAACGGTCCTCATCCACAAATCTTTCATCCTCGCTCAAATTAATGGGGTAATCGTCGCTTTCTCGGTCCGAATCTCTCTCGCTGCTGGTGTAAACAATAGGAAAATATGAGCAGTCCTTCCCCCGGTGTCGTCACGCTACTTCCAGTAGGGGCAAGGCTTTTTTTTATTCAGATACCAAAAGTTGCGATCTTTATCGTCGTTGTTCTATATTAAATCCTTTCAGCAAAAATATGGCAATATCGCAAAATGATCAAGTATGACACATAGAATGGATCTGCTATCCCCGTTCAAATAAAAAAATGTCATTTCAGTAGGCCTTTAATTACCGTTTGTGTACCGTAAGCCGACAAGCCTTATGCTCTCTCTGTTTCTCTCTGCGTTTCCCCTGCGTGTTCTGATGTCCTTGTTGTCCTACCACAGTGCTTTCCAGAGTGTTACTCGTTGGATTTCCTGTCGTTCCCCTCTGGATTCTGACTGCCTCCCTCGATCCTCGACCCCCTCGCATGGACACTGACTCTGACGCCTCTCTCTCGCCCCTGGATCATCTGCCTGCCCTACGGACTGCCTTCCTGCCTTGTTCCTCCTCTCGCCCAACACATCACGGTAATACACAACAATTAATTACACACATATACACCCCTCGTGGATTAGTCACACTCCATTCTCTTGTTTAGTTTATATTGTTTGATTATATATATATTATTTATATATATAATAAATCATAGAGCGTTACTGCTCCCTTGTGTCTGTGTCGTCAACTCCATCTCGCAATACATAACAATAAGGTTATTATTTTAACTAAATAGGTACTTTTTTCTTGAAGGGAATTTTATTAAGGATTAATCTCATTAACATTATTTACAATCACACATCTTATGTACATGAACATATTTGAGCATGCTGTATACAACAACTACGACCATACACTGCAATTCTTGTACAAAAAAATTTTTACTCATATCTTGCTTTTGAGTATATTTTAATGGAATAAAAGTAATTGTGATCAGTAGTTGGGAAGGAGTAGGACAAACCAGCAATACAATTTATAATTTTTAACCAACTATTGGGTCAAGGAGCGCTAAATTGCGCCACACAATAGTTGGGTTTGGAATAATCCAACATTGTAGTGAGCATAACTCAGCTTTTGTGTTAAATCAATTTAACCCAATAGTTGGGTTATGAATCAACCAACATTGAGTTAGCATAACTCAGCTTTTGTGTTAAATAAATTCAACCCAATTGTTGGGTTATGAATCAACCAACATTGTAGTGAGCATAACTCAGTTTTGGGTTAAATAAATTTAACCCAATAGTTGGGTTATGAATCAACCAACATTGTAGTGAGCATAACTCAGCTTTTGTGTTAAATAAATTCAGCCCAGTAGTTGGGTTATGAATCAACCAACATTGTAGTGAGCATAACTCAGTTTTGAATTAAATAAATTAAACCCAATAGTTGGGTTATGAATAACCCAACATTGAGTTAGCATAACTCAGCTTTTGTGTTAAATAAATTTAACCCAATACTCGGGTTATGAATAACCCAACATTGAGTTAGCATAACTCAGCTTTTGTGTTAAATAAGTTTAACCCAATAGTTGGGTTATGAATAACCCAACATTGAGTTAGCAAACTCAGCTTTTGTGTTAAATAAGTTTAACCCAATAGTTGGGTTATGAATCAACCAACATTGAGTTAGCATAACTCAGCTTTTGTGTTAAATAAATTCAACCCAATAGTTGGGTTATGAATCAACCAACATTAAAGTGAGCATAACTCAGTTTTGGGTTAAATAAATGTAACCCAATAGTTGGGTTATGAATCAACCAACATTGTGGTGAGCATAACTCAGCTTTTGTGTTAAATAAATTCAACCCAATACTTGGGTTATGAATAATCCAACATTGAGTTAGCATAACTCAGCTTTTGTGTTAAATAAATTCAACCCAATAGTTGGGTTATGAATCAACCAACATTGAGTTAGAATAACTCAGCTCGTGTGTTAAATAAATTCAACCCAATAGTTGGGTTATGAATCAACCAACATTAAGTTAGCATAACTCAGCTTTTGGGTTAAATAATTCAACCCAATAGTTTGGTTGGGAATAACCCAACATTGAGTTAGCATAACTCAAGATTTTGTGTTAAATAAATTCAACCCAATAGTTGGGTTATGAATCAACCAACATTGAGTTAGAATAACTCAGCTTGTGTGTTAAATAAATTCAACCCAATAGTTGGGTTATGAATCAACCAACATTGAGTTAGCATAACTCAGCTTTTGGGTTAAATAATTCAACCCAATAGTTTGGTTGGGAATAACCCAACATTGAGTTAGCATAACTCAGATTTTGTGTTAAATAAATTCAACCCAAAAGTTGGGTTATGAATCAACCAACATTGAGTTAGCATAACTCAACTTTTGTGGTAAATAAATTCAACCCAATAGTTGAGTTATGAATAACCCAACATTGAGTTAGCATAACTCAACTTTTGGGTTAAATAATTCAACCCAATAGTTTGGTTGGGAACAACCCAACATTAAGTTATCATAACTCAACGTTTTGGTTAAATAATTCAACGCAAAAGTTGGGTTGAAATAATGAACCCAAAATGTTGAGTTAAAATAACTCAAATAAGGGCTTCGTCTTTCTCTGAACCAGCAGTTGGGTTAAAATTGGGTTATTTTTTAACCCAACATTTCTTAGTGTGTACTTGCTCTTGAGGAGACTTCTGATGGTTTAGTTCTGGTCAACAAAATATACTTTTCATTCAGGTTTTGCTAAATGTGTCCACGGTAGGGAAGGGACTCATATGGCCCCCCGTTCATCTTTTTGCAATGCAGTCGCCTGAAAATAATGGAAAGCGCCACTCTACATGGCAACTGACGCTGTGGTCAAAGTTGGAATTGCCACAAAACACAATTTAAAGATATTCAACACTCTACCGCCATCTAAATTAAAGTGGATAGTGCATCCCTTAATTCGTCACGTTTCATGTGTCAGGCGAACCGCAAAGAATGGCGTATGAATCCCAATCTGCCAGTGACAAAAGTGGAAAACATAGCACAGGACGTGGGCAGCCAATCAATTAGGATGGTTGAGTTAGCAGAAGCTAGCACAAAGTGGTAAACTTGCATAAGTTAGCTTATGGAGCGGTTGGTAGAGCGACTGTGCCAGCATCCTGAGGGTTCCAGGTTCGATCCCCGCTTCTGCCATCCTAGTCACAGCTTCACCCACTTTGTAATTAGATAATGGCTTTCACCATGTGAAGTGCTTTGAGTCACTAGAAAAAAGCGCTACATAAATATAATTCACTTCACTTCTGCTCATGTTACTTTGAGAATGTTAATTTAAGCAAACTAAACTTCTTTGGAGGCCAAACGTTGTTTGTAGTCCACGTGGCGAGTTGTACGAAGTGTGGGCGTATAACAACCTGCAGCAAAGTTGTATGAAGTAGATGCATGCTGTTCATGAGAAATGTGTCGCTGCAGCACTTGGCTCTGAAAATAACTCCCAGCCGTGGGCGAGTGTATGGTTCCACATAAACATCTATGGCTGGACCTGGCTGGTACCCACTGGAAGCGTTTCCTTCCAACTGTGGGATGGAGCGTTGTTAATGTAGAGGGCTAATGTCTAATGCAGAGGACTAATGTCAGGAGGGCTGAGTGTGAATAAAAGATGTCTGCCCGGGTGGCAATGTGGAGCACGTCTGTAAAATGTAACACAACAACAACAACAACAACAGTGCAGGGGGGTGCCATCCCCCCCGACCCCCCAAGCCCCCCAGGCACTCTTGTAAGACCTGCCAACTTGCACTTGAATCGCACTTTTAGGATTCAATCAGAAAAAAAGGCAAGCCCAGATGTGGGGAAACTAATAAATACATATTAATAAATGTATTAAATATAATTTTGTTATTTCTAAACCTTTGAGATGAATCAATTATCTATCTAAAGTGAGGGTGCCCAAACTTTTTGACTCGGGGGTCCACTTTAAATAAAAATAATTTGACCGGGGGCTGGGCTATCTATTTGTGTACATATTAGACTTAGACTTCCCTTTAGACATATATATATATATATATATATATATATATATATATATATATATATATATATATATATATATATATATATATATATATATATATATATATATATATATATATATATATATATATATATATATATATATATACATACCGTATTGTCCGCACTAGAAGGCACACCTAAAAACCAAAAATGTTCTCAAAAGCTGACAATGCGCCTTATAAATCCAGTGCGCCTTATATATGGACCACTATTGAGCCACAACAAACCTAAAATTAATTTTCATAAAGTTTAGGTCTCGCAGCTACGGTAAACAGCCGCCAACTTCCGCAAGCGCTTCTTCTTCTACGGAAAGCAGCCGCCCCCGTAGAAGAAGAAGCGCGCGGTGCATGCTGGGATATGACGTTTCATTTCCATTTGTGTGTTTATGTAAAGACCCCAAAATGGCTTCTACTAAGAGACACGCTTACGACGCAGAGTTCAAACTCAAGGCAATCAGTCACGCAGTAGAACACGGGAATAGAGCAGCCGGGTGGATTGACAAAAGTACTCCAGCCGCTAGATATTGGTGTCAACAGGGCATTCAAAGCTAGACTGCGAACTGCGTGGGAACAGTGGATGACAGAAGGCGAACACACGTTCACCAAGACAGGGAGACGGCGCCGGACGACATACGCCACTATCTGCCAGTGGATGGTAAATGCCTGGGCTGATATATCAGTCTCAACTGTGGTCCGAGCTTTCAGGAAGGCAGGAATTGTCACTGAACTGCTAAACAGCAGCGACACTGACTCCATTAATGACTTCGACGAGACGGAGCCGGCCATTTTGGATGCCGTATTTGCCCAACTATTTAATTCGGACACTGAAGAAGAAGGATTCGAGGGATTTGTGGATGAGGAATAACTTCATAAAGTGAGCTTTACATGTTTATTTTGTGTGTTGTGTTGTGTGACATTAACGTTTGAGCAACGTTGAGTTATTGATATATTGTTATTGCTCCGCACTATTTGTGTTACTATTTTGTGATTGCACGATTGATTTACCATAACACGAGTAAATCAGCTGTTTATTCATTTTGGGAGTGAACAGAGTTGTCAGAACGCTGGTTTGTAATCTATTAATAAAGTCTGACTGACCTATCAGACTCTTTTGTTGACATTCCCTTTAACGCAGCTCCATCTAATGGATGCATAGGTGCGCCTTATAATCCAGTGCGCCTTATATATGAACAAAGTTTTGAAATATGCCATTCATTGAAGGTGCGCATTATAATCCGGTGTGCCTTATAGTGCGGAAAATAGGGTAATACATACTGTACATATCTGTATATATATATATATATATATATATATATATATATATATATATATATATATATATATATATATATATATATATATATATATATATATATATATATATAGATATATATATATATATTTGTGTATATATATAAATATATATACATATATACATACATATTTGTATATATATATATATATACACATATAGACACATATTTGTGTATATATATATACACTTATATATACACATACATACATATGCGTATATATATACACACACACACATATATATATATATATATATATATATATATATATATATATATATATATATATATATACACACACACATACATACATATGTATGTATGTATGTATACATATATATATATATATATATATATATATATATATATATATATATATATATATATATATATATATACATATATATTTGTATATATATATATATATATATATATATATATATATATATATATACATATAGACATATATTTGTGTATATATATGTACATATACACACACATACATACATACATACATACATATGCATGTATATATGTATATATATATACATATATACATACATATTTGTATATATATATATATATATATATACATATAGACACATATTTGTGCATATATATATACACACATATATACACATACATACATATGTGTGTATATATATATATATATATATATATATATATATATATATATATATATATATATATATACACACACACACATACATACATATGTATGTATGTATGTATACATATATATATATATATATATATATATATATATATATATATATATATATATATATATATATATATATATATACATATATATTTGTATATATATATATATATATATATATATATATATACATATAGACATATATTTGTGTATATATATGTACATATACACACACATACATACATACATATGCATGTATATATGTATATATATATACATATATACATACATATTTGTATATATATATATATATATACATATAGACACATATTTGTGCATATATATATACACACATATATACACATACATACATATGTGTGTATATATATATATATATATATATATATATATATATATATATATATATATATATATATATATATATATATATATATATGTAGTCTAAAAGGATGTCACGACTTGGTCCTTGACGTGGATTGTTTTTCCGTGGTGCAAAGCAACTTAACTGGACATGACGTGCAGGTGAGGACATGTTTTAATATTTAAACTCAAAAGGCTCAAAAGGGTATAAACAAAAGGCGCTCACAGCGGAGGTAAAAAACTTGACTAGGAAAACAAAAGACATGCACTTGGGCATAAAAACTATAAACATTAAATCAAAACTTACTTGGCATGAGATGAAACAAGAACTATGGTAAACAGGTGCAGAGCATACATTTGTGTGGAGAAGGTGTGATGTCGCCAGGACGAACAACAGAAACAGAAAAGCTTATATAGTGACATGATAAGTGAAAACAGGTGCGTGACTAACCGTGAACAGGTGCGTGACATGACAATGTGAACCAGGTGAAACTAATGGTTGCTATGGTGACAAAGCAAGGGAGTGAAGACAAGAACTAAAAAGTGTCCAAAAACCAAGCAAAACAAAAACAAGATCAACACAGACATGACAAAGGAAGTCTAAGTCTAATATGTACACAAATAGATAGCCCATACATACATTAAGTTAAAGTTAAAGTACCAATGATTGTCACACACACACTAGGTGTGGGGAAATTTGTCCTCTGCATTTGACCCATCACCCTTGATCACCCCCTGAGAGGTGAGGGGAGCAGTGAGCAGCAGCGGTGCCGTGCCCGGGAATCATTTTTGGTGATTTAACCCCCAATTCCAACCCTTGATGCTGAGTGCCAAGCAGGGAGGTAACGGCTCCCATTTTTATAGTCTTTGGTATGACTCGGCCGGGGTTTGAACTCAAAACCTACCCATCTCAGGGCGGACACTCTAACCACTAGGCCAGTGGTTCTCAACCTTTTTTCAGTGATGTACCCCTTGTGAGTTTTTTTTTAATTCAAGTACCCCCTAATCAGAGCAAAGCATTTTAGGTTGAAAAAAAGAAAAAAAGAAGTAAAATACAGCACTATGTCATCAGTTTCTGATTTATTAAATTGTATAACAGTGCAAAATATTGCTCATTTGTTGTGGTCTTTCTTGAACTATTTGGAAAAAAAGATATAAAAATAACTAAAAACTTGTTGAAAAATAAACAAGAGATTCAATTATAAATAAAGATTTCTACACATAGAAGTAATCATCAACTTGGGGATTGTAATAGAGATCCATCTGGATTCATGAACTTAATTCTAAACATTTCTTCACAAAAAAAGAAATCTTTAACATCAATATTTATGGAACATGTCCACAACAAATCTAGCTGTCAACACTGAATATTGCATTGTTGCATTTTTTTTCACCGTTCTTTTTGACAGACATTTAAAAAAAATCTCACGTACCCCTTGGCATACCTTCAAGTACCCTCATTTGAGAACCACTGCACTAGGCCACTGAGTAGGTTATATATATATATATATATATATATATATATATATATATATATATATATATATATATATATATATATATATATATATGTATACACACACACACTAAATAAAGTCAAACATTAAATAAAATCAAACACTAAATAAAGTCAAACATTAAATAAAGTCAAACACTAAATAAAGTCAAACATTAAATAAAGTCAAACACTAAATAAAGTCAAACACTAAATAAAGTCAAACACTAAATAGAGTCAAACATTAAATAGAGTCAAACATTAAATAAAGTCAAACATTAAATAAAGTCAAACACTAAATAAAGTCAAACACTAAATAAAGTCAAACATTAAATAAAGTCAAACACTAAATAAAGTCAAACACTAAATAAAGTCAAACACTAAATAAAGTCAAACATTAAATAAAGTCAAACATTAAATAAAGTCAAACACTAAATAAAGTCAAACATTAAATAAAGTCAAACACTAAATAAAGTCAAACATTAAATAAAGTCAAACACTAAATAAAGTCAAACATTAAATAAAGTCAAACACTAAATAAAGTCAAACACTAAATAAAGTCAAACACTAAATAAAGTCAAACATTAAATAAAGTTAAACACTAAATAAAGTTAAACACTAAATAAAGTCAAACCCTACATAAAATCAAACACTAAATAAAGTCAAACACTAAATAAAGTCAAACATTAAATAAAGTCAAACACTAAATAAAGTCAAACATTAAATAAAGTCAAACACTAAATAAAGTCAAACATTAAATAAAGTCAAACACTAAATAAAGTCAAACATTAAATAAAGTCAAACATTAAATAAAGTCAAACACTAAATAAAGTCAAACACTAAATAAAGTCAAACACTAAATAGAGTCAAACATTAAATAGAGTCAAACATTAAATAAAGTCAAACATTAAATAAAGTCAAACACTAAATAAAGTCAAACATTAAATAAAGTCAAACACTAAATAAAGTCAAACACTAAATAAAGTCCAACACTAAATAAAATCAAACACTAAATAAAGTCAAACACTAAATAAAATCAAACACTAAATAAAGTCAAACACTAAATAAAGTGAAACATTAAATAAAGTCAAACACTAAATAAAGTCAAACACTAAATAAAGTCAAACATTAAATAAAGTCAAACACTAAATAAAGTCAAACATTAAATAAAGTCAAACACTAAATAAAGTCAAACATTAAATAAAGTCAAACACTAAATAAAGTCAAACACTAAATAAAATCAAACACTAAATAAAGTCAAACACTAAATAAAGTGAAACATTAAATAAAGTCAAACACTAAATAAAGTCAAACATTAAATAAAGTCAAACACTAAATAAAGTCAAACATTAAATAAAGTCAAACACTAAATAAAGTCAAACATTAAATAAAGTCAAACACTAAATAAAGTCAAACACTAAATAAAGTCAAACACTAAATAAAGTCAAACACTAAATAAAGTCAAACATTAAATAAAGTCAAACACTAAATAAAGTCAAACATTAAATAAAGTTAAACACTAAATAAAGTCAAACATTAAATGAAGTCAAACACTAAATAAAGTCAAACACTAGATAAAGTCAAACACTAAATAAAGTCAAACACTAAATAAAGTCAAACATTAAATAAAGTTAAACACTAAATAAAGTCAAACACTACATAAAATCAAACACTAAATAAAGTCAAACACTAAATAAAGTCAAACATTAAATAAAGTCAAACACTAAATAAAGTCAAACACTAAATAAAGTCAAACATTAAATAAAGTCAAACACTAAATAAAGTCAAACATTAAATAAAGTCAAACACTAAATAAATTCAAACATTAAATAAAGTCAAACACTAAATAAAGTCAAACATTAAATAAAGTCAAACACTAAATAAAGTCAAACATTAAATAAAGTCAAACACTAAATAAAGTCAAACACTAAATAAAGTCAAACACTAAATAAAGTCAAACATTAAATAAAGTCAAACACTAAATAAAGTCAAACATTAAATAAAGTTAAACACTAAATAAAGTCAAACATTAAATGAAGTCAAACACTAAATAAAGTCAAACACTAAATAAAGTCAAACACTAAATAAAGTCAAACATTAAATAAAGTCAAACACTAAATAAAGTCAAACACTAAATAAAGTCAAACATTAAATAAAGTCAAACATTAAATAAAGTTAAACACTAAATAAAGTCAAACACTACATAAAATCAAACACTAAATAAAGTCAAACACTAAATAAAGTCAAACATTAAATAAAGTCAAACATTAAATAAAGTCAAACATTAAATAAAGTCAAACATTAAATAAAGTCAAACACTAAATAAAGTCAATCTACATCCACTCATTGATTTGCTTGAGTGGCTGGAAAGGACAGATTTAAAATCAATACTAATTTGAAAAAAATTGATTTTTTTATTTGTAACGTCCTTATTTTGGGACCCCTAAGTTAAATATTCATGTGTGGACTTTTATTTTCATGAAAACATTTTTAAGTCTCGCATTGAGAACTTTAGCGGCTCTTAAATTGTGAGTGATGTCAGTTTAAAGTCTTTGTTTCCCCCCCCCCCGGAACAAAGATGGTACCCCAAAGAACCGGGTCATACCTTTCAGCGCCACGGTGATCCCGCCGGGTCCTCGGGACATGCAGCGAGAGGGCTGCGTCTCGGGGGCGTCCCCCCCCAGAACCCTCTTGATGTGTCCGATACTGTAAGTGAAGATGGAGTCTGTGGACAGGCCCAGACTGGAGGTGGGGTCCACTTTGGCAATGTAAACCTGGAATGAAGAGGACCACAATCCTGGTTTAGAGTCCCTATCAGCTTTCAGACTCCAGACAACTCCGCCCTCTAGTGGCAGGGAGCAGCAACTGTCCTGTCCCCTAAAGTCTCACCTTGAAGGCCTGGCTGACGGCCGAGTCCAGCATGGTCCAGTCCATCCTCCCGTTGACCCTGACGGTGCCGAGGAACAGATGAGTCTGCTTGACCTCCTGCTGAGGTCAGAACACGGAGGTGAATGTCGGTCTTTGGTGCTGGACTACCTGGCACACTCACATCTTTGAAGACGTGGAACTGGGCCACGCAGACCACCACCCTGACACGGTGGTCATCCCTCTGCCAGGACAGGCCGCCATACTCGCTGGAATCTGCAAAAGTAAACAATGGCAATAGAAGCAGGCGATCCACCGAGTATCGGCGCTGATATTTGACATTTTGACGTATATCAGTATCAGCCAGAACCACATCAGCAGATACAAAATATCGTAAATTCCGCACTACTTTCCTACGCTTTAAACCAGCGTATAAAACGTGCAGCTTTTACTTTGCGTTCTTGTTGGTGCTACGGCGCCATCTTCTGGACAACTTTGCTCATTGCAAGTCCTGTTTGGTAAATATCTACAGAATCTCCTGCTGTTTAAAGATTTGAAGCGGATGTACAAGGGCCCTTTTATCTTCGAATGGTCCATAGCGTTTCTACTTGCATGTATTCTTCATTCATCACTCCAAGCAACGTTTGTAAGTTTTACAATATAACTAAAACTATTCTTACTTACTAAAGTGTCCCATGTACTTCCTGTTTTAATGCTTTCAACTGAAAAATCTAACCGTCCATAGCGTTTCTACTTGTATGTATTCTTCATTCATCACTCCAAGCAACGTTTGTAACTTTTACAATATAACTAAAACTATTCTTACTTACTAAAGTGTCCCATGTACTTCCTGTTTTAATGCTTTCAACTGAAAAATCTAACTGTCCATAACGTTCTACTTGTATGTATTCTTCATTCATCGCTCCGGGCAACGTTTTTTAAGTTTTACAATATAACTAAAACTATTCTTACTTACTAAAGTGTCCCATGTGGGATGTCTGTAGGAGTTTTTTCATGCATATTTGTATGTGTTATCGTAATGTAATCAAGATAGCATCGTTAGCATTAGCTAATATGCTACGTACTATAAGCCGCTAATTTTTTTCCTAGATTTAGACTAATTTATGGATTTTTTTCCCGCCAATGCCCATAATGTTTTGTGTTCAATAGTTTGCATTAAACCCAAGCAGAGAACGGAAATGTTGTCTTATTGGTTGAAAATGTACCTCCTGTTTTGATGCTGTAAACCGGAAATAAGTGTCGAAAAATGTTTTTTTTTGCTCGAAAGGATTCATTCATCACTCCAAGCAACGTTTGTAAGTTTTACAATATAACTAAAACTATTCTTACTTACTAAAGTGTCCCATGTACTTCCTGTTTTAATGCTTTCAACTGAAAAATCTAACTGTCCGTAATGTTTCTACTTGTATGTATTCTTCATTCATCACTCCGAGCAACGTTTTTTAAGTTTTACAATATAACTAAAACTATTCTTACTTACTAAAGTGTCCCATGTGTGATGTCTGTAGGAGTGTTTTCATGTATATTTGTACCTGCTATCATAATGTAATCAAGATAGTGTCGTTAGTATTAGCTAATATGCTATGTACTATAAGCCGCTAATTTTTTTCCTAGATTTTGACTAATTTATGGATTTTTGTCCCGCCAATGCCCATAATGTTTAGTGTTCAATAGTTTGCATTAAACCCAAGCAGAGAACGGAATGTTGTCTTATTGGTTGAAAATGTACTTCCTGTTTTGATGCTGTAAACCGGAAATAAGCGTCAAAAAACGTTTTTTTTGTTGCTAGAAAGGATTCATTCATCACTCCAAGCAACATTTGTAAGTTTTACAATATAACTAAAACTATTCTTACTTACTAAAGCGTCCCATGTACTTCCTGTTTTAATGCCTTCAACTGAAATATCTAACCGTCCATAACGTTTCTACTTGTATGTATTCTTCATTCATCCCTCCAAGCAACATTTGTAAGTTTTACAATATAACTAAAACTATTCCTACTTACTAAAGTGTCCCATGTACTTCCTGTTTTAATGCCTTCAACTAAAAAATATAACCGTCCGTAGCGTTTCTACTTGTATGTATTCTTCATTCATCACTCCAAGCAACGTTTGTAAGTTTTACAATATAACTAAAACTATTCTTACTTACTAAAGTGTCCCATGTGTGATGTCTGTAGGAGTGTTTTCATGCATATTTGTACCTGCTATCATAATGTAATCAAGATAGTGTCGTTAGCATTAGCTAATATGCTACGTACTATAAGCCGTTAAATTTTTCCTAGATTTTGACTAGTTAATGGATTTTTTCCCGCCAATGCCCATATTGTTTTGTGTTCAATAGTTTGCATTAAACCCAAGCAGAGAACGGAAATGTTGTCTTATTGGTTGAAAATGTACTTCCTGTTTTGATGCTGTAAACCGGAAATAAGCGTCGAAAAACTTTTTTTTTTTGCTTGAAAGGATTAATTCATCACTCCAAGCAACGTTTGTAAGTTTTACAATATAACTAAAACTATTCTTACTTACTAAAGTGTCCCATGTACTTCCTGTTTTAATGCCTTCAACTGAAAAGTATAACCGTCCATAACGTTTCTACTTGTATGTATTCTTCATTCATCACTCCAACAACGTTTGTAAGTTTTACAATATAAATAAAACTATTCTCACGTGCTAAAGCGTCCCATGTGTGATGTCTGTAGGAGTGTTTTCATGCATATTTGTACCGGCTATCATAATGTAATCACGCTAGCGTTGTTAGCATTAGCTAATATGCTAACAGGTTTACAAGTGCCTGTGTTAGTATCATTAACTTTCATTATTTTTGTATTGTTTCACTTTCACAAATTCCTCAGTAAATTCAGCAAAACGTCTGCGTGGAGTTATTGAGTCTGTTTAGCTGATTGGAGAGCTAGCTTGCGCAGCTAGTGGCTCCATGACCATGACTTCTGTTTTGTTTGATCAGCCGTTTTACTGCCGTGTTACAGACACTGTTTGGAAACAATTAAGGTATGTAAGAATATTTCTGTGTAAATAACTCATTCCACAACATATATATCTGTGACTTATAGTCTGGTGCGGCTTATATATGGAAACATGTTTTTTCTTCTGGGATTTAATGGGTGTGGCTTATATGCGGAAAATTATTTTTTTCTTCTAAACCTAATGGGTGCGGCTTATATATGGATACATATTTTTTTTCTTCTGGGATTTAGTGGGTGCGGCTTATATATTGAAAAGTATTTTCTTCCCCTAAAAATTAGTGGGTGCGGCTTATATGTGGAAAATTATTTTTTTCTTCTAAACTTTAGTGGGTGCGTCTTATATATGAAAAAGTATATATATATATTTTACACAAAGTAGCCGGTGTGGCTTATATGTGGAAAAATATTTTATTTCTTCTAAAATTTAGTGGGTGCGGCTTATATATGAAAAAGTATATATATTTTTTTACACAATGTAGTGGGTGTGGCTTATATGTGGGAACGTTTTTTTTAATTCTAAACTTTAGTGGGTGCGGCTTATATGTGGAAAAGTATTTTTTTCTTCTAAAATTTAGTGGGTGCGGCTTATATATGGAAAAGGTTTTTTTCTTCTAAACTTAAGTGGGTGCGGTTTATATGTAGAAAAGTTTTTTTTTTTCTTCTAAACTTTAGTGGGTGTGGCTTATATGTGGAAAAGTATTTTTTCCTCTAAAATTCAGTGGGTGCGTCTTATTTATGGAAAAAATTCCCTAAAATTCAGTGGGTGGGTCTTATATATGGAAAAAAATCCCTGAAATTCAGTGGGTGCGGCTTAAATATGGAAAATTATTTTTTCTTGTAAACTTTAGTGGGTGCGGCTTATATGCGGAAAAGTTTTTTTTTTTTTTATTATACAATGTAGTGGGTGTGGCTTATATGTGGGAACGTTTTTTCTTCTTCAACAATTTGGAAAATTATTTTTTCCTTCTAAAATGTAGCAGGTGTGTCTTATATAGAGGTGCGCCCTATAGTCCAGACATAGGGTAATAAAATGTACCTGCGCTGGTTCCGTCACTCAGCCTTCTGCCATAGCCTTTAGCCACGGCTACCGACTGTCGTGGGGAAGAACCGCAGAGAGACGTGAGACCCGAGGACTGGGAGGCGGAGCTTGAGGGTCCAGGAGACGAGCAGGGCGACCCCCCGCTGGTCCTCAGTTGGTCGTTCTCCACCTTCAGATTCTCCACCGTCCTCTGCAAGTGGCCTGGTGTCAGTTTGATGTCCTGGTACTCAGGTGATGCGGTCCAGGTGTGTTGGCGTACCTGCATGCTGGTCATGGTGTCCTGCAGCTGCTCCAGCTGATGGGCGGAGCTTAAAGCCTCCAGGCGGATGTCAGTCAGTTTCCTTTCCTTCTCCCAGAGTTCCGATCTCAGGGTGGACACGACCTTGTCGTCGCCCGGCTCGCCCTCCTCATGGAGTCTGTTGCACGCGTGCGAGACCACCAGCCGG
>NC_084756.1:4316751-4441751 GCF_033978785.1 Entelurus aequoreus | reverse complement strand
ACTAAAAAGTAAGTAAATAAGTTTGTGGAGAGAGACTTCCCAGGTGAGTGAAGGTGTGTCCATACTCACTTACCTCGTACACCTGACACACCAGTGGTCGGCATGAGGGAGAGACAAGAGTGTTACGGAGGAGCACAATCATGCAGGAACTTCTCTCCATGTTTGCTTTCAAGCCTGAAGTTTGAAGTGTGCTTCCTCACCCAGCTCTTCTTCTTCTTCTTCTTGGCCTCCTGCTCCTTCAGGCTGCCCAGGCTGGAGAGGCTGGTGAGGCTGCAGATGCTCTCCGACGAGTTGTGACGCTTGATCTGCAGCTCTGAGTCACATGACCAGAGACACATGTGTCACGTGACTTTGTGTCCGGCTATTGGAGCACTTATCTACCTTTAGATGCCAGCTCAGAGTCATTGAGAGCCCCGTGGATGAGTTCCTGGGCTTCTGTGTTTTTGGTCTTCAGGATCTCAATGGTCTCCCTCAGCTCATTCAGTTCAGAATCCTGAGGAGTCAAAAGACGTTTGCTTGGATTCCAAGCCAAGGACTAACCAGCAGGGAGAAGAACTACCTTCTGGTCTGAGGACACAGACAAGGTCTGCAGACGAGCGGTCATCAGTGCCAGACTCTGTTCAAAAGCAGCTACCAGGTTCGCCTGTGGAGATACCAAGAGACACCAAGAGACACCAAGAAGGACTTTAGGGGCAGAAATTTGAGTGGCTGCAACAAATAAGCTCCAACATTTAAGAAAAGGACCTAACCCTAACCCAAAAACCTTAACCCTAATCCAAAAACCCTAACCCTGACCCAAATACCCTAACCCATAAACCCTAACCCAAAATTCTAACCCCAAAACCTTAACCCTAACCCATAAACCCTAACCTAAAACGTTAACCCAAAAACTCTAAACGTATCCCTAACCCAAAAACTCTAACCCTAACCGAAAAACCCTAGCCCTAACCCAAAAACTCTAACCCTAAACCAAAAAGCCTAACCCAAAAACTCTAACCTTAACCCAAAAACCCTAACCCAAAAACTCTAACCCAAAAACTTTAACCCTAACCCAAAAACCCTAACCCATATATGCTAATTCTAACCCAAAAACCCTAACCCAAAAACTCAAACCCTAACCCAAAAACTCTAACCCTAACCCAAACACTCTAACCCTAACCCAAAAACCATAACCCATATACACTAATTCTAACCCAAATACCCAAACCGAAAAACCCTAACCCAAAAACTCTAACCCTGACCCAAAAACTCTAATCCATAAACGCTAACCCTAACCCAAAAACCCTAATCATAACCCAAAAACCCTAATCCTAACCCAAAAACCCTAATCCTAACCCAAAAACTCTAACTATAACCCAAAAACTCTAACCCTAACCCAAAACCCTAACCCATAAACGCTAATTCTAACATAAAAACCCGTAATCCTAACCCAAAAACTCAAACCTTAACCCAAAAACTCTAACCCCAAAACCCTAATCCTAACCCAAAAACTCAAAACTTAACCCAAAAACTCTAACCCTGACCCAAAAACCCTAACCCCAAAACCCTAATCCTAACCCAAAAACTCAAACCTTAACCCAAAAACTCTAACTATAACCCAAAAACTCAAACCCTAACCCATAAAGGCTAATTCTAATCCAAAAATCCTAACCCTAACCCAAAAACTCTAACCCTAACCCAAAATATCTAACCCATAAACCCTAACCTTAAACACCCTAACCCAAAAACTCTAACCCAAACACCCTAACCCTAAATCAAAAACTCTAACCCTAACCCAAAAACTCTAACCCAAACACCCTAACCCTAAATCAAAAACTCTAACCCTAACCCACAAACTCTAACACTATCCCAAAAAGCCTAACCCAAAAACTGTAAACTTAACCCAAAAACTGTAAACTTAACCCAAAAACCCTAACCTATAAACGGTAACCCTAACCCAAAAACCTTAACCCCAAAACCCTAATCGTAACCTAAAAACTCAAAACTTAACCCAAAAACTCTAACCCTAACCCAAAACTGCTAACATAAAAACCTTAACCCTAACCCCCCCACACACAGACAGTACTAATAAAAGGCAGTAGGTCCAACACACCTGGCCCAGCTGCAACATCCAGAGAAGCAAGGTGAGCAGGTGGGGGAGGGGCAGGAAGTGAGCAGCAGGAAGTCAGTGAGTCAGAAGCAGCCGAGGGCCAATAAGAGAGGGACACAGGTCGTTAGGCACTTGGATCTCACACACACACACACACACACACACACACACACACACACACACACACACACACACACACACACACACACACACACACACACACACACACACACACACACACACACACACACACACACACACACACACAGGTAACAGGTAACAGGTAACGGGTAAGTTAGGGGCGGTGCTTGTAACAAAGTCATGTCAGTCCCTGCAGGATTTCACAAAGTCAAACTATTTTCTTGCAATAACTTGAAATGAACTTGTCATGAATTAGTTGTCAATATTTCCAGACTTTCTTGTAACCTGAACACAAAAATACAACATTTCAACAAGAATTGTGAAAGAATGTTTTTTTAAGGCACCACTAGATGCATTATCAGATTACTAGGGAAGTATCACTACTAAATCTGACAGAAGGAGATTATTGTAGTACATAACTTCTTGTAGAACTCAGACTCTATTACCTCCGCCAAGGAGGTGTGTTTATTAGCAACATAACTTACAAAGTTATGGACTGATTTTGATGACATTTTTAAGAAATGTCTGAAAAAAACAACTCGTCTATGTACTAGGAACACACTTCTCTCACAGACTTCCTCTTCTTGTCCCGCCTTCCTGTCTTTACGCTCTCACCTTGTGCAGATGTCCTTTATTCTCAGGCCGGCCAATGCAAAAGCGCCAGAAAAAAACTACACTCGCCCAATTTTTATTTGATTTCCTGCGAGGATTTGGAATACAGTATTTACAGCAGGGTGTCAAACTCATCGAGGGCCACATCGCAGTAATGGCTGCTTTCAGAGGGCCGCTTTTTAAAATAATTGACACTAGGCATGTGGGTGATAACCCGTGATTAATCATGATTAATCGAAATGCATGTGATTATTAGATTTTTTTAAATGTATAACTTGCTTTAAAATCAGAACGTTAAAGTTAAAGTACCAATGATAGTCACACACACACACACTCGGTGTGGTGAAATTTGAGCCATCACCCTCAATCACCCCCTGGGAGGTGAGGGGAGCAGTGAGCAGCAGCGGTGGCCGCGCCCGGGAATCATTATTGGTGATTTAACCCCCAATTCCAACCCTGAATAATAATAAATAAAGGTGACAAGCCGATATTTAACTATTTGTTTTTATCTAACAAAAATAGTTTTGCAATACACTAAATAATAATATCATTAGCACGATCAGATAATATTAATGTTTAAAATATGCATTTTTTTGCTGTCAGAGTTGAAAGAATGAATGCATTTAGTTAAAAAAAAAATAAAAAAAAAATTTAAAAAAAGTATATTATTTAAATTATTGAATGTTTTCCAGGCTTTCGCGGGCCGCCTAAAATGATGTGGCGGGCCAGAACTGGCCTCCGCGCCTTGAGTTTGACACCTGTGATCTACAATACCATTAAACTCCTGCAAAGACTGCACTGTATTGATTAATTCAGGTGTCACCAACACGGTGCCCGCGGGCACCAGGTAGCCCGTAAGGACCAATGAGTCGCCCGCTGGCCTGTTCTAAAAATAGCTCAAATAGCAGCACTTACCAGTGTGCTGCCTCTATTTTTTAAATTTTATTTATTTACTAGCAAGCTGGTCCCGCTTTGCTCGACATTTTTAATTCTAAGAGAGACAAAACTCAAATAGAATTTGAAAATCCAAGAAAATATTTTAAAGACTTGGTCTTCACTTATTTAAATAAATTCATAATTTTTTTTACTTTTTCTTCTTCAGAAGGACAATTTTAGAGAAAAAATACAACCTTAAAAATGATTTGAGGATTTTTAAACACATTTACCTCTTTACCTTTTAAATTCTTTCCTCTTCTTTCCTGACAATTTAAATCAATGTTCAAGTAAATTTTATTTTTTTTTATTGTAAAGAATAATAAATACATTTTAATTTAATTCTTCATTTTAGCTTCTGTTTTTTCGACGAAGAATATTTGTGAAATATTTCTTCAAACTTATTATGATTAAAATTCAAAAAAATGATTCTGGCAAATCTAGAAAATCTGTTGAATCAAATTTAAATCTAATTTCAAAGTCTTTTGAATTTCTTTTAAAATTTGTGTTCTGGAAAATCTAGAAGAAATAACGATTTGTCTTTGTTAGAAATATAGCTTGGTCCATCCATCCATCCATCCATTTCCTACCGCTTATTCCCTACAATCGGGCAGAAGGCGGGGTACACCCTGGACAAGTCGCCACCTCATCACTTGGTCCAATTTGTTATATATTCTAACAAAGTGCAGATTGAATTTTAACCTATTTAAAACATGTCATCAAAATTCTAAAATTAATCTTAATCAGGAAAAATGACTAATGATGTTCCATTAATTCTTTTTTTAATTTTTTCAAAAAGATTCGATTTAGCTAGTTTTTCTCTTCTTTTTTTCGGTTGAATTTTGAATTTTAAAGAGTCGAAATTGAAGATAAAGTATGTTTCAAAATGTAATTGTCATTTTTTTCGTGTTTTCTCCTCTTTTAAACCATTCAATTAAATGTAAATATCATTCATTATTAATAATAACATAGAGTTAAAGGTAAATTGAGCAAATTGGCTATTTCTGGCAATTTATTTAAAGGCCTACTGAAAGCCACTACTACCGACCACGCAGTCTGATATTTTATATATTAATGATGAAATCTTAACATTGCAACACATGCCAATACGGCCGGGTTAACTTATAAAGTGCAATTTTAAACTTCCCAGGAAACTTCCGCTTGAAAACGTCGCGGTATGATGACGTATGCGCGTGACGTCACGAGGGCAAGGGAAGTGTTTGGACCCAATTCAAATACCTCTGTTTTCTTCGACAAAATTCCACAGTATTCTGGACATCTGTGTTGGTGAATCTTTTGCAATTTGTTTAATGGACAATGGAGACTGCAAATAAGAAAGTTGTAGGTGTGATCGGTGGAGCGGCGGACTACAGCAACACCAACACCAGGAGGTTGTGTTGTGTTTTGAGCAGGATAGCAGACGCACTACAGTGAGTAAGCCCACCGTCGCATCTAAGTTAGCTTCTGTTTTTTTAGCTTCGCCAAGCTGAATATTATTAATCGTGTATTTACATGTTCATGGTTTAATAGTATTTTTGATCTTCTGTCTATCCATCCAGTCAGGGTTTTTTTTAATTTAGTTTCTATCTGCATTTGAGACTGCTATGCTATCACGTTGGCTACGTAGCTAGGTTAGCTTCTATTTTTTAGCTTCGAAAAGCTGAATATTATTAATCGTGTATTTACATGTTCATGGTTTAATAGTATTTTTGATCTTCTGTTTATCCATCCAGTCAGGTTTTTTTAAAATTTAGTTTCTATCTGCATTTGAGACTGCTATGCTATCACGTTGGCTACGTAGCTAGGTTAGCTTCTATTTTTTAGCTTCGAAAAGCTGAATATTATTAATCGTGTATTTACATGTTCATGGTTTAATAGTATTTTTGATCTTCTGTCTATCCATCCAGTCAGGTTTTTTTTTAATTTAGTTTCTGTCTGCATTTGAGACTGCTATGCTATCACGTTGGCTACGTTGCTAGGTTAGCTTCTATTTTTTTATCGCGAAATGATCAAGTATGACACATAGAATGGATCTGCTATTCCCGTTTAAATAAAGAAAATTCATTTCAGTAGGCCTTTAAGTGTGTATCAAACTGGTAGCCCTTCGCATTAATCAGTACCCAAGAAGTAGCTCTTGGTTTCAAAAAGGTTGGTGACCCCTGGATTAATTATATCTATTGCTAGTAATAATTAGAATTACAAAAAGAAAAACAGTCAAAAGCTTCCTTATTGTCTGTCATCTTCTCTGTTATTTGAGACATCCTCCATGCACGCATTTACTACACTTGAAAAGTGTTTCTCCATGCAAACATTCATTTATGTCCTATTTGTGATCGTTGAGGGTGATGAAAAGCAGTGCTTTTGCATTATCATCACGCCTCAACATCTCTAACATGTAAACGCTGCCTCGTGACACGCCGATGTCCCCACTTTGTCTGCACAACATAGAAAGAGGTTTAGGTGAGACCGGTGACGTGCACGTTGGAGTGTCACTCAAAGACACATTTGATGGCTCAAAATGAGGCCCGGTTGGCCATAATATGCAGGAAGTTGCAGCCATTGGACAAAGTTGCCAGGCTAATTGCTGCAGGTGCAGGTGATGCAGGTGTGCTACTCCTGTTAGTGAGCGCTGAGTAAAAGGTGCAGAAAAGGTGTGAATCAAGCAAGCAATGTCAGTTGTACCAAACATCCTGAAAACTATTCTCATGGCGCTGAATAATAGGCAAACAGCGTCTAATAAGAGGCAGGGCAGTAGATCTGAGTAAATGCTGCGAAAAGGAACCTAGGATGTGCACTTCAATACATGTGTTTCAAAATAAGACTATAAATAAGTAGAGCGATGTGCTGGGAGTAGTAATAAGCACCATCAATAGACATGTATAGATAGTATATACATGACTAACTTCTTTATACAAACCCCGTTTCCATATGAGTTGGGAAATTGTGTTAGATGTAAATATAAACGGAATACAATGATTTGCAAATCCTTTTCAACCCATATTCAGTTGAATGCACTACAAAGACAACATATTTGATGTTCAAACTCATAAACTTTATTTTTGCAAATAATAATTAACTTAGAATTTCGAGGCTGCAACACGTTCCAAAGTAGTTGGGAAAGGGCATGTTCACCACTGTGTTACATGGCCTTTCCTTTTAACAACACTCAGTAAAGGTTTGGGAACTGAGGAGACACATTTTTGAAGCTTCTCAGGTGGAATTCTTTCCCATTCTTGCTTGATGTACAGCTTAAGTTGTTCAACAGTCCGGGGGTCTATGTTGTGCTATTTTAGGCTTCATGTTGCACCAATGGGAGACAGGTCTGGACTACAGGCAGGCCAGTCTAGTACCCGCACTCTTTTACTATGAAGCCACGTTGATGTAACACGTGGCTTGGCATTGTCTTGCTGAAATAAGCAGGGGCGTCCATGGTAACGTTGCTTGGATGGCAACATATGTTGTTCCAAAAGCTGTATGTACCTTTCAGCATTAATGGTGCCTTCACAGATGTGTAAGTTACCCATGTCTTGGGCACTAATACACCCCCATACCATCACACATGCTGCCTTTTACACTTTGCGCCTATAACAATCCGATGTTTTTTTTCCTCTTTGGTCCGGAGGACACGACGTCCACAGTTTCCAAAAACAATTTGAAATGTGAACTCGTCAGACCACAGAACACTTTTCCACTTTGTATCAGTCCATCTTAGATGAGCTCAGGCCCAGTGAAGCCGACTGCGTTTCTGGGTGTTGTTGATAAACGGTTTTCGCCTTGCATAGGAGAGTTTTAACTTGCACTTACAGATGTAGCAACCAACTGTAGTTACTGACAGTGGGTTTCTGAAGTGTTCCTGAGCCCATGTGGTGATATCCTTTACACACTGATGTCGCTTGTTGATGCAGTACAGCCTGAGGGATGGAAGGTCACGGGCTTAGCTGCTTACGTGCAGTGATTTCTCCAGATTCTCTGAACCCTTTGATGATATTACGGAGCGTGGATGGTGAAGTCCCTCAATTCCTTGCAATAGCTGGTTGAGAAAGGTTTTTTTTAAACTGTTCAACAATTTGCTCAGGCATTTGTTGACAAAGTGGTGACCCTCGCCCCATCCTTGTTTGTGAATGACTGAGCATTTCATGGAATCTACTTTTATACCCAATCATGGCACCCACCTGTTCCCAATTTGCCTGTTCACCTGTGGGATGTTCCAAATAAGAGTTTGATGAGCATTCCTCAACTTTATCAGTATTTATTGCCACCTTTCCCAACTTCTTTGTCACGTGTTGCTGGCATCAAATTCTAAAGTTAATGATTATTTGCAAAAAAAGAAAATGTTTATGAGTTTGAACATCAAATATGTTGTCTTTGTAGCATATTCAACTGAATATGGGTTGAAAATGATTTGCAAATCATTTGTATTCCGTTTATATTTACATCTAACACAATTTCCCAACTCATATGGAAACGGGGTTTGTACATGCTGTATATATTTGTTTTTTCAATTCAGTGGTTTTGATGAGGTCATCAGTTGATGTAAACACTACACTTCAAGTGCATGGCAGGTAAATAAATAAAAAGTTGACATTTCCTGACCAAAAAGGTGTAAGCTGAAGTTTAAAAGCTTATTATGGCCGACCCTTTCACTTTCACTTTGTACATGTCTAATAGAGAACACAAAACAAAAACAAGAAATCGATGTTGGGATATAAATATTTATACGTGACTTATTTACTGGACTATATTGTGGATCACCATGTGGGAAGAAAAGAGGAAAAAGGGAGAAAAGAGGAAGGGAGGGGACCACAAAAAATGTCATTATTGTCTTTATTGTAACAACAAATGTTAGTGTACATGAAACATATGTTTATTATTGTAATTAGTCCTTAAATTAAATAGTGAACATACTAGACAACTTGTCTTTTAGTAGTAAGTAAACAAACAAAGACTCCTAATTAGTCTGCTGACATATGCAGTAACATATTGTGTCATTTATACACCTATTATTTTGTACACATTATGAGGGACAAACTGTAAAAAATGTATTATTAATGTACTTGTTCATTTACTGTTAATATCTGCTTATTTTCTGTTTTAACATGTTCTATCTACACTTCTGTTCAAATGTAATAATCACTTATTCTTCTCTTCTTTGATACTTGACATTAGTTTTGGATGATACCACACATTTAGGTATCGATCCGATACCAAGTAGTTACAGGATCATACATTGGTCATATTCAAAGTCCTCATGTGTCCAGGGACGTATTTACTGGATTTATAAATATAATATGAATTAAAAAAAACCTGAAAGAAGATGTTGTGATGCCAAAAAATATCGATGTTATCATAGTAGTATCGACGAGATATGTTCTTGTACTTGGTATCATTACAGTGGATGTCAGGTGTAGATCCACCCATGGCATTTGTTTACAATGTGACGGCGGTGAGCTATTGTATCCTCCTACGGTGTATAGTGAAGCATGTTTAGCTATTCCTCCTCCTCCAGTGATAATGCTACTTGTAAGAAACTTACTTTATTTGTCGCCATGGAGGCCAGGATTAGTGATTCAGATGTAGCTAAAACACTGCGGATGGACGTTAGCCGCTAGCCATGTCTTAAAGCATCTCTTCCTGAGGGTGTTTCAGTGTTATAACTTCACCTTTATCTTTACTTTTTACACCAAAATGCGTCCATTCTCCCTATTCAGTCTAAACACTGTGTCTGCTTGTAAGTACTCTGTGTGTGTGCGCTGCCCAACATGCTCCTCTGCTCATAAAACCAGCAATGTCACCACGTGACGATGAAGGGGGGTGTTGGTTCGGTACTTTTTAGAGGCGGTATAGTACTTTATATGATTCATTAATATCACGGTACTATACTAGTACCGGTATATTGTACAACCCTAGCATATATGTATATATTGGTAAATGCATGTATTTACATGTGATCAAGTACTATGATTTTGACTCTCGAGTTTCTTTATCTCAAGATGGATTTTTGTCCTTTTTGTTTTCTGTTCTCTATTTGACATGTACAGAGTGAATAGAATAGAAAACAATAGAATATAAAGTACTTTATTGATCCCTGGGGGAAATTCAGCCCCACAGTTTGCTCACAATAGACAATAAACACTTACCTATTTTTTACATGTGAATAATATAAATACAGTCTATTACACAGCATTATTCACATGTGAAAACCATAAATACAGTCTATTATACAGCATTATTCACATGTGAATAATATAAATACAGTCTATTATACAGCATTATTCACATGTGAATAATATAAATACGGTCTATTATACAGTATTATTCACATGTGAATAACATAAATACAGTCTATTATACAGCATTATTCACATGTGAATAGTATAAATACGGTCTATTATACAGCATTATTCACATGTGAATAATATAAATACGGTCTATTATACAGCATTATTCACATGTGAATAATATAAATATAGTCTTTTATACAGCATTATTCACATTTGAATAGTATAAATACAGTCTATTATACAGCATTATTCACATGTGAATAATATAAATACAGTCTATAATACTGCATTATTCACATGTGAATAATATAAATACAGTCTATTATACAGCATTATTCACATGTGAATAATATAAATACAGTCTATTATACTGCATTATTAACATGTGAATAATATAAATACAGTCTATTATACTGCATTATTCACATGTTAATAATATAAATACAGTCTATTATACAGCATTATTCACATGTGAATAATATAAATACAGTCTATTATACTGCATTATTCACATGTTAATAATATAAATACAGTCTATTATACAGCATTATTCACATGTGAATAATATAAATACAGTCTATTATACAGCATTATTTATAATATTCACACAATATTCAATGTGGACATAATCAACTTTTAACTTCAGCCAACACCTTTTTGGACAGGAAATGTAAACCTTGTATTTATTTTTCTGCCATGCACTTGAAGACTACTGTTTATATCAACTGATCACCTCATAAAGAAAGAAATAAACTCCACTTAAGAACTATTCTTCACTTAGAAGTGAGAGTAAAACCAGCCATGTGGTCTTTACAGAAGATCTTGTACACACGCCAACATGACAAAGTTCTACATGACAAAGTCCAACATGACAAAGTCTTACATGACAAAGTCCTACATTACAAAGTCAAACATGACAAAGTCCAACATGACAAAGTCCAAGATAACAAAGTCCTACATGACAAAGTCCAACATGACAAAGTCCTACATGACAAAGTCCTACATTACAAAGTCAAACATGACAAAGTCCAACATGACAAAGTCCAAGATAACAAAGTCCTACATAACAAAGTCCTACATGACAAAGTCCTACATGACAAAGTCCTACATTACAAAGTCAAACATGACAAAGTCCAACATGACAAAGTCCAAGATAACAAAGTCCTACATGACAAAGTCCAACATGACAAAGTCTTACATGACAAAGTCCTACATTACAAAGTCAAACATGACAAAGTCCAACATGACAAAGTCCAAGATAACAAAGTCCTACATGACAAAGTCCAACATGACAAAGTCCTACATGACAAAGTCCTACATTACAAAGTCAAACATGACAAAGTCCAACATGACAAAGTCCAAGATAACAAAGTCCTACATAACAAAGTCCTACATGACAAAGTCCTACATGACAAAGTCCTACATTACAAAGTCAAACATGACAAAGTCCAACATGACAAAGTCCAAGATAACAAAGTCCTACATGACAAAGTCCTACATGACAAAGTCCTACATGACAAAGTCCAACATGACAAAGTCCAAGATAACAAAGTCCTACATGACAAAGTCCAACATGACAAAGTCCTACATGACAAAGTCCTTCATGACAAAGATCTACATGGCAAAGATCTACATGACAAAGTCCAACATGACAAAGTCCTACATGACAAAGTCCAACATGACAAAGTCCTACATGACAAAGTCCTACATGACAAAGTCCAACATGACAAAGTCCAACATGACAAAGTCCTACATGACAAAGTCCAACATGACGAAGTCCTACATGACAAAGTCCAACATGACAAAGTCCTACATGACAAAGTCCAACATGACAAAGTCCTACATGACAAAGTCCTACATGACAAAGTCCAACATGACAAAGTCCTACATGACCAAGTCCTACATGACAAAGTCCTACATGACAAAGTCCAACATGACAAAGTTCTACATAACAAAGTCCAACATGACAAAGTCCTACATGACAAAGTCCTACATGACAAAGTCCTACATTACAAAGTCAAACATGACAAAGTCCAATATGACAAAGTCCAAGATAACAAAGTCCTACATGACAAAGTCCTACATGACAAAGTCCAACATGACAAAGTCCAAGAAAACAAAGTCCTACATGACAAAGTCCAACATGACAAAGTCCTACATGACAAAGTCCTTCATGACAAAGATCTACATGGCAAAGATCTACATGACAAAGTTCTACATGACAAAGTCCAACATGACAAAGTCCTACATGACAAAGTCCAACATGACAAAGTCCTACATGACAAAGTCCTACATGACAAAGTCCAACATGACAAAGTCCAACATGACAAAGTCCTACATGACAAAGTCCTACATGACAAAGTCCAACATGACGAAGTCCTACATGACAAAGTCCAACATGACAAAGTCCTACATGACAAAGTCCAACATGACAAAGTCCTACATGACAAAGTCCTACATGACAAAGTCCAACATGACAAAGTCCTACATGACCAAGTCCTACATGACAAAGTCCTACATGACAAAGTCCAACATGACAAAGTCCTACATGACAAAGTTCAAAGTTCAACATGACAAAGTCCTACATGACAAAGTCCAACATGACAAAGTCCTACATGACAAAGTCCAACATGACAAAGACCTACATGACAGAGTCCAACATGACAAAGTCCTACATGACAAAGTCCAACATGAAAAAGTCCTACATGACAAAGTCCTACATGACAAAGTCCAACATGACAAAGTCCTACATGACAAAGTCCTACATGACAAAGTCCAACATGAAAAAGTCCTACATGACAAAGTCCTACATGAAAAAGTCCAACATGACAAAGTCCAACATAACAAAGTCCAACATGACAAAGTCCTACATGACAAAGTCCAACATGACAAAGTCCAACATAACAAAGTCCTACATGACAAAGTCCAACATGACAAAGTCCTACATGACAAAGTCCTACATGACAACGTCCAACATGACAAAGTCCAACATGACAAAGTCCTACATGACAAAGTCCTTCATGACAAAGATCTACATGGCAAAGATCTACATGACAAAGTTCTACATGACAAAGTCCAACATGACAAAGTCCAACATAACAAAGTCCTACATGACAAAGTCCTACATGACAAAGTCCAACATGACAAAGTCCTACATGACAAAGTCCAACATGACAAAGTCCAACATAACAAAGTCCAACATGACAAAGTCCTCCATGACAAAGTCCAACATGACAAAGTCCAACATAACAACGTCCTACATGACAAAGTCCAACATGACAAAGTCCTAAATGACAAAGTCCTACATGACAAAGTCCTACACGACAAAGTCCAACAAGACAAAGACCTATATGACAAAGTCCAACACGACAAAGTCCAACATGACAAAGTCCTACATGACAAAGTTTAACATGAAAAAGTCCTACATGACAAAGTCCTACATGACAAAGTTTAACATGAAAAAGTCCTACAAGAAAAAGTCCTACATGACAAAGTCCTACATGACAAAGTTTAACATGAAAAAGTCCTACATGAAAAAGTCCTAAATGACAAAGTCCTACATGACAAAGTCCAACATGACAAAGTCAAACATAACAAAGTCCTACATGACAAAGTCCTACATGACAAAGTTTAACATGACAAAGTCCAACATGACAAAGTCCTATATGACAAAGTCCAACATGGCAAAGTCCAACATGACAAAGTCCTACATGACAAAGTCCTACATGACAAAGTTTAACATGACAAAGTCCTACATGACAAAGTCCAACATGACAAAGTCCTACATGACAAAGTCCTACATGACAAAGTCCAACATGACAAACACCTACATGACACAGTCCAACATGACAAAGTCCAACATGACAAAGTTCTACATGACAAAGTCCAACATGACAAAGTCCTACATGACAAAATCCTACATGACAAAGTCCAACATGACAAAGTCCAAAATGACAAAATCCTACATGACAAAGTCCAACATGACAAAGTCCAACATGAGAAAGTCAAACATGACTAAGTCCAACATGACAAAGTCCTACATAACAAAGTCCAACATGACAAAGTCCTACATGACAAAGTCCTACATGACCAAGTCCAACATGACAAAGTCCTACATGACAAAGTCCAACATGACAAAGTTCTACATGACAAAGTCCTACATGACAAAGTCCAACATGACAAAGTCCTACATGACAAAGTCCAACATGACAAAGTCCTACATGACAAAGTCCTACATGACAAAGTCCAACATGACAAAGTCCTACATGACCAAGTCCTACATGACAAAGTCCTACATGACAAAGTCCAACATGACAAAGTCCTACATGACAAAGTTCAAAGTTCAACATGACAAAGTCCTACATGACAAAGTCCAACATGACAAAGTCCTACATGACAAAGTCCAACATGACAAAGACCTACATGACAGAGTCCAACATGACAAAGTCCTACATGACAAAGTCCAACATGAAAAAGTCCTACATGACAAAGTCCTACATGACAAAGTCCAACATGACAAAGTCCTACATGACAAAGTCCTACGTGACAAAGTCCAACATGAAAAAGTCCTACATGACAAAGTCCTACATGAAAAAGTCCAACATGACAAAGTCCAACATAACAAAGTCCAACATGACCAAGTCCTACATGACAAAGTCCAACATGACAAAGTCCAACATAACAAAGTCCTACATGACAAAGTCCAACATGACAAAGTCCTACATGACAAAGTCCTACATGACAACGTCCAACATGACAAAGTCCAACATGACAAAGTCCTACATGACAAAGTCCTTCATGACAAAGATCTACATGGCAAAGATCTACATGACAAAGTTCTACATGACAAAGTCCAACATGACAAAGTCCAACATAACAAAGTCCTACAAGACAAAGTCCTACATGACAAAGTCCAACATGACAAAGTCCTACATGACAAAGTCCAACATGACAAAGTCCAACATAACAAAGTCCAACATGACAAAGTCCTACATGACAAAGTCCAACATAACAAAGTCCAACATAACAACGTCCTACATGACAAAGTCCAACATGACAAAGTCCTAAATGACAAAGTCCTACATGACAAAGTCCTACACGACAAAGTCCAACATGAGAAAGTCAAACATGACAAAGTCCAACATGACAAAGTCATACATGACAAAGTCCAACATGACACAGTCCAACATGACAAAGTCCTACATGACAAAGTCCAACATGACAAAGTCCTACATGACAAATTCCAACATGACTAAGTCCTACATGACATAGTCCAACATGACAAAGTTCTACATGACAAAGTCCAACATGACTAAGTTCTACATTACAAAGTCCTACATGACAAAGTCCAACATGACAAAGTCCTACATGACAAAGTCCTACATGACAAAGTTCTGCATGACAAAGTCCAACATGACAATGTCCAACATGACAAAGTTCTACATGACAAAGTCCAACATGACAAAGCCCTACATGATGAAGTCCAACATGACAAAGTCCTAAATGAAAAAGTCGAATATGACAAAGTCCAACATGACAAAGTCCTACATGAAAAACACCTACATGACAAAGTCCTACATGACAAACACCTACATGACAAGGTCCAACATGACAAACACCTACATGACAAAGTCCTACATGACAAACACCTACATGACAAGGTCCAACATGACAAACACCTACATGACAAAGTCATACATGACAAAGTTCAACATGACAAAGTCCTACATGACAATGTCCTACACAACAAAGTCAAACATCACAAAGACCTATCTGACAAAGTCCAACATGACAAAGTCCTACATGACAAAGTCCAACATGACAAAGTCCTACACGACAAAGTCCAACAAGACAAAGACCTACATGACAAAGTCCATCATGACAAAGTCCAACATGACAAAGTCCTACATGACAACGTCCAACATGACAAAGTCCTACATGACAAAGTCCAACATGACAAAGTCCTACATGACAAAGTCCGACATGACAAAGTCCAACATAACAAAGTCCAACATGATAAAGTCCTACATGACAAAGTCCAACATGACAAAGTCCAACATAACAAAGTCCAACATGACAAAGTCCTACATGACAAAGTCCAACATGACAAAGTCCAATATAACAAAGTCCTACATGACAAAGTCCAAAATGACAAAGTCCTACATGACAAAGTCCTACATGACAACGTCCAACATGACAAAGTCCAACATGACAAAGTCCTACATGACAAAGTCCAACATGACAAAGTCCTTCATGACAAAGATCTACATGGCAAAGATCTACATGACAAAGTTCTACATGACAAAGTCCAACATGACAAAGTCCAACATAACAAAGTCCTACATGACAAAGTCCTACATGACAAAGTCCAAGATGATAATGTCCTACATGACAAAGTCCAACATGACAAAGTCCAACATAACAAAGTCCAACATGACAAAGTCCTACATGACAAAGTCCAACATGACAAAGTCCAACATAACCACGTCCTACATGACAAAGTCCAACATGACAAAGTCCTAAATGACAAAGTCCTACATGACAAAGTCCTACACGACAAAGTCCAACAAGACAAAGACCTACATGACAAAGTCCAACATGACAAAGTCCAACATGACAAAGTCCTACATGACAAATTCTAACATGAAAAAGTCCTACATGACAAAGTCCTACATGACAAAGTCCAACATGACAAAGTCCAACATAACAAAGTCCTACATGACAAAGTCCAACATGACAAAGTCCTACATGACAAAGTTTAACATGACAAAGTCCAACATGACAAAGTCCTACATGACAAAGTCCAACATGACAAAGTCCAACATGACAAAGTCCTACATGACAAAGTCCTACATGACAAAGTTTAACACGAGAAAGTCCTACATGACAAAGTCCAACATGACAAAGTCCTACATGACAAAGTCCTACATGACAAAGTCCAACATGACAAACACCTACATGACACAGTCCAACATGACAAAGTCCTACATGACATAGTCCTACATGACAAAGTCCTACATGACAAAGTTTAACATGACAAAGTCCTACATGACAAAGCCCAACATGACAAAGTCCTACATGACAAAGTCGTACATGACAAAGTCCAACATGACAAACACCTACATGACACAGTCCAAAATGACAAAGTCCTACATGACAAAGTCCAACATGACAAACACCTACATGACACAGTCCAACATGACAAAGTCCTACATGACAAAGTCCTACATGACAAAGTTTAACATGACAAAGTCCAACATGACAAAGTCCTACATGACAAAGTCCTACATGACAAAGTCCTACATGACAAAGTCCAACATGACAAAGTCTTACATGACAAAGTCTAACATGACAAAGTCCTACATGACAAAGTCCAACATGACAAAGTCCAACATAACAAAATCCTACATGACAAAGTCCTACATGACAAAGTCCAACATGACATAGTCCAACTTGACAAAGTTCTATATGACAAAGTCCAACATGACAAAGTCTTACATGACAAAGTCCTACATGACAAAGTCCTACATGACAAAGTCCAACATGACAAAGTCCAACTTGACAAAGTTCTATATGACAAAGTCAGACATGACAAAGTCCTACATGACAAAGTCCAACATGACAAAGTCCTACATGACAAAGTCCTACATGACAAAGTCCAACATGACAAAGTTCTACATGACAAAGTCCTACATGACAAAGTTTAACATGACAAAGTCCAACATGACAAAGTCTTACATGACAAAGTCCTACATGACAAAGTCCAACATGACAAAGTCCTACATGACAAAGTCCAACATGACTAAGTCAAACATAACAAAGTCCAACATGACAAAGTCCTACATGACAAAGTCCAACATGACAAAGTCCAACATAACAAAGTCCTACATGACAAAGTCCAACATGACAAAGTCCTAAATGACAAAGTCCTACATGACAAAGTCCTACACGACAAAGTCCAACAAGACAAAGACCTATATGACAAAGTCCAACATGACAAAGTCCAACATGACAAAGTCCTACATGACAAAGTTTAACAAGAAAAAGTCCTACATGACAAAGTCCAAATGACAAAATCCAACATGACAAAGTCCAACATAACAAAGTCCTACATGACAAAGTCCAACATGACAAAGTCCTACATGACAAAGTTTAACATGACAAAGTCCAATATGACAAAGTCTTACATGACAAAGTCCTACATGACAAAGTCCAACATGACAAAGTCCTACATGACAAAGTCCAACATGACAAAGTCCAACATAACAAAGTCCAACATGACAAAGTCCTACATGACAAAGTCCAACATGACAAAGTCCAACATAACAAAGTCCTACATGACAAAGTCCAACATGACAAAATCCTAAATGACAAAGTCCTACATGACAAAGTCCTACACGACAAAGTCCAACAAGACAAAGACCTACATGACAAAGTCCAACATGACAAAGTCCAACATGACAATGTCCTACATGACACAGTTTAACATGAAAAAGTCCTACATGACAAAGTCCTACATGACAAAGTCCAACATGACAAAGTCCAACATAACAAAGTCCTACATGACAAAGTCCAACATGACAAAGTCCAAATGACAAAGTTTAACATGACAAAGTCCAACTTGACAAAGTTCTATATGACAAAGTCAGACATGACAAACTCCTACATGACAAAGTCCAACATGACAAAGTCCTACATGACAAAGTCCTACATGACAAAGTCCAACATGACAAAGTCCTACATGACAAAGTCCAACATGACAAAGTCCAACATAACAAAGTCCAACATGACAAAGTCCTACATGACAAAGTCCAACATGACAAAGTCCAACATAACAAAGTCCTACATGACAAAGTCCAACATGACAAAGTCCTATATGACAAAGTCCTACATGACAAAGTCCTACACGTCAAAGTCCAACAAGACAAAGACCTACATGACAAAGTCCAACATGACAAAGTCCAACATGACAATGTCCTACATGACACAGTTTAACATGAAAAAGTCCTACATGACAAAGTCCTACATGACAAAGTCCAACATGACAAAGTCCAACATAACAAAGTCCTACATGACAAAGTCCAACATGACAAAGTCCAAATGACAAAGTTTAACATGACAAAGTCCAACTTGACAAAGTTCTATATGACAAAGTCAGACATGACAAAGTCCTACATGACAAAGTCCAACATGACAAAGTCCTACATGACAAAGTCCTACATGACAAAGTCCAACATGACAAAGTCCTACATGACAAAGTCCTACATGACAAAGTTTAACATGACAAAGTCCAACATGACAAAGTCTTACATGACAAAGTCCTACATGACAAAGTCCAACATGACAAAGTCCTACATGACAAAGTCCAACATGACTAAGTCAAACATAACAAAGTCCAACATGACAAAGTCCTACATGACAAAGTCCAACATGACAAAGTCCAACAAAACAAAGTCCTACATGACAAAGTCCAACATGACAAAGTCCTAAATGACAAAGTCCTACATGACAAAGTCCTACACGACAAAGTCCAACAAGACAAAGACCTACATGACAAAGTCCAACATGACAAAGTCCAACATGACAAAGTCCTACATGACAAAGTTTAACAAGAAAAAGTCCTACATGACAAAGTCCTACATGACAAAATCCAACATGACAAAGTCCAACATAACAAAGTCCTACATGACAAAGTCCAACATGACAAAGTCCTACATGACAAAGTTTAACATGACAAAGTCCAATATGACAAAGTCTTACATGACAAAGTCCTACATGACAAAGTCCAACATGACAAAGTCCTACATGACAAAGTCCAACATGACAAAGTCCAACATAACAAAGTCCAACATGACAAAGTCCTACATGACAAAGTCCAACATGACAAAGTCCAACATAACAAAGTCCTACATGACAAAGTCCAACATGACAAAGTCCTAAATGACAAAGTCCTACATGACAAAGTCCTACACGACAAAGTCCAACAAGACAAAGACCTACATGCCAAAGTCCAACATGACAAAGTCCAACATGACAATGTCCTACATGACAAAGTTTAACATGAAAAAGTCCTACATGACAAAGTCCTACATGACAAAGTCCAACATGACAAAGTCCAACATAACAAAGTCCTACATGACAAAGTCCAACATGACAAAGTCCTACATGACAAAGTTTAACATGACAAAGTCCAACATGACAAAGTCCTACATGACAAAGTCCAACATGACAAAGTCCAACATGACAAAGTCCTACATGAAAAAGTCCTACATGACAAAGTTTAACATGACAAAGTCCTACATGACAAAGTCCAACATGACAAAGTCCTACATGACAAAGTCCTACATGACAAAGTCCAACATGACAAACACCTACATGACACAGTCCAACATGACAAAGTCCTACATGACAAAGTCCTACATGACAAAGTTCAACATGACAAAGTCCAACATGACAATGTACTACATGACAAAGTTTAACATGACAAAGTCCAACATGACAAAGTCCTACATGACCAATTCCAACAAAACAAAGTCCTACATGACAAAGTCCAACATGACAATGTACTACATGACAAAGTTTAACATGACAAAGTCCAACATGACAAAGTCCTACATGACAAAGTCCAACATGACAAAGTCCAACATGACAAAGTCCTACATGAAAAAGTCCTACATGACAAAGTTTAACATGACAAAGTCCTACATGACAAAGTCCAACATGACAAAGTCCTACATGACAAAGTCCTACATGGCAAAGTCCAACATGACAAAGTCCTACATGACACAGTCCAACATGACAAAGTCCTACATGACAAAGTCCTACATGACAAAGTCCAACATGACAAAGTCCAACATGACAAAGTCCTACATAACAATGTCCAACATGACAAAGTCCTACATGACAAAGTCCTACACAACAAAGTCAAACATCACAAAGACCTACATGACAAAGTCCAACATGACAAACACTTACATGACAAAGTCCTACATGACAAAGTCCAACATGACAAACACCTACATGACAAAGTCCTACATGACAAAGTCAAACATGACAAAGTCCAACATGACAAAGTCCTACATGAGAAAGTCCTACATAACAAAGTCCAACATGACAAAGTCCTACATGACAAAGTCCTACACGACAAAGTCAAACATCACAAAGACCTATATGACAAAGTCCTACATGACAAAGTCCTACATGAAAAAGTCCAACATGACAAACACCTACATGACAAAGTCCTACATGACAAAGTCCTACATAACAAAGTCCAACATGACAAAGTCCTACATAACAAAGTCCAACATGACAAAGTCCTACATGACAAAGTCCAACATGACAAAGTCCTACACGACAAAGTCAAACATGACAAAGTCCAACATGACAAAGTCCAACATGACAAAGTCCTACACGACAAAGTCAAACATGACAAAGTCCAACATGACAAAGTCCGACATGTCAAAGTCCAACATGACAAAGTCCTACATGACAAAGTACAACATGACAAAGTCCAACATGACAACGTTCTACATGACAAAGTTCAAAGTCCTACATGACAAAGTCCTACATGACAAAGTTTAACATGACAAAGTCCAACATGACAAAGTCCTACATGACAAAGTCCTACATGACAAAGTCCAACATGACAAAGTCCTACATGACAAAGTTTAACATGACAAAGTCCAACATGACAAAGTCCTACATGACAAAGTCCTACATGACAAAGTCCAACATGACAAAGTCCTACATGACAAAGTCCAACATGACAAAGTCCAACATAACAACGTCCTACATGACAAAGTCCAACATGACAAAGTCCTACATGACAAAGTTTAACATGAAAAAGTCCTACATGACAAAGTCCTACATGACAAAGTCCAACATGACAAAGTCCACTATAACAAAGTCCTACATGACAAAGTCCTACATGACAAAGTTTAACATGAAAAAGTCCTACATGACAAAGTCCTACATGACAAAGTCCAACATGACAAAGTCCAACATAACAAAGTCCTACATGACAAAGTCCAACATGACAAAGTCCTACATGACAAAGTTTAACATGACAAAGTCCAACATGACAAAGTCCTACATGACAAAGTCCAACATGACAAAGTCCTACATGACAAAGTCCTACATGACAACGTTTAACATGACAAAGTCCTACATGACAAAGTCCAACATGACAAAGTCCTACATGACAAAGTCCTACATGACAAAGTCCAACATGACAAACACCTACATGACACAGTCCAACATGACAAAGTCCTAGATGACAAAGTCCTACATGACAAAGTCCTACATGACAAAGTTTAACATGACAAAGTCCTACATGACAAAGTCCAACATGACAAAGTCCTACATGAAAAAGTCCTACATGACAAAGTCCAACGTGACAAACACCTACATGACACAGTCCAACATGACAAAGTCCTACATGACAAAGTCCTACATGACAAAGTTTAACATGACAAAGTCCAACATAACAAAGTCCTACTTGACAAAGTCCTACATGACAAAGTCCTACATGACAAAGTCCAACATGACAAAGTCCAACATGACAAAGTCTTACATGACAAAGTCTAACATGACAAAGTCCTACATGACAAAGTCCAACATGACAAAGTCCAACATAACAAAGTCCTACATGACAAAGTCCTACATGACAAAGTCCAACATGACAAAGTCCAACTTGACAAAGTTCTATATGACAAAGTCCAACATGACAAAGTCTTACATGACAAAGTCCTACATGACAAAGTCCTACATGACAAAGTCCAACATGACAAATTCCAACTTGACAAAGTTCTATATGACAAAGTCAGACATGACAAAGTCCTACATGACAAAGTCCAACATGACAAAGTCCTACATGACAAAGTCCTACATGACAAAGTCCAACATGACAAAGTCCTACATGACAAAGTCCTACATGACAAAGTTTAACATGACAAAGTCCAACATGACAAAGTCTTACATGACAAAGTCCTACATGACAAAGTCTAACATGACAAAGTCCAACATGACAAAGTCTTACATGACAAAGTCCTACATGACAAAGTCCAACATGACAAAGTCCTACATGACAAAGTCCAACATGACAAAGTCCAACATAACAAAGTCCAACATGAAAAAGTCCTACATGACAAAGTCCAACATGACAAAGTCCAACATAACAAAGTCCTACATGACAAAGTCCAACATGACAAAGTCCTAAATGACGAAGTCCTACATGACAAAGTCCTACACGACAAAGTCCAACAAGACAAAGACCTACATGACAAAGTCCAACATGACAAAGTCCAACATGACAAAGTCCTACATGACAAAGTTTAACATGAAAAAGTCCTACATGACAAAGTCCTACATGACAAAGTCCAACATGACAAAGTCCACTATAACAAAGTCCTACATGACAAAGTCCTACATGACAAAGTTTAACATGACAAAGTCCAACATGACAAAGTCTTACATGACAAACTCCTACATGACAAAGTTCAACATGACAAAGTCCTACATGACAAAGTCCAACATGACAAAGTCCAACATAACAAAGTCCAACATGACAAAGTCCTACATGACAAAGTCCAACATGACAAAGTCCAACATAACAAAGTCCTACATGACAAAGTTTAACATGACAAAGTCCTACATGACAAAGTCCAACATGACAAAGTCCTACATGACAAAGTCCAACGTGACAAAGTCCTACATGACACAGTCCAACATGACAAAGTCCTACATGACAAAGTCCTACATGACAAAGTTTAACATGACAAAGTCCAACATGACAAAGTCCTACTTGACAAAGTCCTACATGACAAAGTCCTACATGACAAAGTCCAACATGACAAAGTCCAACATGACAAAGTCTTACATGACAAAGTCTAACATGAAAAAGTCCTACATGACAAAGTCCAACATGACAAAGTCCAACATAACAAAGTCCTACATGACAAAGTCCTACATGACAAAGTCCAACATGACAAAGTCCAACTTGACAAAGTTCTATATGACAAAGTCCAACATGACAAAGTCTTACATGACAAAGTCCTACATGACAAAGTCCTACATGACAAAGTCCAACATGACAAAGTCCAACTTGACAAAGTTCTATATGACAAAGTCAGACATGACAAAGTCCTACATGACAAAGTCCAACATGACAAAGTCCTACATGACAAAGTCCTACATGACAAAGTCCAACATGACAAAGTCCTACATGACAAAGTGCTACATGACAAAGTTTAACATGACAAAGTCCAACATGACAAAGTCTTACATGACAAAGTCCTACATGACAAAGTCCAACATGACAAAGTCCTACATGACAAAGTCCAACATGACAAAGTCCAACATAACAAAGTCCAACATGAAAAAGTCCTCCATGACAAAGTCCAACATGACAAAGTCCAACATAACAAAGTCCTACATGACAAAGTCCAACATGACAAAGTCCTAAATGACAAAGTCCTGCATGACAAAGTCCTACACGACAAAGTCCAACAAGACAAAGACCTACATGACAAAGTCCAACGTGACAAAGTCCAACATGACAAAGTCCTACATGACAAAGTTTAACATGAAATAGTCCTACATGACAAAGTTCTACATGACAAAGTCCAACATGACAAAGTCCAACATAACAAAGTCCTACATGACAAAGTCCAACATGACAAAGTCCTACATGACAAAGTTTAACATGACAAAGTCCAACATGACAAAGTCTTACATGACAAAGTCCTACATGACAAAGTCCACCATGACAAAGTCCTACATGACAAAGTCCAACATGACAAAGTCCAACATAACAAAGTCCAACATGACAAAGTCCTACATGACAAAGTCCAACATGACAAAGTCCAACATAACAAAGTCCTACATGACAAAGTCCAACATGACAAAGTCCTAAATGACAAAGTCCTACATGACAAAGTCCTACACGACAAAGTCCAACAAGACAAAGACCTACATGACAAAGTCCAACATGACAAAGTCCAACATGACAAAGTCCTACATGACAAAGTTTAACATGAAAAAGTCCTACATGACAAAGTCCTACATGACAAAGTCCAACAGGACAAAGTCCAACATAACAAAGTCCTACATGACAAAGTCCAACATGACAAAGTCCTACATGACAAAGTTTAACATGACAAAGTCCAACATGACAAAGTCCTACATGACAAAGTCCAACATGACAAAGTCCAACATGACAAAGTCCTACATGACAAAGTTTAACATGACAAAGTCCTACATGACAAAGTCCAACATGACAAAGTCCTACATGACAAAGTCCTACATGACAAAGTCCAACATGACAAAGTCCAACATGACAAAGTCCTACATAACAAAGTCCAACATGACAAAGTCCTACATGACAAAGTCCTACACAACAAAGTCAAACATCACAAAGACCTACATGACAAAGTCCAACATGACAAACACCTACATGACAAAGTCCTACATGACAAAGTCCAACATGACAAACACCTACATGACAAAGTCCTACATGACAAAGTCCAACATGACAAAGTCCAACATGACAAAGTCCTACATGACAAAGTCCTACATAACAAAGTCCAACATGACAAAGTCCTACATGACAAAGTCCTACACGACTAAGTCAAATATCACAAAGACCTACATGACAAAGTCCTACATGACAAAGTCCTACATGAAAAAGTCCAACATGACAAACACCTACATGACAAAGTCCTACATGACAAAGTCCTACATAACAAAGTCCAACATGACAAAGTCCTACATAACAAAGTCCAACATAACAAAGTCCTACATGACAAAGTCCAACATGACAAAGTCCTACACGACAAAGTCAAACATGACAAAGTCCAACATGACAAAGTCCAACATGACAAAGTCCTACACGACAAAGTCAAACATGACATAGTCCAACATGACAAAGTCCAACATGAAAAAGTCCAACATGACAAAGTCCTACATGACAAAGTCCAACATGACAAAGTCCAACATGACAACGTTCTACATGACAAAGTTCAAAGTCCTACATGACAAAGTCCTACATGACAAAGTTTAACATGACAAAGTCCAACATGACAAAGTCCTACATGAAAAAGTCCTACATAACAAAGTCCAACATGACAAAGTCCTACATAACAAAGTCCAACATAACAAAGTCCTACATGACAAAGTCCAACATGACAAAGTCCTACACGACAAAGTCAAACATGACAAAGTCCAACATGACAAAGTCCAACATGACAAAGTCCTAGACGACAAAGTCAAACATGACAAAGTCCAACATGACAAAGTCCAACATGAAAAAGTCCAACATGACAAAGTCCTACATGACAAAGTCCAACATGACAAAGTCCAACATGACAACGTTCTACATGACAAAGTTCAAAGTCCTACATGACAAATTCCTACATGACAAAGTTTAACATGACAAAGTCCAACATGACAAAGTCCTACATTACAAAGTCCAACATGACAAAGTCCAACATGACAACGTTCTACATGACAACGTTCTACATGACAAAGTTCAAAGTCCTACATGACAAAGTCCTACATGACAAAGTTTAACATGACAAAGTCCAACATGACAAAGTCCTACATGAAAAAGTCCTACATAACAAAGTCCAACATGACAAAGTCCTACATAACAAAGTCCAACATAACAAAGTCCTACATGACAAAGTCCAACATGACAAAGTCCTACACGACAAAGTCAAACATGACAAAGTCCAACATGACAAAGTCCAACATGACAAAGTCCTAGACGACAAAGTCAAACATGACAAAGTCCAACATGACAAAGTCCAACATTAAAAAGTCCAACATGACAAAGTCCTACATGACAAAGTCCAACATGACAAAGTTCAACATGACAACGTTCTACATGACAAAGTTCAAAGTCCTACATGACAAAGTCCTACATGACAAAGTTTAACATGACAAAGTCCAACATGACAAAGTCCTACATGACAAAGTCCAACATGACAAAGTCCAACATGACAACGTTCTACATGACAAAGTCCTACATGACAAAGTTTAACATGACAAAGTCCTACATGACAAAGTCCTACATGACAAAGTCCAACATGACAAAGTCCTACATGACAAAGTTTAACATGACAAAGTCCAACATGACAAAGTCCTACATGACAAAGTCCAACATGACAAAGTCCTACATGACAAAGTTTAACATGACAAAGTCCAACATGACAAAGTCCTACATGACAAAGTCCTACATGACAAAGTTTAACATGACAAAGTCCTACATGACAAAGTTTAACATGACAAAGTCCAACATGACAAAGTCCTACATGACAAAGTTTAACATGACAAAGTCCAACATGACAAAGTCCTACATGACAAAGTCCAACATGACAAAGTCCTACATGACAAAGTTTAACATGACAAAGTCCAACATGACAAAGTCCTACATGACAAAGTCCAACATGACAAAGTCCTACATGACAAAGTCCTACATGACAAAGTTTAACATGACAAAGTCCTACATGACAAAGTTTAACATGACAAAGTCCAACATGACAAAGTCCTACATGACAAAGTCCTACATGATTAAGTCCTACATGACAAAGTGTCAGTCTGGGGTCAAAGTGCACGAGTTCTAGGGTCCAGTACTCACGTTAGCAGTCAGCTGGATGGTCAAGTCGGCCACTTTTTCCTGTGAAGACTCCAGCTCACGTCTTAGGCTGCGGATTTGCTGCGGACAAACATGACAAGTCACCTCAGCGAGACTTCTAGTGGTCTTCACGAGACACAAACATGTCTGCTCCTCATAACACACCTGGAAATACCAAATGACAAATGCACCAGTGGAAAATGTTTGGGACTGAAAACAAGTCTGATAGTTTGAGTTTCACAGCAGGGGGTCTCTGAACGGAACCCGGCAACACACAGGGAGCCAACGCACGGATTTTAAAACTGGTGTAATGTGAGCCCGCTTGTGCCGCTGACGAAGACCACGTGACATCTGGATCTTAACCCATTGTGGCCCTTGAATTAAAAGGTTTAGGGACCCCTGTGCTAATGTACTGTATCAAGGTTGGTTATGCAAATGAGATGATTATGTCATCAATAAGACCAACATGAGATTTAGAAATAAACCAAAACTCCTTTTCAAACTTTCTAATAGAATTCACCGTAAATTCCGGACTACGAGCCACTGCTTTTTTCTTACACTTTGAACATTTTATAAGACGGCGCGGCTAATGTATGTGTTTTTCTTCGTTTTAGGCCAAAAAACAAAGAATCCCAAAAAAATACTCTGAGAAGATACAATTTGTTTGTGCCATGGCCGCCATCTTTTGGACGAGTTTGCTCACTGCAGTTGCTGCAGCTTGAAAATGTACTTCCTGTTTAATGCACCCGAACTGAAAAGTGTAACCGTCCATAGCGTTTCTACTCGTATGTATTCTTCATTCATCGCTCCAAGCAACGTTTGTAAGTTTTACAATATAACTAAAACTATTCTTACTTACTAAAGCGTCCCATGTACTTCCTGTTTTAATGCCTTCAACTGAAAAGTATAACTGTCCATAGCGTTTCTACTCGTATGTATTCTTCATTCATCGCTCCAAGCAACGTTTGTAAGTTTTACAATATAACTAAAACTATTCTTACTTACTAAAGCGTCCCATGTACTTCCTGTTTTAATGCCTTCAACTGAAAAGTATAACTGTCCATAGCGTTTCTACTCGTATGGATTCTTCATTCATCACTCCAAGCAACGTTTGTAAGTTTTACAATATAACTAAAACTATTCTTACTTACTAAAGCGTCCCATGTACTTCCCGTTTTAATGCCTTCAACTGAAAAGTACAGCCGTCCATAGCGTTTCTACTCGTATGTATTCTTCATTCGTCGCTCCAAGCAACGTTTGTAAGTTTTACAATATAACTAAAACTATTCTCACTTACTAAAGCGTCCCATGGACTTCCTGTTTTAATGCCTTCAACTGAAAACCATAACCGTCCATAGCGTTACTACTCGTATGGATACTTCATTCATCACTCCAAGCAACGTTTGTAAGTTTTACAATATAACTAAAACTATTCTCACTTACTAAAGCGTCCCATGGACTTCCTGTTTTAATGCCTTCAACTGAAAAGTACAGCCGTCCATAGCGTTCCTACTCGTATGGATTCTTCATTCATCGCTCCAAGCAACATTTGTAAGTTTTACAATATAACTAAAACTATTCTTATTTACTAAAGCGTCCCATGGACTTCCTGTTTTAATGCCTTCAACTGAAAAGCATAACCGTCCATAGCGTTTCTACTCGTATGTATTCTTCATTCGTCGCTCCAAGCAAAATGTGCAAGTTTTAAAATATAACTAAAACTATTCTCACTTACTAAAGCGTCCCATGTACTTCCTGTTTTAATGCCTTCAACTGAAAACCATAACCGTCCATAGCGTTTCTACTCGTATGGATACTTCATTCATCGCTCCAAGCAACGTTTGTAAGTTTTACAATATAACTAAAACTATTCTCACTTACTAAAGCGTCCCATGGACTTCCTGTTTTAATGCCTTCAACTGAAAAGCATAACCGTCCATAGCGTTTCTACTCGTATGGATTCTTCATTCATCACTCCAAGCAACGTTTGTAAGTTTTACAATATAACTAAAACTATTCTTACTCACTAAAGTGTCCCATGTGTGATGTCTGTAGGAGTGTTTTCATGCATATGTGTACCTGCTATCGTAATGTAATCAAGCTAGCGTCATTAGCATTAGCTAATATGCTAACAGGTTTACAAGTGTCTGCGTTAGTATTATTAACTTACATTATTTTTGTATTGTTTCACAAATTCCTCAGTAAATTTACCAAAACGTCAGTGTGGAGTCTGTTTAGCTGATTGGAGAGCTAGCTTGCGCAGCTAGTGGCTCCATGACCATGACTTCTGTTTTGTTTGATCAACCGTTTTACTGCCTTGTTTGGAAACAATTAAGGTATGTACATAAACATTTACAGAATATTTCTGTGTAAATAACTCATTTCACAAAGTTATAGTGCGGTGCGGCTTATATATGGAAAATATTTAGTTTTTTTCACCCATATAATTTAGTGGGTGTGGCTTATATGCGCTCATAGCCCGGAAAATACAGCCGATTGATGATTTCTAATAGAGGTTGTGTACAGATAGACTGATAGCTACGTCTGGAAGAATAGAAAAAGGCGTTGAAAAAAGAAAAAAAAACAATTGAAATAATGAAATGGGAGAAAAAAAAGAGTTGACAGAGTAAAGTTTGATGGGTGGTGAAGGAAAAAGGACACTGGCCTCACCTCTCCTTGGACCTTGTCCTCTGTCTGAGGAAGGCATTGTGACAAGATGCAGATAAGAGGATGAAGTAGAAGAAGAAGTTTAAACACTTTACAGCACAGAAAAGAGAAAAGTGGTGACATCGCTGCTGGTGTAGCATTGAAAGTTAATTAATAATAATAATAATAGATAACACTTATGTTCATCGTTTGCATTCATTTACTCACAGAGTAGTTGGACGAAGCGTTGGACTCCAAAGAGAGAACGGATCCGTGCACTATAAAAAGTATGAGAACATTATTAAAAACACGTGTTGTGTATTATTAAATCATGTAAATGTTAACTTTGCCAACACTTTCTCATGAAAATGGACGTTGCCACAGAAGGTAATACTTTTGTGGGACGTACCGTCGTCTGCCGGTTCCCGGAAAGACCCTGAACGCATCATGCTCTTGGGCCTGTCGGCCAGGGACATGCTGCTGCCCAGGGGGGAGGAGCCAAACAGCTCGCAGGCGGAGTCACTAGGGGGCCCGATGCTGTTGGAGCGCGACATCCTCTGAGGGCCCGACGAGATTGGGGCCACTTTTGCAAAGGAGAAACACAGAGAGCAGATGGAAGAGCAGCTTGAAGAATGCATTTTGTTCATACTGTAAGTGAGGTGTTCATACTGTAAGATGTTCATACTGTAAGTGAGATGTTCATACTGTAAGCTGTTCATACTGTAAGTAAGATGTTCATACTGTAAGTAAGATGTTCATACTGTAAGATGTTCATACTGTAAGTGAGATGTTCATACTGTAAATGAGATGTTCATACTGTAAGTGAGATGTTCATACTGTAAGATGTTCATACTGTAATATGTTCATACTGTAAGTGAGATGTTCATACTGTAAGATGTTCATACTGTAATATGTTCATACTGTAAGTGAGATGTTCATACTGTAAGATGTTCATACTGTAAGTGAGATGTTCATACTGTAAGCTGTTCATACTGTAAGTAAGATGTTCATACTGTAAGTAAGATGTTCATACTGTAAGATGTTCATACTGTAAGTGAGATGTTCATACTGTAAATGAGATGTTCATACTGTAAGTGAGATGTTCATACTGTAAGATGTTCATACTGTAATATGTTCATACTGTAAGTGAGATGTTCATACTGTAAGATGTTCATACTGTAATATGTTCATACTGTAAGTGAGATGTTCATACTGTAAGATGTTCATACTGTAATATGTTCATACTGTAAGTGAGATGTTCATACTGTAAGCTGTTCATACTGTAAGTAAGATGTTCATACTGTAAGTAAGATGTTCATACTGTAAGATGTTCATACTGTAAGTGAGATGTTCATACTGTAAATGAGATGTTCATACTGTAAGTGAGATGTTCATACTGTAAGATGTTCATACTGTAATATGTTCATACTGTAAGTGAGATGTTCATACTGTAAGATGTTCATACTGTAATATGTTCATACTGTAAGTGAGATGTTCATACTGTAAGATGTTCATACTGTAAGTGAGATGTTCATACTGTAAGCTGTTCATACTGTAAGTAAGATGTTCATACTGTAAGTAAGATGTTCATACTGTAAGATGTTCATACTGTAAGTGAGATGTTCATACTGTAAATGAGATGTTCATACTGTAAGTGAGATGTTCATACTGTAAGATGTTCATACTGTAATATGTTCATACTGTAAGTGAGATGTTCATACTGTAAGATGTTCATACTGTAATATGTTCATACTGTAAGTGAGATGTTCATACTGTAAGATGTTCATACTGTAATATGTTCATACTGTAAGTGAGATGTTCATACTGTAAGATGTTCATACTGTAATATGTTCATACTGTAAGTGAGATGTTCATACTGTAAGATGTTCATACTGTAAAATGTTCATACTGTAAGTGAGATGTTCATACTGTGAGATGTTCATACTGTAAGTGAGATGTTCATACTGTAATATGTTCATACTGTAAGTGAGATGTTCATACTGTAAAATGTTCATACTGTAAGTGAGATGTTCATACTGTAAGTGAGATGTTCATACTGTGAGATGTTCATACTGTAAGTGAGATGTTCATACTCTAAGATGTTCATACTGTAAGTAAGATGTTCATACTGTGAGATGTTCATACTGTAAGTGAGATGTTCATACTGTAAGATGTTCATACTGTAAGTGAGATGTTCATACTGTAAAATGTTCATACTGTAAGTGAGATGTTCATACTGTGAGATGTTCATACTGTAAGTGAGATGTTCATACTGTAAGATGTTCATACTGTAAGTGAGATGTTCATACTGTAAAATGTTCATACTGTAAGTGAGATGTTCATACTGTGAGATGTTCATACTGTAAGTGAGATGTTCATACTGTAAGATATTCATACTGTAAGTGAGATGTTCATACTGTAAAATGTTCATACTGTAAGTGAGATGTTCATACTGTAAGTGAGATGTTCATACTGTAAAATGTTCATACTGTAAGTGAGATGTTCATACTGTAAGATGTTCATACTGTAAGTGAGATGTTCATACTGTAAGTAAGATGTTCATACTGTAAGTGAGATGTTCATACTGTAAGATGTTCATACTGTAAGTGAGATGTTCATACTGTAAAATGTTCATACTGTAAGTGAGATGTTCATACTGTAAGTGAGATGTTCATACTGTAAAATGTTCATACTGTAAGTGAGATGTTCATACTGTAAGTGAGATGTTCATACTGTAAAATGTTCATACTGTAAGTGAGATGTTCATACTGTAAGATGTTCATACTGTAAGTGATATGTTCATACTGTAAGATGTTCATACTGTAAGTGAGATGTTCATACTGTAAGTAAGATGTTCATACTGTAAGTGAGATGTTCATACTGTAAGATGTTCATACTGTAAGTGAGATGTTCATACTGTAAGTAAGATGTTCATACTGTAAGTGATATGTTCATACTGTAAGATGTTCATACTGTAAGTGAGATGTTCATACTGTAAGTAAGATGTTCATACTGTAAGTGAGATGTTCATACTGTAAGATGTTCATACTGTAAGTGAGATGTTCATACTGTAAGTAAGATGTTCATACTGTAAGATGTTCATACTGTAAGTGAGATGTTCATACTGTGAGATGTTCATACTGTAAGTGAGATGTTCATACTGTAAGTGAGATGTTCATACTGTAAGATGTTCATACTGTAAGTGAGATGTTCATACTGTGAGATGTTCATACTGTAAGTGAGATGTTCATACTGTAAGATGTTCATACTGTAAGTGAGATGTTCATACTGTAAGTGAGATGTTCATACTGTAAGATGTTCATACTGTAAGTGAGATGTTCATACTGTGAGATGTTCATACTGTAAGTGAGATGTTCATACTGTAAGATGTTCATACTGTAAGTGAGATGTTCATACTGTAAATGTCTACATGTGAACTTCCTACATTGCATCCAGAAAATATTCACAGAACTTCACTTATTCTTCGGTTTCAGCCAAAATAGAATACATAATTTTTTGTCCTCAAAATTCTACAAACAATACCCAATATTATGAAATTTTTTTTTTGCAAATGTATTAAAAAAAAAAAAGTTTAAAAAATGACATTTACATAAATATTCAGACACTGAACAAAAATGGATAATTCATTTTGAATGGTGAAAATGTCCCTGAAAACTGAGAATTCTAGGAAATCCTGGAATTTTTGTTGTAATTGTTGAAAGAGAGCACACAATTCCTGAACAGGCTGAATATTTTGAAGTTAGAACAGTTTGATTCGGATACAAAATGTGGGAGTTGTGGAACTTTGAAAAATGTTCTATTCATTTCAATGGGGACATCCTGGAAATTTGGGAATGTTGGAGAAAAGCAGGATTTTTTTTTTTTAAATTGATTAGGAGCATACATGTCCTGAATGAGCTGAATTGGTTGGTGTTGGAATTGTTTAAATCAGTCAAGAAATGTTGAAGTAGTAATATTTGTTTAATTAAAAAATGGTATTATGGAATTTCGGGAAAATCGGGAATTTTTCAAGTTCTTAAACCGACTAGTTATTTTGTCCTGACTAAGAGGAATGTTTTGACAGTGGAACGCTTGAAGTGGGTTGAAAAATGTAAACGTAGTCGTCACACTAAAAAAGGTTGGAAATAAGGTTAGAAAAAAAATAGGAATTCCTGGAAATTTGTTGAACGTGGAAAAATAGTAGTTTGAATTTCCAGGATGAGTGGAATGTGTTGAAGGTGGAATGGTTTGAATCGGTTGAAAAATATGGGAATTGTGGAAGTTAAATGGGGAAAATGTCCCTGAAAACTGAGAATTCTACGAAATCCTGGAATTTTTGGTATAATTGTTGAAATAGAGCACACAATTCCTGAAAAGGCTGAATATTTTGAAGTTAGAACGGTTTGATTCGGATAAAAAATGTGGGAGTTGTGGAACTTTGAAAAATATCCTATTCATTTCAATGGGGACTTCCTGGAAATTTGGAAATGTTGGGAAAAGCAGGAATTAAAAAAAAAAAATGATTAGGAGCATAAATGCCCTGAATGAGCTGAATTGGTTGGTGTTGGAATTGTTTAAATCGGGCAAGAAATGTTGAAGTAGTAATATTTGTTTAATTGAAAAATGGTATTACGCAATTTCGGGAAAACCGGGAATTTTTCAAGTTCTTAAACCAACTTGTTTTTTTGTCCTGACTAAGAGGAATGTTTTGACAGCGGAACACTTGAAGTGGGTTGAAAAATGTGAAAGGAGTCGTCGCACTAAAAAAGGTTGGAAATAAGGTTAGAAAAAAACAGGAATTCCTGGAAATGTGTTGAAGGTGGAAAAATAGTAGTTTGAAGTTCCAGGATGAATTGAATGTGTTGAAGGTCGAATGGTTTAAATCGGTTGAAAAATGTGGGAATTGTGGAATTTTGAAAAATGGATAATTCATTTTGAATGGTGAAAATGTCCCTGAAAACTAAGAATTCTAGGAAATCCTGGAATTTTGTTGTAATTTTTGAAAGAGAGCACACAATTCCTGAACAGGCTGAATATTTTGAAGTTAGAACAGTTTGATTCGGATAAAAAATGTGGGAGTTGTGGAACTTTGAAACATGTCCTATTCATTTCAATGGGGACTTCCTGGAAATTTGGGAATGTTGGAGAAAAGCAGGATTAAAAAAAAAAAAAAAGATTAGGAGCATAAATGTCCTGAATGAGCTGAATTGGTTGGTGTTAGAATTGTTTAAATCGGTCAAGAAATGTTGAAGTAGTAAACATTTTTTAATTGAAAAATGGTATTATGGAATTTCGGGAAAATCGGGAATTTTTCAAGTTCTTAAACCAACTTGTTTTTTTGTCCTGACTAAGAGGAATGTTTTCACAGTGGAACGCTTGAAGTGGGTTGAAAAATGTGAAAGGAGTCATCACACTAAAAAAGGTTGGAAATAAGGTTGGAAAAAAACAGAAATTCCTGGAAATGTGTTGAACGTGGAAAAATTGTAGTTTGAATTTCCAGGATGAGTGGAATGTGTTGAAGGTGGAATGGTTTGAATCGGTTGAAAAATGTGGGAATTGTGGAAGTTGAATGGGGAAAATGTCCCTGAAAACTGAGAATTCTAGGGAATCCTGGAATTTTTGTTGTAATTGTTGAAAGAGAGCACACAATTCCTGAACAGGCCGAATATTTTGAAGTTAGAACAGTTTGATTCGGATACAAAATGTGGGAGTTGTGGAACTTTGAAAAATGTTCTATTCATTTCAATGGGGACATCCTGGAAATTTGAGAATGTTGGAGAAAAGCAGGATTTAAAAAAAAAAATTGATTAGGAGCATAAATGTCCTGAATGAGCTGAATTGGTTGGTGTTGGAATTGTTTAAATCGGTCAAGAAATGTTGAAGTTGTAATATTTGTTTAATTAAAAAATGGTATTATGGAATTTCGGGAAAATCGGGAATTTTTCAAGTTCTTAAACCGACTAGTTTGTTTGTCCGGACTAAGAGGAATGTTTTGACAGTGGAACGCTTGAAGTGGGTTGAAAAATGTAAACGTAGTCGTCACACTAAAAAAGGTTGGAAATAAGGTTAGAAAAAAAAAAGGAATTCCTGGAAATTTGTTGAACGTGGAAAATAGTAGTTTGAATTTCCAGGATGAGTGGAATGTGTTGAAGGTGGAATGGTTTGAATCGGTTGAAAAATATGGGAATTGTGGAAGTTAAATGGGGAAAATGTCCCTGAAAACTGAGAATTCTACGAAATCCTGGAATTTTTGGTATAATTGTTGAAATAGAGCACACAATTCCTGAAAAGGCTGAATATTTTGAAGTTAGAACGGTTTGATTCGGATAAAAAATGTGGGAGTTGTGGAACTTTGAAAAATATCCTATTCATTTCAATGGGGGCTTCCTGGAAATTTGGAAATGTTGGGAAAAGCAGGAATTTAAAAAAAAAATGATTAGGAGCATAAATGCCCTGAATGAGCTGAATTGGTTGGTGTTGGAATTGTTTAAATCGGGCAAGAAATGTTGAAGTAGTAATATTTGTTTAATTGAAAAATGGTATTACGCAATTTTGGGAAAACCGGGAATTTTTCAAGTTCTTAAACCAACTTGTTTTTTTGTCCTGACTAAGAGGAATGTTTTGACAGTGGAACGCTTGAAGTGGGTTGAAAAATGTGAAAGGAGTCGTCGCACTAAAAAAGGTTGGAAATAAGGTTAGAAAAAAACAGGAATTCCTGGAAATGTGTTGAAGGTGGAAAAATAGTAGTTTGAAGTTCCAGGATGAATTGAATGTGTTGAAGGTCGAATGGTTTAAATCGGTTGAAAAATGTGGGAATTGTGGAATTTTGAAAAATGGATAATTCATTTTGAATGGTGAAAATGTCCCTGAAAACTAAGAATTCTAGGAAATCCTGGAATTTTGTTGTAATTTTTGAAAGAGAGCACACAATTCCTGAACAGGCTGAATATTTTGAAGTTAGAACAGTTTGATTCGGATAAAAAATGTGGGAGTTGTGGAACTTTGAAACATGTCCTATTCATTTCAATGGGGACTTCCTGGAAATTTGGGAATGTTGGAGAAAAGCAGGATTAAAAAAAAAAAAAAAGATTAGGAGCATAAATGTCCTGAATGAGCTGAATTGGTTGGTGTTAGAATTGTTTAAATCAGTCAAGAAATGTTGAAGTAGTAAACATTTTTTAATTGAAAAATGGTATTATGGAATTTCGGGAAAATCGGGAATTTTTCAAGTTCTTAAACCAACTTGTTTTTTTGTCCTGACTAAGAGGAATGTTTTGACAGTGGAACGCTTGAAGTGGGTTGAAAAATGTGAAAGGAGTCATCACACTAAAAAAGGTTGGAAATAAGGTTGGAAAAAAACAGAAATTCCTGGAAATGTGTTGAACGTGGAAAAATTGTAGTTTGAATTTCCAGGATGAGTGGAATGTGTTGAAGGTGGAATGGTTTGAATCGGTTGAAAAATGTGGGAATTGTGGAATTTTAAAAATGGATAATTCATTTTGAATGGGGAAAATGTCCCTGAAAACTGAAAATTCTAGGAAATCCTGGAATTTTTGTTATAATTGTTGAGAAAGAGCCCCCAATTCCTGAACACGCTGAATATTTTGAAGTTGGAACGGTTCGAATTGGATAAAAAATGGGGGAGTTGTGGAACTCCCAAAAATGTCCCATTCTTTTCAATGGGAATTTCATGGAATTTTCAGGAAAAGCGGGAATTTTTGGGAAAATGCAAAAAAACTGTGAATGATTGATGAATGGTGAATGGTTGGTGTTGGAATTTTTTTACATTGGTCGAGAAATGTTGAAGTAATAATATTTTGAATTGACAAATGGTATTTTGGAATTCCTGGAATTTCGGGAAAAACAGGATTTTTTTTGGGGGGGGGGGTCTGTTGTCTGTGTATGTTGTGTGCCCATTGAAGTGTTAGTTACGGCCCTGTACAAACACTAGACTAAAATACCTGAGGGGAGGGGCTGTCACGTGACTTCATGTAATTAGATGAACCTGCCACTATTACACAATGACAACAGTTTATGTAGAATTTGTTGAAAAACTTCATGCCGAACAATGTCTGATTGTGGGCAAACGTTTAGAGATATCGACTTTTCGTAAAAACCTCGAGCGCCTCAAGGCTTTGAGCAATATTCCGGTGTTCTCAGATGTCCAAAAAGTGGAGAAATGGCCGAGTTAGAGCGAGTAGAAAAATAAGAAATGTTGTGTTTTTGTGTTTTTTGGCGCCGACGTCTAACATTGGAGTCAATGAGAGCATCAGCTGACTTTTTTGTCTTTCAGGGCCACCAGAAGCCACATGGGACACGTAAGCTCCATAAAAGTGACATTTTCTGAGAGAGGACATGTGTGTCAACGTTTTCACCGAAACACATGACAGTGGCATAAAAGATGTGGCCGTGAGGACAGGTCGTTCACCAAATAAAAAAGCACATTTTGGGGTCTTCCATGCTCTAGTGAAGGGGGTCTGCAACCTGTGGCTCTTTAGCGCCGCCCTAGTGGCTCCCTCGAGCTTTTTAAAAAATGTAGGAAAATAGAAAAAGATTGGGGGGAAAAAATATATATTTGTTTTAATAGGGTTTCTGTAGGAGGACAACATGACATAAACCTCCCTAATTGTTAGAAATCCCACTGTTTATTTTAAACATGCTTCTCTGATGAGACTATTTGGCGAGCGGCGTTTTGTCCCACTAATTTTGCCGGTCCTTGAACTCACCGTAGTTTGTTCACATGTATAACTTTCTTCAACGATGCCAGAGAAAGACACATTTTATCATACTTGCCAACCTTGAGACCTCCGATTCCGGGAGGTGGGGGGTGGGGTGGGGCGTGGTCGGGGGTGGGGCGGGGGCGTGGTTGGGGGCGTGGTTAAGAGGGGAGGAGTATACTTACAGCTAGAATTCACCAACTCGAGTATTTCATATACATATATATATATATATATATATATATATATATATATATATATATATATATATATATATATATGTATGAAATACTTGACTTTCAGTGAATTCTAGCTATATACACTACCGTTCAAAAGTTTGGGGTCACCCAAACAATTTTGTGGAATAGCCTTCATTTCTAAGAACAAGAATAGACTGTCAAGTTTCGGATGAAAGTTATCTTTTTCTGACCATTTTGAGCGTTTAATTGACCCCACAAATGTGATGCTCCAGAAACTCAATCTGCTCAAAGGAAGGTCAGTTTTGTAGCTTCTGTAACGAGCTAAACTGTTTTCAGATGTGTGAACATGATTGCACGAGGGTTTTCTAATCATCCATTAGCCTTCTGAGCCAATGAGCAAACACATTGTACCATTAGAACACTGGAGTGATAGTTGCTGGAAATGGGCCTCTATAAACCTATGTAGATATTGCACCAAAAACCAGACATTTGCAGCTAGACTAGTCATTTACCACATTAGCAATGTATAGAGTGTATTTCTTTAAAGTTAAGGCTAGTTTAAAGTTATCTTCATTGAAAAGTACAGTGCTTTTCCTTCAAAAATAAGGACATTTCAATGTGACCCCAAACTTTTGAACGGTAGTGTATATATATATATATATATATATATATATATATATATATATATATATATATATATATATATATATATATATATATATATATATATATATACATATTTATTTATTTTATTATACATATAAATAAAATAAATACTTGAATTTCAGTGTTCCGGAGGCTATCCAGTAGATGGCAGTATTATCCTGTTTAAGAGTGTCACAACATTGCTGTTTACGGCGGACGAACTGCTTTACGGTAGACGAAAACGTGACTGCTGTTGTTGTGTGTTGTTACCGCGCCGGGAGGACGTTAATGAAACTGCCTAACAATAAACCCACATAAGAAACCAAGAACTCGCCCTCGATCATTCTACAGTTATAACGTGATTGGGCAGGCACGCTGTTTATATCGTGGGAAAGCGGACGTGAAAACAGACTGTCGCCGCTGTCCCCACTCAGGTCCGCATTGAGCTGGAGGGGGCGTGGCCTCCAGCTCCGGCTGAATTCCGGGAGTCTCCCGGTAAAACCGGGAGGGTTGGCAAGAATGCATTTTATACCACTCCTTCTTTGTCTCATTTTGTCAACCAAACGTTTTATGCTGTGCGTGAATGCACAAAGGTGAGCTTTGTTGATGTTATTGACTTGTTTGGAGTGCTAATCGGGCATATTTGGTCAGTGCATGACTGCAAGCTAATCGATGCTAACATGCTCTTTAGGCTAGCTGTGTGTACATATTGCATCATTATGCCTCACTTTTAGCTATATTTGAGCTCATTTAATTTCCTTTACTTATGTCGTCTGTGTATATCATTTATATCTACATTTGTCATGACATATTATCTGTATGTAATATAGCCTGCATAGGTTTGTGTCGTTACCCAGCTTGCAAAGATTGTAATAAATCCATTAGAAGAAGATGTTTCCTTTAACTTGGACACACACGTCTATACCTTTGAACCATTCTAAGACAGTCATTTCCAGGAGTTATCTCACCCTCAGAGAAGCCTGCGTTTTCAAACCATAATAAAATATATGGATTTTTTTTAACCTTTAGGGCTCCCATAGACCATAAAGGGTATGTCATTAAAATGTTAAAAATAAGTCAAATTATTATTATTATTTTTTATTAAACGCTTACAGTAAATCTCTATCAACTTGAGGTTGATATAAAGTAAAAAAAAAAAAGGTCTTATGCCTTTTCTGTCAAAGACAACTTTGTTTTTTATAGTAAAACTGAATTATTTAGTAATTAGAGCCCTAAAAGATCAATAATGCAGGACACCTGTCATGTCTGTGTTCATGTTTTTGTTTGGCCATGTGCTGTTTTGTTTTTTTGGACACTTCCTTAGTTCCTTGTTTCACTTCCTGGTTTTGTTTGTCACCATAGCAACCATTAGTTTCACCTGTTCCACGTTTGGACTCACACACACCTGTCTCACGTTTTCACAGTCATGTCACGCACCTGTTCACAGTTAGTCACGCACCTGTTTTCACTTATCATGTCACTATATAGGCTTTTCTGTTTCTGTTGTTCGTCCTGGCGACATCACACATTCATGCCATGTCCACAGTTCCTTGTCACGTTAGTTCTTGTTTCATCTCATGCCAAGTAAGTTTTGTTTATTGTTCATAGTTTTGTGCCCACGTGCATGTCTTTTGTTTCATAGTCTAGTTTTCTACTTCCGCCTTTGTGCGCGCTTTTTGTTTTGTCATAGCCAAGTTTGTTACCTCCTCTGTGAGCGCCTTTTGTTTGTACCTTTTGTTTGAGTTAAAAGATTAAACATGTCCTCACCTGCACGCCACGTATGGTCCAATTCTTTTGCACCACGGGAGAGCAAACCTCGTCATGGACCAAGTCTTGACAGATGTCGCCAGCATAAGAGCTCTCCCGCAAGATTGGACAAAGGAACGTGGGAGGTCCTGCGCGCCATGGAAGCCGAGACACTCCGCCATTCCCCCATGGAGCGCAGGGATCTCATGTGGGGTCCGACCGGCAAACTGGTGCCGATCAGCTCCCTTTGGCCCGGGGACGTTGGCACGTCATCCCTGTCCCGGAAGCGGCGCTCCAGACCGAGGACGTCAGGGAAGGTGAGCGGACAGCACGCTGCGCTCCTGCAAGCTCCTCCCCCTCCGGGCGGAAATGGGCCACAGCCTGCCCGGCTTAGCCAGGATGACATCACAGACCAGGATTTTTTTTTTCTGAACTCTTTTTCTTTTCATCATCCGCCTCCAACCAAAGACTCAAAGAACATGATAAGACATTACCAAGACATGTTTTTAGAAATAAGAGCATGTCAAGCCAAGCCACCCAAATTTCATGCCCCGCCCCCCAAGACTCAAGCCACGCCCATGTCACAACAGGTTTCTTTTTTTTCACCCACTCAATCACATGTAGAAAAAGAGAGACTTTTTGGACAGTTTGGAGGGGAGGATTCTACCCTCCTCCCGTCCCCCCTCCTGACCACCCTCCACCCACCCAAAGAAACGATTCCAGACTGCAGGGCGCGCGTCTGGTATCCGCTCCTTGAGGGGGGGGCTAGGGCTGGGAATTGTTCAGGTGGGGTGGCTCAGCATCGTCACGCCAAGCCACAGCCTCCAGCACGACCACCACCACCAGTCTTTCGTCACGCCAAGCCACAGCCTCCAGCACGACCCCCACCACCAGTCTTTCGTCACGCCAAGCCACAGCCTCCAGCACGACCACCACCACCTGTCTTTCGACCTGCCAAGCCACAGCCACCAGCACGACCCCCACCACCAGTCTTTCGTCACGCCAAGCCACAGCCTCCAGCACGACCCCCACCACCAGTCTTTCGTCACGCCAAGCCACAGCCTCCAGCACGACCCCCACCACCTGTCTTTCGACCTGCCAAGCCACAGCCACCAGCACGGCCGCCACCACCAGTTTTTCGACCATGCCAAGATCCACCTGCTCCACGCCAAGCGCCACCAGTACCTGCTCCACGCCAAGCGCCACCAGTACCTGCTCCACGCCAAGCGCCGCCAGTCGCAGCTTCACGACGCCAAGCGCCGCCAGTCGCAGCTTCACGACGCCAAGTGCCGCCAGTCACAGCTTCACGACGCCAAGTGCCGCCAGTCGCAGCTTCACGACGCCAAGTGCCGCCAGTCGCAGCTTCACGACGCCAAATGCCGCCAGTCGCAGCTTCACGACGCCAAGTGCCGCCAGTCGCAGCCCCACGCCGCCAAGTGCCGCCAGTCGCAGCCCCACGCCGCCAAGTGCCGCCCGTGGCTGCCCCACGCCGCCAAGTGCCGCCCGTGGCTGCCCCACGCCAAGACCAAAGCCAAGACCAAGACCCGCCAAGTGACCAAGACCAAGAACCGCCAAGTGACCAAGACCCGCCAAGTGACCAAGACCAAGACCCGCCAAGTGACCAAGACCAAGAACCGCCAAGTGACCAAGAACCGCCAAGTGACCAAGAACCGCCAAGTGACCAAGACCAAGACCCGCCAAGTGACCAAGACCAAGACCCGCCAAGTGACCAAGACCAAGACCAAGTCCAAGCACTGCCACGCCAAGTCCAAGACCAAGACTAACCACACCAAGACCAACCACGCCAAGTCCAAGACCAACCATGTCAACACCAAGACCAAGTCCAAGACCAACCATGCCAAGACCAAGACTCTCGCCAAGACCAAGACCCTCGCCAAGACCAAGACCCACGCCAAGACCAAGACCCACGCCAAGACCAAGACGCGCCACGCCAAGCTTCGCCGCCTGACGCGCCACGCCAAGTTTCGCCGCCTGACGCGCCACGCCAAACTTCGCCGCCTGCCATGATGACGACGCGCCTGCCTCCTCGTCTGCCACGAAGGTGGCCACAGCCTGGTCGTCCGCCACGCCAAGTGCGCCCACCTCATCGGCCATGGATATGGCCATTCCCGGGTCGCCCACCTCGTCAGGTACAGCGGCGATCTACGCGTCGCCGCCACCTGATCCTGCCCCGGTGGATTCGGGGACACCTGGTCTGGCGACCCACCGCCATGTCCCCCTCCCCCCCTCCCATGACTCTTGATCCTGTTTTTTGTTTTTGGACATCTGGGATCTGTCCGTAAGGGGGGGGTTCTGTCATGTCTGTGTTCATGTTTTTGTTTGGTCATGTGCTGTTTTGTTTTTTTGGACACTTCCTTAGTTCCTTGTTTCACTTCCTGGTTTTGTTTGTCACCATAGCAACCATTAGTTTCACCTGTTCCACGTTTGGACTCACACACACCTGTCTCACGTTTTCACAGTCATGTCACGCACCTGTTCACAGTTAGTCACGCACCTGTTTTCACTTATCATGTCACTATATAGGCTTTTCTGTTTCTGTTGTTCGTCCTGGCGACATCACACATTCATGCCATGTTCATAGTTCCTTGTCACGTTAGTTCTTGTTTCATCTCATGCCAAGTAAGTTTTGTTTATTGTTCATAGTTTTGTGCCCACGTGCATGTCTTTTGTTTCATAGTCTAGTTTTCTACTTCCGCCTTTGTGCGCGCTTTTTGTTTTGTCATAGCCAAGTTTGTTACCTCCTCTGTGAGCGCCTTTTGTTTGTACCTTTTGTTTGAGTTAAAAGATTAAACATGTCCTCACCTGCACGCCACGTATGGTCCAATTCTTTTGCACCACGGGAGAGCAAACCTCGTCATGGACCAAGTCTTGACAACACCATTGATTTTAATTCTTTAATATTTTTGAGTAATCACAGTGAAATGTTAAATAAAATCCCACTAAATATATTTGGGATCCAAAAGGTGCCCCACTCTTAAAGTGATAGTTTTATTAGGTTTTTTTTTTACTTTCAACACTTAAGTTACGAGATCAATTTCAGATATATCTGTCCATTTTACGTTTGGACTATTATTTTTTTTATGCTCTTTTGTCAAAGAAAACTTTGATGTTTTTTTATATGGCAACCACACAATATATGCAATATTTTTTCTACATAAAACATTTTAAAGTGACATTTTTTAAGTAATTGGACCCATGAATAGGTCAATAATTCATTATAACATAGATTTTTTGTCTTTTTTTTTTTTAAACAATGGCAAAAAAAAGCAAAAAAAGGAAAGAAAAGCAAAATAAAAACTGCCTGCATGGCAGCTTTGTGTCAACATTGCAACTTTTTCTCGTTACATTTCACCTCATTCCACTTTTTTAAATGTTTATTTTTTAAGTTTTGCAATATTATAAATTTTGCAATTTTTGCAGAATGTGTGGCGGGCCGGTAAACAATTAGCTCCGGGCCGCACTTTGGACACCCCTGGTTTAAGTAAATACCTTTTTTTTTTTTTAAATTAATGACATTTCAGAGATTTGAAGGAAGGAACATGTCCTTAGGGGAAGGACATGTTCATGACCGCCACAGACTAGCAAAGATCTCCTGGTGCGAGCGGACGTGGTGAAGACTTGCTCACCCACGTTGGTGAGAGGGGCTCTGGTGCTGTGGAGGAGGTGCCGTGGGCGGGGGGGTGAAGGCAGCTGAGGTGGGCTCTCACTGGTGCTGACATTGTGGGAGTGTCGTCGGCCGGGTTTGGTGCCGTCACTGTCCGACAGGCTGGAGCCGCAGCGTCTGAGAGGAAGAAGATGGAGTGTGACATGTGAGGAGGAGAGGAGAGACTGTGGCAACTTACTCCAAGCCTTTCTTGGGCAACGTGTTCCGGTCCACCTGCATCCTGTGGAGAGACAAGAAACATGAAACATCTCCTGTCCTCCATGAAGATGAGATCGTGGAGATGGACCGACCCTTCCAAGATGTTGAGGGATGTCCTGCTGCCGGCCCCCCAAGTCCCTGCGCCCCTCTCCGCGGAGGCCATCCTGGCACAGGAGGCCACGCTCATCTGGAGGGGCAGAGACTCCATGCTGCGGTGCACGCTGGACAGTTTGGGGTAGAGCAGAGGGGACGCTCCCAGGCTCTCGCAGGTGTAGGAGCTGGGGGAGTCGATGTGGAGCACGGGTGCCGGGCTGGGGGTCAGGCGGGCCGCCGAGTGGGAGCCCGCCAGGTCCTGGAGCTTGGAGTAAGGGGGAACTTTGGGTGGGAGGTCCTGAATAATCATGCAGGAGTCCAGGCTGTTGGAGTTGACTTTGTCCAGGTGAGCCAAGCTGGGGGGACGACCCAGAGGACCCTTGGCCAACATCCTAGCAGGAGCACACACACACATGACAAACTGACATAATGGCTTCTATTTTTAAATTATACATACATACATACATATCTGCAACTTATAGTCTGGTGCGGCTTATACTGTATATCAGGGGTCCCCAAACTAAGGCCCGCGGGCCGCTTACGGCCCGCCAGCGTCCAAAATCAGGCCCGCGGGAAGTCCAAAGTATTAAAAAAAAATATATATATATATATATATATTTTTTTTTAAATTATTATTATTTTTTCTTATCTACTTTGTACTGCTTGCTACTCACGGTGTCTCCTAGCCGCTCAGGCAAATCATATTATCTAAAAATGCATTTTCTCATCGATAACGTGACATCATCGCGCGCGGAAAGTGCGCTATATATATCTAATATATATATAATATATATATATATATATATATATATATATATATATATATATATATATATATATATATATATATATATATATATATATAGTAAATATATATATATATTGTTATGATCCGCTGCCCGGATCATAGTTTTACGTTTTCAAGTCACATGTGTTTTCAGCACCTTGTTTTGTTTCTGTTGCCATGACGGCAGATTATGCTCAGCTGCCTCTGGTTAGTGTTCGAGACGCTCACCTGTTGTCCGGGCACTAATCAGAGGGCTATTTAGTCTTCGCCCGGGCAGCACTCTGCCTGGCTTCCTAATTTGCTTACATGCAACAAGTATCGACCTTTTTGATTCCTGCTAGCTTTCAGGCTATGCTATTTTTTTGCTTGCTAGCTCCCATGCTAGTCGTTTTTGTTTTTTTTCCCTGATATGATTTATTTTTGGAAATAAATCATTTTCCTACCTGCAAGCTGTGTCCGAGCCCGTCTGCATCCTTGGGAGAACACCTCGCACCACGATGCGACCCGGACGTTACAGTAGGAAGCCAGCAAGAAGAAGTTCTCTCGCAGCGAGCATGTCGGAGGAGATGGACGAAGGTGCGTGGATGGTGTTGCGAGCGATGGAGGCGGAGACTCTCCGCTATTCCCCCTCGGAGCGCCAGGACCTGATCTGGGGTCCTAACGGAAAGTTGGTCCCAATCCACTCCGTTTGGCCCGAGGACATCGCCACACCTCCGCACCACCGGACGCGTCAGCGAAGACGGAAGCCACCCAAGAGGTCTTCACTTCGCTGCCAAGACGCGCCACTCCCTCAAACTCCTCCCCCACTACACAGTAAGCAACATTCAGCCCAAGATTCCCCTCCTCAGATGTTTGGCAACCCTATCGACCACTTTGCCAAACATTTCACCGATTGGGCTGTCAGTCAGCTGGAGACCCACACGGATGACGTCATCCCGCCCACTGTGGATGACGTCAGAAACGAAGATTTTTTTTTAAATTCTTCTGCTCCTTTTTATCAGCCACCTCCTAAGGACTTTAATTCTAAGATAAAACATTATCAGGACATTTTTTTAAGGACTAAATCTAGTCAGTCCCAGTCTCAAGTGGGGGGTGACAATAGACATTTTGGACAATTTAGAGGAGAGGATTCGGCCCTCCCCCCGACCTCCCTCCACCCACCCTTGAAGACGGTTCCAATCTGCAAGAAGCGCGTCTGGGATCCGCTTTTTGAGGGGGGGGCTAGTACTGGGAGCTGTGCGAGTGGGGTGGCACAACGGCGTGCTAAGCCGCAACCTCCTGCTCGGCCACCGCCACCTGTCCTTCGGCGGGCTAAGCCACAACCTCCTGCCCGGCCGCCACCACCGGTTTTTCGGCCTGCTAAGCCGCAACCGCCAGCTAGGCCACCTGCACCTAAGCTAGCGCCAAGGCTAAGGCAAGCACTAGCTCCACCACAGGTTCCAGTACCTGCACCTCGGCTGGTTCCCGCACCAGTACCTGCTCCACGGCTGGTTCCCGCACCAGTACCTGCACCACGACTGGTTCTCGCACCAGTACCTGCACCACGACTGGTTCTCGCACCAGTACCTGCACCACGACTGGTTCTCGCACCAGTACCTGCACCACGACTGGTTCTCGCACCAGTACCTGCACCACGGCTGGTTCCCGCACCAGTACCTGCACCACGGCTGGTTCCCGCACCAGTACCTGCACCACGGCTGGTTCCCGCACCACGACTGGTTCTCGCACCAGTACCTGCACCACGACTGGTTCTCGCACCAGTACCTGCACCACGACTGGTTCTCGCACCAGTACCTGCACCACGACTGGTTCTCGCACCAGTACCTGCACCATGACTGGTTCTCGCACCAGTACCTGCACCACGACTGGTTCTCGCACCAGTACCTGCACCAGGACTGGTTCTCGCACCAGTACCTGCACCACAGCTGGTTCTCGCACCAGCACCTGTACCACGACTGGTTCTCGCACCAGCACCGGCTGCCACGACAGCGACTCCGGCTGCCACGACAGCGACTCCGGCTGCCACGACAGCGACTCCGGCTGCCACGACAGCGACTCCGGCTGCCACGACAGCGACTCCTGCTGCCACGACAGCGACTCCTGTTGCCACGACAGCGACTCCTGCTGCCACGACAGCGACTCCTGCTGCCACGACAGCGACTCCTGCTGCCACGACAGCGACTCCGGCTGCCACGACAGCGACTCCGGCTGCCACGACAGCGGCGACTCCGGCTGCCACGACAGCGACGTCGACTCCTCCGGCTGCCACGGCGACGTCGACACCTACCGCTTCCACGGCGACGTCTCAGCGACCTCGAGTGGTCCGGCTGCGCAAGCGGCTCACTCAGAGGTCAGGTAATGGACGCCAGTGGCGCAAACAGCAGCAACATCCAAGACTTTGTTGCAGGACTCAGAGGCTGCTGAAATTCTGGCGCCACTCACGCCCACCTTCTCGGCGGCCACGAATGTGGCCTTACCGTGGTCGCCCGCCTCGCCAGCGGCGGCGGCGAATGGAACGCCGCCGCCACCTGACCCTGTGGCGGTGTCCCCGAATCTGTGGATTCGGGGACACGTGGCCTGGCGACCCACCACCAAGTCACCCCCCCGCCCGCCCTTGACTCGTGAACTTTTTGCTTGTTTTTTTTTTCGGGTTCCAGTTGTTTTTTTGGTTTTCAAGGGACATCTGGAATCTGTCCTTTTAGGGGGGGGTACTGTTATGATCCGCTGCCCGGATCATAGTTTTACGTTTTCAAGTCACATGTGTTTTCAGCACCTTGTTTTGTTTCTGTTGCCATGACGGCAGATTATGCTCAGCTGCCTCTGGTTAGTGTTCGAGACGCTCACCTGTTGTCCGGGCACTAATCAGAGGGCTATTTAGTCTTCGCCCGGGCAGCACTCTGCCTGGCTTCCTAATTTGCTTACATGCAACAAGTATCGACCTTTTTGATTCCTGCTAGCTTTCAGGCTATGCTATTTTTTTGCTTGCTAGCTCCCATGCTAGTCGTTTTTGTTTTTTTTCCCTGATATGATTTATTTGTGGAAATAAATCATTTTCCTACCTGCAAGCTGTGTCCGAGCCCGTCTGCATCCTTGGGAGAACACCTCGCACCACGATGCGACCCGGACGTTACATATATAATAAATATATATATATATAACAAATATATATATATATAATAAAAAAAAAATTAAAAAAAAAAAATATATATATATATATATATATACATATATATATATAATAAATAAATATATATATATATATATATATATATATATATATATATATATATATATATATATATATATATATATATATATATATATATACAATAAATATATATATATATATATATATATATATATATATATATATATATATATATTATTATATATATATATATATATATATATATATATATATATATATATATATATATATATATATATATATATATATATATATATATATATATATATATATATATATAATGAATATATATATATATATATATATATATGTATATGTATAGATGTATATATATATCTATATATATATATCTATATAAATATAGATATATATACAGCCCGGCCCCCGGCCCCCCGCCTAATTGTTTTAACCCAATGCGGCCCCCGAGTCTAAAAGTTTGGGGACCCCTGCTGTATATGGAAAAATAATAATTTTCTTCAAAAATTCAGTGGGTGTGGCTTATGTACCGGTGGGCTCTACAGTCCTGAAAATACGTCACATTTGTCTCGCTAGTATGCTAATGCATGCTTAGCTATTGTGTAGCTGCTAGCTATTAGCAGCCTACGGTATAAGCTAGCATGTTTACCTTTTGTAAAGGACTGCACTAAAATAAAATAAAAACAATTATTGAAGACATTTAGATGTTAACAATCTGTCCACCTTTGCACAGGTAAAAGCGATGCAGCACTTCCTGTATCGAATATTTTCGATACAAGCACATATCATGTGATACTGGTCTTTTGCTGATATCGGTATCTGTTATCAATACGACATTCCTCGTGGAAACATTTTGTAAATATAAATTGCACTGAAGTTTGTCTTTTGTAGCGGACTTGGTTTGTCCGTGCAGGTGTGCCTAGAGGTGTGGTCTGAACCTTGCAAACTGAAATGATGCTAAAGTGCTATCTTAAGAGGAGTACAAGGGCTCACCTGGGTGTTGTGGGTGATGACAGTTCGGGATATCTGCTGCTGCTGGTCCGTCTCAAGCCGTGCAGTTTCACCACAGACTCCCGTGAGGACTCGGACACGACCTGGTCCCCTTTGAGCGAGCAACAGTCCATATCAGCTTTGGCCTTGGCCTTCTCCTTCTCTCTGTCCGTCTGGTTGACGGGGCCGGCGAATGTCCGATTTGACATTTTACCGCCAAAAGCGGAAGGTTCTTTCACGCGTGGATTGCCTAAGGCCATGCTGACCGGCTTCAGAGTCAACAGACTCGGATCGATGGTGCTACTGACAGGTCGGGATGACGGGCGACCGATCACGCTGAGCGTGCTGGACTTGGCGGGCCGAGGAAGGCTGCGGTACTGGATGCTGTTTCGGGCATTCGGCCCCAGAAAACTCTGCTCGCTGCTGGCGTCAAAGCTGTTCTTGCGGCCCCCCATGGGCTTCACCGGGATCCCTGTGGACTTAGGAGTTTTCCCCACGGTTGCAGAGCCCCCAGAGACGGCGCTGCCCCCCGCTGTCAGCACGGTGGCGGTACCAGTGGCCGGGGGCGGCTTCTTGTATCCGAAGGAGGCGCCGGTGGTGGGTTTGACCAAACCAGAAGGGGGCTTACGGGGCTCCATGATGTGATGGTCCCGGCCTGCATCGGACCGTGACCTCTGGAGACCCGCAGTCCTGATGGAAACCTTGGACCTATCCTGGGGCTTCTCGCTCTTGGGCGCTGCGGGGAAAAAGAAGGAAAGCTCAATGGTGGCAGGAAAGAGAATCCAGGTCGTCAAAATGATAAATTGGACTAAAATCTCTTGGACAACCAAACTTCTAACGAGGAACATTCCTTTCCAACACGAGGTACGTATACTTCTACAACTTTTACGTGCCAGTGAACATCTGCCAGGATTTTTAAAGTACACATAAATATCCTAGTTCACGCAGTAAAACTACAAACCCCAAAAGCAGTGAAGTTGTCAGGTTGTGTAAATGGTAAATAAAAAGAGAATACAACGAATCCTTTTCAACTTATATTCAATTGAATAGACTGCAAAGACAAGATATTTCATGTTCACACTGAGAAACTTTGTTTGCAAATATTAGCTCATTTGGAATTTGATGCCTGCAACATGTTTCAAAAAAGCTACTATGGACTGGACTCTCACTATTATGTTAGATCCACTATGGACTGGACTCTCACACTATTATGTTAGATCCACTATGGACTGGACTCTCACACTATTATGTTAGATCCACTATGGACTGGACTCTTACTATTATGTTAGATCCACTATGGACTGGACACTCACACTATTATGTTAGATCCACTATGGACTGGACTCTCACACTATTATGTTAGATCCACTATGGACTGGACTCTCACTATTATGTTAGATCCAATATGGACAGGACTCTCACACTATTATGTTAGATCCACTATGGACTGGACTCTCACTATTATGTTGGATCCACTATGGACTGGACCCTCACTATTATGTTAGATCCACTATGGACTGGACTCTCACTATTATGTTAGATCCACTATGGACTGGACTCTCACACTATTATGTTAGATCGACTATGGACTGGACTCTCACTATTATGTTATATCCACTATGGACTGGACTCTCACACTATTATGTTAGATCCACTATGGACTGGACTCTCAAACTTATATGTTAGATCCACTATGGACTGGACTCTCACTATTATGTTAGATCCACTATGGACTGGACTCTCACACTATTATGTTAGATCCACTATGGACTGGACTCTCACACTATTATGTTAGATCCACTATGGACTGGACTCTCACTATTATGTTGGGTCCACTATGGACTGGACTCTCACCATTATGTTAGATCCACTATGGACTGGACTCTCACTATTATGTTAGATCCACTATGGACTGGACTCTCACACTATTATGTTAGATCGACTATGGACTGGACTCTCACTATTATGTTAGATCCACTGTGGACTGGACTCTCACAATATTATGTTAGATCCACTATGGACTGGACTCTCACACTTATATGTTAGATCTACTATAGACTGGACTCTCACTATTATGTTAGATCCACTATGGACTGGACTCTCACACTATTATGTTAGATCCACTATGGACTGGACTCTCACTATTATGTTAGATCCACTATGGACTGGACTCTCACACTACTATGTTAGATCCACCATGGACTGGACTCTCACACTATTATGTTAGATCCACTATGGACTGGACTCTCACTATTATGTTAGATCCACTATGGACTGGACTCTCACACTATTATGTTAGATCCACTATGGACTGGACTCTCACACTATTATGTTAGATCCACTATGGACTGGACTCTCACACTATTATGTTAGATCCACTATGGACTGGACTCTCACTATTATGTTAGATCCACTATGGACTGGACTCTCACTATTATGTTAGATCCACTATGGACTGGACTCTCACACTATTATGTTAGATGCACTATGGACTGGACTCTCACACTACTATGTTAGATCCACTATGGACTGGACTCTCACTATTATGTTAGATCCACTATGGCCTGGACTCTCACACTATTATGTTAGATCCACTATGGACTGGACTCTCACTATTATGTTAGATCCACTATGGACTGGACTCTCACACTATAATGTTAGATCCACTATGGACTGGACTCTCACACTATTATGTTAGATCCACTATGGACTGGACTCTCACACTATTATGTTAGATCCACTATGGACTGGACTCTCACACTATTATGTTAGATCCACTCTGGACTGGACTCTCACTATTATGTTGGATCCACTATGGACTGGACTCTCACAGTAATATGTTAGATCCACTATGGCCTGGACTCTCACACTATTATGTTAGATCAACTATGGACTGGACTCTCACTATTATGTTAGATCCACTATGGACTGGACTCTCTAACTACTATGTTAGATCCACTATGGACTGGACTCTCACAATATTATGTTAGATCCACTATGGACAGGACTCTCACTATTATGTTAGATCCACTATGGACTGGACTCTCACACTATTATGTTAGATCCACTATGGACTGGACTCTCACTATTATGTTAGATCCACTATGGACTGGACTCTTACTATTATGTTAGATCCACTGTGGACTGGACTCTCACACTATTATGTTAGATCCACTATGGACTGGACTCTCACACTATTATGTTAGATCCACTATGGACTGGACTCTCACTATTATGTTAGATCCACTATGGACTGGACCCTCACTATTATGTTAGATCCAATATGGACTGGACTCTCACACTATTATGTTAGATCCACTATGGACTGGACTCTCACTATTATGTTAGAGCCACTATGGACTGGACTCTCACACTATAATGTTAGATCCACTGTGGACTGGACTCTCACAATATTATGTTAGATCCACTATGGACTGGACTCTCACTATTATGCTAGATCCACTATGGACTGGACTCTCACTATTATGTTAGATCCACTATGGACTGGACTCTCACACTATTATGTTAGATCCACTATGGACTGGACTCTCACTATTATGTTAGATCCACTGTGGACTGGACTCTCACACTATTATGTTAGATCCACTATGGACTGGACTCTCACACTATTATGTTAGATCCACTATGGACTGGACTCTCACACTATTATGTTAGATCCACTATGGACTGGACTCTCACTATTATGTTAGATCCACTATGGACTGGACCCTCACTATTATGTTAGATCCAATATGGACTGGACTCTCACACTATTATGTTAGATCCACTATGGACTGGACTCTCACTATTATGTTAGAGCCACTATGGACTGGACTCTCACACTATAATGTTAGATCCACTGTGGACTGGACTCTCACAATATTATGTTAGATCCACTATGGACTGGACTCTCACTATTATGCTAGATCCACTATGGACTGGACTCTCACTATTATGTTAGATCCACTATGGACTGGACTCTCACACTATTATGTTAGATCCACTATGGACTGGACTCTCACTATTATGTTAGATCCACTATGGACTGGACTCTCACTATTATGTTAGATCCACTATGGACTGGACTCTCACACTATTATGTTAGATGCACTATGGACTGGACTCTCACACTATTATGTTAGATCCACTATGGACTGGACTCTCACTATTATGTTAGATCCACTATGGACTGGACTCTCACAGTATTATGTTAGATCCACTATGGCCTGGACTCTCACACTATTATGTTAGATCCACTATGGACTGGACTCTGACTATTATGTTAGATCCACTATGGACTGGACTCTCACACTATAATGATAGATCCACTATGGACTGGACTCTCACTATTATTTTAGATCCACTATGGCCTGGACTCTCACACTATTATGTTAGATCCACTATGGACTGGACTCTCACTATTATGTTAGATCCACTATGGACTGGACTCTCACACTATAATGTTAGATCCACTATGGACTGGACTCTCACACTATTATGTTAGATCCACTATGGACTGGACTCTCACACTATTATGTTAGATCCACTATGGACTGGACTCTCACACTATTATGTTAGATCCACTCTGGACTGGACTCTCACTATTATGTTGGATCCACTATGGACTGGACTCTCACTATTATGTTGGATCCACTATGGACTGGACTCTCACTATTATGTTAGATCCACTATGGACTGGACTCTCACAGTAATATGTTAGATCCACTATGGCCTGGACTCTCACACTATTATGTTAGATCAACTATGGACTGGACTCTCACTATTATGTTAGATCCACTATGGACTGGACTCTCTAACTACTATGTTAGATCCACTATGGACTGGACTCTCACAATATTATGTTAGATCCACTATGGACAGGACTCTCACTATTATGTTAGATCCACTATGGACTGGACTCTCACACTATTATGTTAGATCCACTATGGACTGGACTCTCACTATTATGTTAGATCCACTATGGACTGGACTTTTACTATTATGTTAGATCCACTGTGGACTGGACTCTCACACGATTATGTTAGATCCACTATGGACTGGACTCTCACACTATTATGTTAGATCCATTATGGACTGGACTCTCACACTATTATGTTAGATCCACTATGGACTGGACTCTCACTATTATGTTAGATCCACTATGGACTGGACTCTCACTATTATGTTAGATCCAATATGGACTGGACTCTCACACTATTATGTTAGATCCACTATGGACTGGACTCTCACTATTATGTTAGAGCCACTATGGACTGGACTCTCACACTATAATGTTAGATCCACTGTGGACTGGACTCTCACAATATTATGTTAGATCCACTATGGACTGGACTCTCACTATTATGCTAGATCCACTATGGACTGGACTCTCACTATTATGTTAGATCCACTATGGACTGGACTCTCACACTATTATGTTAGATCCACTATGGACTGGACTCTCACTATTATCTTAGATCCACTATGGACTGGACTCTCACTATTATGTTAGATCCACTATGGACTGGACTCTCACACTATTATGTTAGATGCACTATGGACTGGACTCTCACACTATTATGTTAGATCCACTATGGACAGGACTCTCACTATTATGTTAGATCCACTATGGACTGGACTCTCACAGTATTATGTTAGATCCACTATGGCCTGGACTTTCACACTATTATGTTAGATCCACTATGGACTGGACTCTGACTATTATGTTAGATCCACTATGGACTGGACTCTCACACTATAATGATAGATCCACTATGGACTGGACTCTCACACTATTATCTTAGATCCACTATGGACTGGACTCTCACACTATTATGTTAGATCCAATATGGACTGGACTCTCCCACTATTATGTTAGATCCACTATAGACTGGACTCTCACTATTATGTTGGATCCACTATGGACTGGACTCTCACTATTATGTTAGATCCACTATGGACTGGACTCTCACTATTATGTTAGATCCACTATGGACTGGACTATCACAGTAATATGTTAGATCCACTATGGCCTGGACTCTGACACTATTATGTTAGATCCACTATGGACTGGACTCTCACTATTATGTTGGATCCACTATGGACTGGACTCTCACACTATAATGTTAGATCCACTATGGACTGGACTCTCACACTATTATGTTAGATCCACTATGGACTGGACACTCACACTATTATGTTAGATCCACTATGGACTGGACTCTCACACTATTATGCTAGATCAACTATGGACTGGACTCTCACTATTATGTTAGATCCACTATGGACTGGACTCTCACTATTATGTTAGATCCACTATGGACTGGACTCTCACACTATTATGTTAGATGCACTATGGACTGGACTCTCACACTATTATGTTAGATCCACTATGGACTGGACTCTCACTATTATGTTAGATCCACTATGGACTGGACTCTCACAGTATTATGTTAGATCCACTATGGCCTGGACTCTCACACTATTATGTTAGATCCACTATGGACTGGACTCTCACACTATTATGTTAGATCCACTATGGACTGGACTCTGACTATTATGTTAGATCCACTATGGACTGGACTCTCAAACTATAATGATAGATCCACTATGGACTGGACTCTCACTATTATGTTAGATCCACTATGGCCTGGACTCTCACACTATTATGTTAGATCCACTATGGACTGGACTCTCACTATTATGTTAGATCTACTATGGACTGGACTCTCACACTATAATGTTAGATCCACTATGGACTGGACTCTCACACTATTATGTTAGATCCACTATGGACTGGACTCTCACACTATTATGTTAGATCCACTATGGACTGGACTCTCACACTATTATGTTAGATCCACTCTGGACTGGAGTCTCACTATTATGTTGGATCCACTATGGACTGGACTCTCACTATTATGTTGGATCCACTATGGACTGGACTCTCACTATTATGTTAGATCCACTATGGACTGGACTCTCACAGTAATATGTTAGATCCACTATGGCCTGGACTCTCACACTATTATGTTAGATCAACTATGGACTGGACTCTCATTATTATGTTAGATCCACTATGGACTGGACTCTCTAACTACTATGTTAGATCCACTATGGACTGGACTCTCACAATATTATGTTAGATCCACTATGGACAGGACTCTCACTATTATGTTAGATCCACTATGGACTGGACTCTCACACTATTATGTTAGATCCACTATGGACTGGACTCTCACTATTATGTTAGATCCACTATGGACTGGACTCTTACTATTATGTTAGATCCACTGTGGACTGGACTCTCACACTATTATGTTAGATCCACTATGGACTGGACTCTCACACTATTATGTTAGATCCACTATGGACTGGACTCTCACACTATTATGTTAGATCCACTATGGACTGGACTCTCACTATTATGTTAGATCCACTATGGACTGGACTCTCACTATTATGTTAGATCCAATATGGACTGGACTCTCACACTATTATGTTAGATCCACTATGGACTGGACTCTCACTATTATGTTAGAGCCACTATGGACTGGACTCTCACACTATAATGTTAGATCCACTGTGGACTGGACTCTCACAATATTATGTTAGATCCACTATGGACTGGACTCTCACTATTATGCTAGATCCACTATGGACTGGACTCTCACTATTATGTTAGATCCACTATGGACTGGACTCTCACACTATTATGTTAGATCCACTATGGACTGGACTCTCACTATTATGTTAGATCCACTATGGACTGGACTCCCACTATTATGTTAGATCCACTATGGACTGGACTCTCACACTATTATGTTAGATGCACTATGGACTGGACTCTCACACTATTATGTTAGATCCACTATGGACTGGACTCTCACTATTATGTTAGATCCACTATGGACTGGACTCTCACAGTATTATGTTAGATCCACTATGGCCTGGACTCTCACACTATTATGTTAGATCCACTATGGACTGGACTCTGACTATTATGTTAGATCCACTATGGACTGGACTCTCACACTATAATGATAGATCCACTATGGACTGGACTCTCACACTATTATCTTAGATCCACTATGGACTGGACTCTCACACTATTATGTTAGATCCAATATGGACTGGACTCTCACACTATTATGTTAGATCCACTATAGACTGGACTCTCACTATTATGTTGGATCCACTATGGACTGGACTCTCACTATTATGTTAGATCCACTATGGACTGGACTCTCACTATTATGTTAGATCCACTATGGACTGGACTATCACAGTAATATGTTAGATCCACTATGGCCTGGACTCTGACACTATTATGTTAGATCCACTATGGACTGGACTCTCACTATTATGTTGGATCCACTATGGACTGGACTCTCACACTATAATGTTAGATCCACTATGGACTGGACTCTCACACTATTATGTTAGATCCACTATGGACTGGACACTCACACTATTATGTTAGATCCACTATGGACTGGACTCTCACACTATTATGCTAGATCCACTATGGACTGGACTCTCACTATTACCGGTATGTTAGATCCACTATGGACTGGACTATCACACTATTATGTTAGCTGCACTATGGACTGGACTCTCACACTATTATGTTAGATCCACTATGGACTGGACTCTCACTATTATGTTAGATCCACTATGGACTGGACTCTCACAGTATTATGTTAGATCCACTATGGCCTGGACTCTCACACTATTATGTTAGATCCACTATGGACTGGACTCTGACTATTATGTTAGATCCACTATGGACTGGACTCTCACACTATAATGATAGATCCACTATGGACTGGACTCTCACTATTATGTTAGATCCACTATGGCCTGGACTCTCACACTATTATGTTAGATCCACTATGGACTGGACTCTCACTATTATGTTAGATCCACTATGGACTGGACTCTCACACTATAATGTTAGATCCACTATGGACTGGACTCTCACACTATTATGTTAGATCCACTATGGACTGGACTCTCACACTATTATGTTAGATCCACTATAGACTGGACTCTCACACTATTATGTTAGATCCACTCTGGACTGGACTCTCACTATTATGTTGGATCCACTATGGACTGGACTCTCACTATTATGTTAGATCCACTATGGACTGGACTCTCACAGTAATATGTTAGATCCACTATGGCCTGGACTCTCACACTATTATGTTAGATCAACTATGGACTGGACTCTCACTATTATGTTAGATCCACTATGGACTGGACTCTCTAACTACTATGTTAGATCCACTATGGACTGGACTCTCACAATATTATGTTAGATCCACTATGGACAGGACTCTCACTATTATGTTAGATCCACTATGGACTGGACTCTCACACTATTATGTTAGATCCACTATGGACTGGACTCTCACTATTATGTTAGATCCACTATGGACTGGACTCTTACTATTATGTTAGATCCACTGTGGACTGGACTCTCACACTATTATGTTAGATCCACTATGGACTGGACTCTCACTATTATGTTAGATCCACTATGGACTGGACTCTCACTATTATGTTAGATCCAATATGGACTGGACTCTCACACTATTATGTTAGATCCACTATGGACTGGACTCTCACTATTATGTTAGAGCCACTATGGACTGGACTCTCACACTATAATGTTAGATCCACTGTGGACTGGACTCTCACAATATTATGTTAGATCCACTATGGACTGGACTCTCACTATTATGCTAGATCCACTATGGACTGGACTCTCACTATTATGTTAGATCCACTATGGACTGGACTCTCACACTATTATGTTAGATCCACTATGGACTGGACTCTCACTATTATGTTAGATCCACTATGGACTGGACTCTCACTATTATGTTAGATCCACTATGGACTGGACTCTCACACTATTATGTTAGATGCACTATGGACTGGACTCTCACACTATTATGTTAGATCCACTATGGACTGGACTCTCACTATTATGTTAGATCCACTATGGACTGGACTCTCACAGTATTATGTTAGATCCACTATGGCCTGGACTCTCACACTATTATGTTAGATCCACTATGGACTGGACTCTGACTATTATGTTAGATCCACTATGGACTGGACTCTCACACTATAATGATAGATCCACTATGGACTGGACTCTCACACTATTATCTTAGTTCCACTATGGACTGGACTCTCACACTATTATGTTAGATCCAATATGGACTGGACTCTCACACTATTATGTTAGATCCACTATAGACTGGACTCTCACTATTATGTTGGATCCACTATGGACTGGACTCTCACTATTATGTCAGATCCACTATGGACTGGACTCTCACTATTATTTTAGATCCACTATGGACTGGACTATCACAGTAATATGTTAGATCCACTATGGCCTGGACTCTGACACTATTATGTTAGATCCACTATGGACTGGACTCTCACTATTACGTTGGATCCACTATGGACTGGACTCTCACACTATAATGTTAGATCCACTATGGACTGGACTCTCACACTATTATGTTAGATCCACTATGGACTGGACACTCACACTATTATGTTAGATCCACTATGGACTGGACTCTCACACTATTATGCTAGATCCACTATGGACTGGACTCTCACTATTACCGGTATGTTAGATCCACTATGGACTGGACTATCACACTATTATGTTAGATGCACTATGGACTGGACTCTCACACTATTATGTTAGATCCACTATGGACTGGACTCTCACTATTATGTTAGATCCACTATGGACTGGACTCTCACAGTATTATGTTAGATCCACTATGGCCTGGACTCTCACACTATTATGTTAGATCCACTATGGACTGGACTCTGACTATTATGTTAGATCCACTATGGACTGGACTCTCACACTATAATGATAGATCCACTATGGACTGGACTCTCACTATTATGTTAGATCCACTATGGCCTGGACTCTCACACTATTATGTTAGATCCACTATGGACTGGACTCTCACTATTATGTTAGATCCACTATGGAGTGGACTCTCACACTATAATGTTAGATCCACTATGGACTGGACTCTCACACTATTATGTTAGATCCACTATGGACTGGACTCTCACACTATTATGTTAGATCCACTATAGACTGGACTCTCACACTATTATGTTAGATCCACTCTGGACTGGACTCTCACTATTATGTTGGATCCACTATGGACTGGACTCTCACTATTATGTTGGATCCACTATGGACTGGACTCTCACTATTATGTTAGATCCACTATGGACTGGACTCTCACAGTAATATGTTAGATCCACTATGGCCTGGACTCTCACACTATTATGTTAGATCAACTATGGACTGGACTCTCACTATTATGTTCGATCCACTATGGACTGGACTCTCTAACTACTATGTTAGATCCACTATGGACTGGACTCTCACAATATTATGTTAGATCCACTATGGACAGGACTCTCACTATTATGTTAGATCCACTATGGACTGGACTCTCACACTATTATGTTAGATCCACTATGGACTGGACTCTCACTATTATGTTAGATCCACTATGGACTGGACTCTTACTATTATGTTAGATCCACTGTGGACTGGACTCTCACACTATTATGTTAGATCCACTATGGACTGGACTCTCACACTATTATGTTAGATCCACTATGGACTGGACTCTCACACTATTATGTTAGATCCATTATGGACTGGACTCTCACTATTATGTTAGATCCACTATGGACTGGACTCTCACTATTATGTTAGATCCAATATGGACTGGACTCTCACACTATTATGTTAGATCCACTATGGACTGGACTCTCACTATTATGTTAGAGCCACTATGGACTGGACTCTCACACTATAATGTTAGATCCACTGTGGACTGGACTCTCACAATATTATGTTAGATCCACTATGGACTGGACTCTCACTATCATGCTAGATCCACTATGGACTGGACTCTCACTATTATGTTAGATCCACTATGGACTGGACTCTCACACTATTATGTTAGATCCACTATGGACTGGACTCTCACTATTATGTTAGATCCACTATGGACTGGACTCTCACTATTATGTTAGATCCACTATGGACTGGACTCTCACACTATTATGTTAGATGCACTATGGACTGGACTCTCACACTATTATGTTAGATCCACTATGGACTGGACTCTCACTATTATGTTAGATCCACTATGGACTGGACTCTCACAGTATTATGTTAGATCCACTATGGCCTGGACTCTCACACTATTATGTTAGATCCACTATGGACTGGACTCTGACTATTATGTTAGATCCACTATGGACTGGACTCTCACACTATAATGATAGATCCACTATGGACTGGACTCTCACACTATTATCTTAGATCCACTATGGACTGGACTCTCACACTATTATGTTAGATCCAATATGGACTGGACTCTCACACTATTATGTTAGATCCACTATAGACTGGACTCTCACTATTATGTTGGATCCACTATGGACTGGACTCTCACTATTATGTTAGATCCACTATGGACTGGACTCTCACTATTATGTTAGATCCACTATGGACTGGACTATCACAGTAATATGTTAGATCCACTATGGCCTGGACTCTGACACTATTATGTTAGATCCACTATGGACTGGACTCTCACTATTATGTTGGATCCACTATGGACTGGACTCTCACACTATAATGTTAGATCCACTATGGACTGGACTCTCACACTATTATGTTAGATCCACTATGGACTGGACACTCACACTATTATGTTAGATCCACTATGGACTGGACTCTCACACTATTATGCTAGATCCACTATGGACTGGACTCTCACTATTACCGGTATGTTAGATCCACTATGGACTGGACTATCACACTATTATGTTAGATCCACTATGGACTGGACTCTCACTATTATGTTAGATCCACTATGAACTGGACTCTCACACTATTATGTTAGATCCACTATGGACTGGACTCTCACAGTATTATGTTAGATCCACTATGGCCTGGACTCTCACACTATTATGTTAGATCCACTATGGACTGGACTCTGACTATTATGTTAGATCCACTATGGACTGGACTCTCACACTATAATGATAGATCCACTATGGACTGGACTCTCACACTATTATGTTAGATCCACTATGGACTGGACTCTCACACTATTATGTTAGATCCAATATGGACTGGACTCTCACACTATTATGTTAGATCCACTATGGACTGGACTCTCACTATTATGTTGGATCCACTATGGACTGGACTCTCACTATTATGTTAGATCCACTATGGACTGGACTCTCACTATTAAGTTAGATCCACTATGGACTGGACTATCACAGTAATATGTTAGATCCACTATGGCCTGGACTCTCACACTATTATGTTAGATCCACTATGGACTGGACTCTCACTATTATGTTAGATCCACTATGGACTGGACTCTCACACTATAATGTTAGATCCACTATGGACTGGACTCTCACACTATTATTTTAGATCCACTATGGACTGGACTCTCACACTATTATGTTAGATCCACTATGGACTGGACTCTCACACTATTATGCTAGATCCACTATGGACTGGACTCTCACACTATTATGTTAGATCCACTATGGACTGGACTCTCACTATTATGTTAGATCCACTATGGACTGGACTCTCACACTATTATGTTAGATCCACTATGGACTGGACTCTCACTATTATGTTAGATCCACTATGGACTGGACTCTCACACTATTATGTTAGATCCACTATGGACTGGACTCTCACTATTATGTTAGATCCACTATGGACTGGACTATCACACTATTATGTTAGATCCACAATGGACTGGACTCTCACTATTATGTTAGATCCACTATGAACTGGACTCTCACACTATTATGTTAGATCCACTATGGACTGGACTCGCACTATTATGTTAGATCCACTATGGACTGGACTCTCACTATTATGTTAGATCCACTATGGACTGGACTCTCACACTATTATGTTAGATCCACTATGGACTGGACTCTCACTATTATGTTAGATCCACTATGGACTGGACTCTCACACATTTATGTTAGAGCCACTATGGACTGGACTTTCACACTATTATGTTAGATCCACTATGGACTGGACTCCCACGCTATTGTTAGATCCACTATGGACTGGACTCTCACACTAATATGTTAGATCCACTATGGACTGGACTCTCACACTATTATGTTAGATCCATTATGGACTGGACTTTCACACTATTATGTTTGATCCACTATGGACTGGACTCTCACACTATTATGTTAGATCCAGTATGGACTGGACTCTCACACTATTGTTAGATCCACTATGGACTGGACTCTCACACTATTGTTAGATCCACTATGGACTGGACTCTCCCACTATTATGTTAGATCCACTATGGACTGGACTCTCACTATTATGTTAGATCCACTATGGACTGGACTCTCACACTATTGTTAGATCCACTATGGACTGGACTCTCACACTGTTATGTTAGATCCACTATGGACTGGACTCTCACTATTATGTTAGATCAACTATGGACTGGACTCTCACTCTATTATGTTAGATCCACTATAGACTGGACTCTCACACTATTATGTTAGATCCATTATAGACTAGACTCTTACACTATTATGTTAGATCCACTATGGACTGGACTCTCACACTATTGTTAGATCCACTATGGACTGGACTCTCACACTATTATGTTAGATCCACTATGGACTGGACTCGCACACTCTTATGTTAGAACCACTATGGACTGGACTCTCACACTATTATTAGATCCACTATGGACTGGACTCTCACACTATTATGTTAGATTCACTATGGACTGGACTCTCACTATTATGTTAGATCCACTATGGACTGGACTCTCACTATTATGTTAGATCCACTATGGACTGGACTCACACTATTATGTTAGATCCACTATGGACTGGACTCTCACACTATTATGTTAGATCCACTATGGACTGGACTCTCACACTATTATGTTAGATCCACTATGGACTGGACTCTCACACTATTATGTTAGATCCACTATGGACTGGACTCTCACTATTATGTTAGATCCACTATGGACTGGACTCTCACACATTTATGTTAGAGCCACTATGGACTGGACTTTCACACTATTATGTTAGATCCACTATGGACTGGACTCTCACAGTATTGTTAGATCCACTATGGACTGGACTCTCACACTAATATGTTAGATCCACTATGGACTGGACTCTCACACTATTGTTAGATCCACTATGGACTGGACTCTCACACTATTATGTTAGATCCACTATGGACTGGACTCTCACACTATTATGTTAGATCCACTATGGACTGGACTCTCACTATTATGTTAGATCCACTATGGACTGGACTCTCACACTATTATGTTGGATCCACTATGGACTGGACTCTCACTATTATGTTAGATCCACTATGGACTGGACTATCACACTATTATGTTAGATCCACAATGGACTGGACTCTCACTATTATGTTAGATCCAGTATGAACTGGACTCTCACACTATTATGTTAGATCCACTATGGACTGGACTCTCACACTATTATGCTAGTTTCACTATGGACTGGACTCTCACACTATTATGTTAGATCCACTATGGACTGGACTCTCACTATTATGGTAGATCCACTATGGACTGGACTCTCACTATTATGTTAGATCCACTATGGACTGGACTCTCACACTATTATGTTAGATCCACTATGGACTGGACACTCACTATTATGTTAGATCCACTATGGACTGGACTCTCACACATTTATGTTAGAGCCACTATGGACTGGACTTTCACACTATTATGTTAGATCCATTATGGACTGGACTTTCACACTATTATGTTAGATCCACTATGGACTGGACTCTCACACTATTATGTTAGATCCATTATGGACTGGACTATCACACTATTATGTTAGATCCACTATGGACTGGACTCTCACACTATTATGTTAGATCCACTATGGACTGGACTCTCACACTATTGTTAGATCCACTATGGACTGGACTCTCACACTATTGTTAGATCCACTATGGACTGGACTCTCACACTATTATGCTAGATCCACTATGGACTGGACTCTCACTATTATGTTAGATCCACTATGGACTGGACTCTCACACTATTGTTAGATCCACTATGGACTGGACTCTCACACTGTTATGTTAGATCCACTATGGACTGGACTCTCACTATTATGTTAGATCAACTATGGACTGGACTCTCACTCTATTATGTTAGATCCACTATAGACTAGACTCTTACACTATTATGTTAGATCCACTATGGACTGGACTCTCACACTATTATGTTAGATCCATTATAGACTAGACTCTTACACTATTATGTTAGATCCACTATGGACTGGACTCTCACACTATTATGTTAGATCCATTATAGACTAGACTCTTACACTATTATGTTAGATCCACTATGGACTGGACTCTCACACTATTATGTTAGATCCACTATGGCCTGGACTCTCACACTATTATGTTAGATCCACTATGGACTGGACTCGCACACTATTATGTTAGAACCACTATGGACTGGACTCTCACACTATTGTTAGATCCACTATGGACTGGACTCTCACACTATTATGTTAGATCCACTATGGACTGGACTCTCACTATTATGTTAGATCCACTATGGACTGGACTCTCACTATTATGTTTGATCCACTATGGACTGGACTCTCACTATTATGTTAGATCCACTATGGACTGGACTGACTCTCACACTATTATGTTAGATCCACTATGGACTGGACTCTCACACTATTATGTTAGATCCACTATGGACTGGACTCTCACTATTATGTTAGATCCACTATGGACTGGACTCTCACTATTATGTTTGATCCACTATGGACTGGACTCTCACTATTATGTTAGATCCACTATGGACTGGACTGACTCTCACACTATTATGTTAGATCCACTATGGACTGGACTCTCACACTATTATGTTAGATCCACTATGGACTGGACTCTCACTATTATGTTAGATCCACTATGGACTGGACTCTCACACTATTGTTAGTTCCACTATGAACTGGACTCTCACACTATTATGTTAGATCCACTATGGACTGGACTCTCACACTATTATGCTAGATCCACTATGGACTGGACTCTCACACTATTATGTTCGATCCACTATGGACTGGACTCTCACACTATTATGTTAGATCCACTATGGACTGGACTCTTACTATTATGTTAGATCCACTATGGACTGGACTCTCACACATTTATGTTAGATCCACTATGGACTGGACTTTCACACTATTATGTTAGATCCACTATGGACTGGACTCTCACACGATTGTTAGATCCACTATGGACTGGACTCTCACACTATTATGTTAGATCCACTATGGACTGGACTCTCACACTATTATTAGATCCACTATGGACTGGACTCTCACACTATTATGTTAGATCCACAATGGACTGGACTCTCACACTATTGTTAGTTCCACTATGGACTGGACTCTCACACTATTATGTTAGATCCACTATGGACTGGACTTGCACACTATTATGTTCGATCCACTATGGACTGGACTCTCACTATTATGTTCGATCCACTATGGACTGGACTCTCACACTATTATGTTAGATCCACTATGGACTGGACTCTCACTATTATGTTAGATCCACTAGATTCAGTTCTTATGTGTTTTGTACATGTTAAGAATGGACAAATAAAGCGCTCTATGGACTGGACTCCCACCATTATGTTAGATCCACTATTGACTGGACTCTCACACTATTATGTTAGATCCACTATGGACTGGACTCCCACACTATTATGTTAGATCCACTATGGACTGGACTCCCACCATTATGTTAGATCCACTATGGACTGGACTCTCACACTATTATGCTAGATCCACTATGGACTGGACTCTCACACTATTATGTTCGATCCACTATGGACTGGACTCTCACTATTATGTTCGATCCACTATGGACTGGACTCTCACACTATTATGTTAGCTCCACTATGGACTGGACTCTTACTATTATGTTAGATCCACTATGGACTGGACTCTCATACATTTATTTTAGATCCAGTATGGACTGGACTTTCACACTATTATGTTAGATCCACTATGGACTGGACTCTCACACTATTGTTAGATCCACTATGGACTGGACTCTCACACTATTATGTTAGATCCACTATGGACTGGACTCTCACACTATTGTTAGATCCACTATGGACTGGACTCTCACACTATTATGTTAGATCCACTATGGACTGGACTCTCACACTATTGTTAGATCCACTATGGACTGGACTCTCACACTATTATGTTAGATCCACTATGGACTGGACTTGCACACTATTATGTTCGATCCACTATGGACTGGACTCTCACTATTATGTTCGATCCACTATGGACTGGACTCTCACACTATTATGTTAGATCCACTATGGACTGGACTCTCACTATTATGTTAGATCCACTAGATTCAGTTCTTATGTGTTTTGTACATGTTAAGAATGGACAAATAAAGCGCTCTATGGACTGGACTCCCACCATTATGTTAGATCCACTATTGACTGGACTCTCACACTATTATGTTAGATCCACTATGGACTGGACTCCCACACTATTATGTTAGATCCACTATGGACTGGACTCCCACCATTATGTTAGATCCACTATGGACTGGACTCTCACACTATTATGCTAGATCCACTATGGACTGGACTCTCACACTATTATGTTCGATCCACTATGGACTGGACTCTCACTATTATGTTCGATCCACTATGGACTGGACTCTCACACTATTATGTTAGCTCCACTATGGACTGGACTCTTACTATTATGTTAGATCCACTATGGACTGGACTCTCATACATTTATTTTAGATCCAGTATGGACTGGACTTTCACACTATTATGTTAGATCCACTATGGACTGGACTCTCACACTATTGTTAGATCCACTATGGACTGGACTCTCACACTATTATGTTAGATCCACTATGGACTGGACTCTCACACTATTGTTAGATCCACTATGGACTGGACTCTCACACTATTATGTTAGATCCACTATGGACTGGACTCTCACACTATTGTTAGATCCACTATGGACTGGACTCTCACACTATTATGTTAGATCCACTATGGACTGGACTTGCACACTATTATGTTCGATCCACTATGGACTGGACTCTCACTATTATGTTCGATCCACTATGGACTGGACTCTCACACTATTATGTTAGATCCACTATGGACTGGACTCTCACTATTATGTTAGATCCACTAGATTCAGTTATTATGTGTCTTGTATATGTTAAGAATGGACAAATAAAGCGCTCTATGGACTGGACTCCCACTATTATGTTAGATCCACTATTGACTGGACTCCCACTATTATGTTAGATCCACTATTGACTGGACTCTCACACTATTATGTTAGATCCACTATGGACTGGACTCCCACTATTATGTTAGATCCACTATTGACTGGACTCTCACACTATTATGTTAGATCCACTATGGACTGGACTCCCACACTATTATGCTAGATCCACTGGACGTCCATTGCACCAGTCCATGATCATCTGACCAGAGGTCCTACCTGCTACTCTCAGCACGCTCTGAGATGTGTGCGTGATGGGCGAGGTCACTCCCACCGGAGGGTTCCGGCTCTTCTTGAAGCTCCCCGGTGCGCCCAAACTCTGGGGCTTCCTCGGGTCCCCCCTGGCCCCCAGGTCCTCACTCAGGCTAGGAGGCTTCTTCCTCCACTTGCTGGCCGCTTCCATCTTGAGACCGCCCGCGTCCGAGGGCCCGCAGGCGTCCGGCTTGTGGCCCGTTTTGCCGTCCTCGCTGTACCAGGAGAGTCCGCTCTCCACCAGGGAGCGCTTCTCGGCGTCGGTGCGGAGCTGCAAGGAGGGGAAGAACCAGGACAAGGTTCTGTCATCTCAGCTGCATTCCGGAACCGTGAAGATAAGACTGTAAGATCCCAACAAAACTGGCTAGCATTAGCTCACAGCTAGAGATATACAGAACTAACCCTAACCCTAACCCTAACCCTAACCCTAAACCTAACCCTAACCCTAAACCTAACTCTGACCCTAAAAAATGATTTTCAAGGTAAAACAAATATTTTCAAGGTGAAAAATTATTTTCAAGGTAAATGTTGACTTACAAGGCAAAAACAGATTTTCAAGGTAAAAACTAAATTTCAAGGTAAAAACTAAATTTCAAGGTAAAAACTGATTTTCAAGGTTAAAGATAATTTTCAAGGCAAAAAATGATTTTCAAGGTAAAAATTTATTTTCAAGGTTAAAGTTGATTTTCAAGGCAAAAACGGATTTTCAAGGTAAAACCCGATTTTCAAGGTAAAAAATGATTTTCAAGGTAAAAAATGATTTTCAAGGTAAAAGTTGATTTTCAAGGCAAAAAACGATTTTCAAGGTAAAAACTAAATTTCAAGGCAAAAAATGATTTTCAAGGTAAAAAAAATTATTTTCAAGGTAAAAAATGATTTTCAAGGTAAAAACTAAATTTCAAGGCAAAAAATGATTTTCAAGGTAAAAACTAAATTTCAAGGCAAAAAATGATTTTCAAGGTAAAAAGTGATTTTCAAGGTAACAACTGATTTTCAAGGTTAAAGTTGATTTTCAAGGCAAAAACCGACTTTCAAGTAAAAAATGATTTTCAAGGTAAAAACCGATTTTCAAGGTAAAAAATGATTTTCAAGGTAATAAATGATTTTCAAGGTAAAAAATGATTTTCAAGGTAAAAAATTATTTTCAAGGTAAAAACTAAATTTCAAGGTAAAAAGTGATTTTCAAGGTTAAAGTTGATTTTCAAGGCAAAAACTGACTTTCAAGTAAAAAATGATTTTCAAGGTAAAAACTGATTTTCAAGGTAAAAACTGATTTTCAAGGTAAAAGTTGATTTTCAAGGTAAAAGTTGATTTAGGGTTAGGGTTAGCGTTAACCCTAACCCTAAAAAAATATTTTCAAGGTAAAAAAAAATATATTTACAAGGTAAAAAATGATTTTCAAGGTAAAAGTTGACTTTCAAGGCAAAAACAGATTTTCAAGGTAAAAAATGATTTTCAAGGTAAAAGTTGATTTTCAAGGCAAAAACCGATTTTCAAGGTAAAAGTTGACTTTCAAGGCACAAACAGATTTTCAAGGTAAAAGTTGACTTTCAAGGCACAAACAGATTTTCCAATACAGAGGGGCCCGGGACCCGCTCACATATTAACACTAAATTAGAATTTGTATTTTTAATCATTTTGAATCATAATCAATAATTATATCCAACCTATTCACAGTTCGTCAAAGATTATTACCAAGGCTTAGGTCAGGCTGATTACAAAAATAATACTCATCAATTACACTGCAAAAGAAGGACTCATAAAAACTTATGCAGTGCTAAAATAAATTAAATGTTTCCTAAATGAACTCAATGCAATTAAAACTTTAGTCATAATTTTTGCACTTAAGAAAATTCTCTACGACTTTAGCTCCGGACTTCTTCTGATTGTTAGATGTTGTCATTACTGCCACAAGTGGCGGAAAAGTGTATTACAGCTGAGTAACATCCGGACTAAGAAACACATATCTTTAGACGGCCCTCTAGGGGGCGCTTGGGGCCCCGACAATGGGCCCTATGGTTAAGGAAAACTGGTGTAGTGGACTTAACGAGCCAATCACTGCTGAAGCAGAACGAGTCGAACGCCAGCCAAGAATGTTCGAATAAGATCTAAATGGTGTACATTTATCCATGAAAATATTGAGAAACTGCTGATGGAGATACCGTAAAAGTCCACTTTCTAAAGGGAATGCTGTATATTATAATAAACACTACTTCATAGTACTAATGTAGTTGTTTGTATTACATCTTATTGGATTGTTTATGTGCAATATTTATTCTCTAAAAGTTTGTTTTTCTTTCTTTTTCTGATGTTTTAGGCGGCCAATCACTGATTAAATTGATTTTAATTCATTTCAAGGGCAGACGTTGACGTAAAAGCTCCGCCACAGAACCAATTAAGTTCGTAAGACGAGGTACTACTGTGTGGCAGAGATGGGACTTTTGAGAACGAGTTGAGCCTTTTTGAATGGCTCTTTGAATTGAACGATGAGATTTGATTCGCAGCAGTAATTTATTCGTTTGAGAGTCGTTTTTTATGCATAATTTGAATCAAAAGCCGCTTGATTGGTTTTATTTGTTGAAGCAGTAATGACATCACCGTAAAGAGTTAACTCAGGGCAGGAGTTAAAGACCCGAATATACTGAAGATGAAGAACGGGGCCATGGCGCCATCTTGTGGAATGTTCATGAAAACAAACTCCAAATGTGATGAGCAATATTTCAAAATAATTCTCACCAATGTTGTAATTTATATATTTACATTTTTGGACCAGACTTTTAGCTCGTTAGTGCCACCAGTGATTGTTCCATCCATGAAAATAGTAATAATAAATGCCTGCCCCCTCCTGTTGCAAGTCTTGTGGGTTCTTTGGCAAAAAGACAACACAAGTGAAGAAATCGTGGGGCCGGATGGAGACCAGACTGAAAAGAGGACTTTGTGGACTCACCATCACTGAGGAGTTGCGTCTGGACCCTAGGGGCGTGTTGGGGAGGGAGCCCAGGGACGAGCTGGCGTTGAACTCCTCCGAGCTGAGGTTGTCTGAACCGTCACTGAGACCACTGCTGATGGAGCTGCTTTCATCCCAGCTGGAGGACACATACCAAGTCATCGGATTAATTAGGTTGATTAGTTAATGTCAGTAGTTAACGACCAATGTGGTGATCAAACATCAAGAGTTAACGACCAATGTGGTGATCAAACATCACTAGTTAATGACCAATGTGGTGATCAAACATCATTAGTTAATGACCAATGTGGTGATCAAACATCAGTAGTTACCAACCAATGTGGTGATCAAAAATCATTAGTTAATGACCAATGTGGTGATCAAACATCATTAGTTAACGACCAATGTGGTGATCAAACATCATTAGTTACCGACCAATGTGGTGATCAAAAATCATTAGTTACCGACCAATGTGATGATCAAACATCATTAGTTAACGAACAATGTGGTGATCAAACATCATTAGTTACCGACCAATGTGGTGATCAAACATCATTAGTTAACAACCAATGTGGTGATCAAACATTGTTAGTTAACGACCAATGTGGTGATCAAACATCACTAGTTGATGACCAATGTGGTGATCAAACATCATTAGTTAACGACCAATGTGGTGATCAAACATCATTAGTTAACGACCAATGTGGTGATCAAACATCACTACTTAATGACCAATGTGGTGATCAAACATCATTAGTTAACGACCAATGTGGTGATCAAACATCACTAGTTAAGGACCAATGTGGTGATCAAACATCATTAGTTAATGACCAAGGTGGTGATCAAACATCATTAGTTAATGACCAATGTGGTGATCAAACATCATTAGTTAATGACCAATGTGGTGATCAAACATCATTAGTTACCGACCAATGTGGTGATCAAACATCATTAGTTAATGACCAATGTGGTGATCAAACATCATTAGTTAATGACCAATGTGGTAATTAAACATCATTAGTTAATGACCAATGTGGTAATCAAACATCATTAGTTACCGACCAATGTGGTGATCAAAAATAATTAGTTACCGACTAATGTGATGATAAAACATCATTAGTTAACAACCAATGTGGTGATCAAACATCATTTGTTACCGACCAATGTGGTGATCAAACATCACTAGTTAACAACCAATGTGGTGATCAAACATAGTTAGTTAACGACCAATGTGGTGATCAAACATCACTAGTTAATGACCAATGTGGTGATCAAACATCACTAGTTAATGACCAATGTGGCAATCAAACAGCACTAGTTAACGACCAATGCGGTGATCAATATCACTTGTTAATTAACAATGTGGTGAGAAAACATCACTAGTTAACGACCAATGTGGCGATCAAACATCACTAGTTAATGACCAATGTGGTGATCAAACATCATTAGTTAACGACCAATGTGGTGATCAAACATCACTGGTTAATGACCAATGTGGCGATCAAACATCACTAGTTAACGACCAATGTGGTGATCAAACATCACTAGTTAATGACCAATGTGGTGATCAAACATCACTAGTTAATGACCAATTTGGTGATCAAACATAATTAGTTAATGACCAATGTGGTGATCAAACATCACTAGTTAATGACCAATGTGGGGATCGAACATCATTAGTTAATGACCAATGTGGTGATCAAACATCACTAGTTAAGGACCAATGTGGTGATCAAACATCACTAGTTAATGACCAATGTGGTGATCAAACATCATTAGTTAATGACCAATGTGGTGATCAATCATCATTAGTTAATGACCAATGTGGTGATCAAACATCACTAGTTAATGACCGATGTGGTGATCAAACATCATTGGTTAATGACCTATGTGGCGATCAAACATCACTAGTTAACGACCAATGCGGTGATCAATATCACTAGTTAATGACCAATGTGGTGATCAAACATCATTAGTTAACGACCAATGTGGTGATCAAACATCACTAGTTAATGACCAATGTGGCGATCAAACATCACTGGTTAACGACCAATGTGGTGATCAAACATCACTAGTTAATGACCAATGTGGTGATCAAACATCACTAGTTAATGACCAATGTGGTGATCAAACATCATTAGTTAATGACCAATGTGGTGATCAAACATCACTAGTTAATGACCAATGTGGTGATCGAACATCATTAGTTAACGACCAATGTGGTGATGAAACATCACTAGTTAAGGACCAATGTGGTGATCGAACATCATTAGTTAATGACCAATGTGGTGATCAAACATCACTAGTTAATGACCAATGTGGTGATCAAACTTTATTAATTAACGACCAATGTGGTGATCAAACATCACTAGTTAATGACCAATGTGGTGATCAAACATCATTAGTTAACGACCAATGTGGTGATCAAACATCATTAGTTAATGACCAATGTGGTCATCAATCATCACTATTTAATGACCAATGTTGTGATCAAACATCACTAGTTAATGACCAATGTGGTGATCAAACATCACTAGTTAATGACCAATGTGGTGATCAAACATCACTTGTTAATGACCAATGTGGTGATCAAACATCATTAGTTAACCACCAATGTGGTGATCAAACATCATTAGTTAACGACCAATGTGGTGATCAAACATCACTAGTTAATGACCAATGTGGTGTTCAAACATCATTAGTTAATGACCAATGTGGTGTTCAAACATCATTAGTTAATGACCAATGTGGTGATCAAACATCATTAGTTAATGACCAATGTGGTGATCAAACATCATTAGTTAATGACCAATGTGGTGATCAAACATCATTAGTTAACAACCAATGTGGTGATCAAACATCACTAGTTAATGACCAATGTGGTGATCAAACATAATTAGTTAATGACCAATGTGGCGATCAAACATCACTAGTTAATGACCAATGTGGTGATCAATATAACTAGTTAATGAACAATGTGGTGATCAAACATCACTAGTTAACGACCAATGTGGCGATCAAACATCACTAGTTAATGACCAATGTGGTGATCAAACATCACTAGTTAATGAACAATGTGGTGATCAAAAATCACTAGTTAACGACCAATGTGGCGATGAAACATTACTAATTAATGACCAATGTGGTGATCAAACATCACTAGTTAATGACCAATGTGGTGATCAAACATCATTAGTTAACGACATATGTGGTGATCAAACATCACTAGTTAAGGACCAATGTGGTGATCAAACATCACTAGTTAACGACCAATGTGGTGATCAAACATCATTAGTTAATGACCAATGTGGTGATCAAACATCACTAGTTAATGACCAATGTGGTGATCAAACATCATTAGTTAATGACCAATGTGGTGATCAAACATAATTAGTTAATGACCAATGTGGTGATGAAAGATCATTAGTTAACGACCAATGTGGAGATCAAACATCATTAGTTAATGACCAATGTGGTGATCAAACATCATTAGTTAATGACCAATGTGGTGATCAAACATCATTAGTTAACGACCAATTTGGTGATCAAACATCACTAGTTTATGACCAATGTGGTGATCAAACATCATTAGTTAATGACCAATGTGGTGATCAAACATCACTAGTTAATGACCAATGTGGTGATCAAACATCATTAGTTAATGACCAATGTGGTGATCAAACATAATTAGTTAATGACCAATGTGGTGATGAAAGATCATTAGTTAACGACCAATGTGGTGATCAAACATCATTAGTTAATGACCAATGTGGTGATCAAACATCATTAGTTAATGACCAATGTGGTGATCAAACATCATTAGTTAACGACCAATTTGGTGATCAAACATCACTAGTTTATGACCAATGTGGTGATCAAACATCATTAGTTAACGACCATTGTGGTGATCAAACATCACTAGTTAAGGACCAATGTGGTGATCAAACATCATTAGTTATTGACCAATGTGGTGATCAGACATCACTAGTTAATGACCAATGTGGCGATCAAACATCACTAGTTAATGAACAATGTGGTGATCAAACATCACTAGTTAATGAACAATGTGGTGATCAATTATCACTAGTTAATGACCAATGTGGTGATCAAACATCACTAGTTAATGACCAATGTGGTGATCAAACATCACTAGTTAATGACCAATGTGGTGATCAAACATCACTAGTTAATGACCAATGTGGTGATCAAACATCATTAGTTAATGACCAATGTGGTGATCAAACATCATTAATTAATGACCAATTTGGTGATCAAACATCACTAGTTAATGACCAATGTGGTGATCAAACATCACTAGTTAATGACCAATGTGGTGATCAAACATCATTAGTTATTGACCAATGTGGCGATCAAACATCACTAGTTAATGAACAATGTGGTGATCAAACATCACTAGTTAATGAACAATGTGGTGATCAATTATCACTAGTTAATGAACAATGTGGTGATCAAACATCACTAGTTAATGACCAATGTGGTGATCAAACATCACTAGTTAATGACCAATGTGGTGATCAAACATCATTAGTTAATGACCAATTTGGTGATCAAACATCACTAGTTAATGACCAATGTGGTGATCAAACATCATTAGTTAATGACCAATGTGGCGATCCAACATCACTAGTTAATGAACAATGTGGTGATCAATTATCATTAGTTAATGAACAATGTGGTGATCAAACATCACTAGTTAATGACCAATGTGGTGATCAAACATCACTAGTTAATGACCAATGTGGTGATCAAACATCATTAGTTAATGACCAATGTGGAGATCAAACATCACTAGTTAATGACCAATGTGGTGATCAAACGTCATTCATTAACGACCAATGTGGTGATCAAACATCACTAGTTAATGACCAATGTGGTGATCAAACATCACTAGTTAATGACCAATGTGGTGATCAAACATCATTAGTTAATGACCAATTTGGTGATCAAACATCACTAGTTAATGACCAATGTGGTGATCAAACATCACTAGTTAATGACCAATGTGGTGATCAAACATCATTAGTTAATGACCAATTTGGTGATCAAACATTACTAGTTAATGACCAATGTGGTGATCAAACATCATTAGTTAATGACCAATGTGGCGATCAAACATCACTAGTTAATGAACAATGTGGTGATCAAACATCACTAGTTAATGAACAATGTGGTGATCAATTATCACTAGTTAATGAACAATGTGGTGATCAAACATCACTAGTTAATGACCAATGTGGTGATCAAACATCACTAGTTAATGAACAATGTGGTGATCAAACATCACTAGTTAATGAACAATGTGGTGATCAATTATCACTAGTTAATGAACAATGTGGTGATCAAACATCACTAGTTAATGACCAATGTGGTGATCAAACATCACTAGTTAATGACCAATGTGGTGATCAAACATCATTAGTTAATGACCAATGTGGAGATCAAACATCACTAGTTAATGACCAATGTGGTGATCAAACGTCATTAATTAACGACCAATGTGGTGATCAAACATCACTAGTTAATGACCAATGTGGTGATCAAACATCATTAGTTAATGACCAATGTGGAGATCAAACATCACTAGTTAATGACCAATGTGGTGATCAAACGTCATTAATTAACGACCAATGTGGTGATCAAACATCACTAGTTAATGACCAATGTGGTGATCAAACATCACTAGTTAATGACCAATGTGGTGATCAAACATCATTAGTTAATGACCAATGTGGTGATCAAACATCATTAGTTAATGACCAATGTGGTGATCAAACATCATTAGTCAATGACCAATGTGGTGATCAAACATCATTAGTTAATGACCAATGTGGTGATCAAACATCACTAGTTAATGACCAATGTGGCAATCAAACATCACTAGTTAATGACCAATGTGGTGATCAAACGTCATTAATTAACGACCATTGTGGTGATCAAACATCACTAGTTAGTGACCAATGTAGTGATCAAACGTCATTAATTAACGACCAATGTGGTGATCAAACATCATTAGTTACTTACCAATTTGGTGATCAAACATCATTAGTTAATGACCAATGTGGTGATCAAACATCATTAGTTATTGACCAATGTGGTGATCAAACATCATTAGTTACCGACCAATGTGGTAAACAAACATCATTAGTTAATGACCAATGTGGTGATCTAACGTCATTAATTAACGACCAATGTGGTGATCAAACATCATTAGTTACCGACCAATGTGGTGAGCAAACATCATTAGTTAACGACCAATTTTGTGATCAAACATCACTAATTAAAGACCAATGTGGTGATCAAACATCATTAGTTAACGACCAATGTTGTGATCAAACATCACTAGTTAATGACCAATGTGGTGATCAAACGTCATTAACTAACGACCAATGTGGTGAACAAACATCATTAGTTACCGACCAATGTGGTGATCAAACATCATTAGTTAATGACCAATGTGGTGATCAAACATCATTAGTTAATGACCAATGTGGTGATCAAACATCATTAGTTAATGACCAATGTGGTGATCAAACATCATTAGTTACCGACCAATGTGGTAATCAAACATCATTAGTTAATGACCTATGTGGTGATCAAACATCATTAGTTAATGACCAATGTGGTGATCAAACATCACTAGTTAATGACCAATGTGGTGATCAAACATCATTAGTTAATGACCAATGTGGTGATCAAACATCATTAATTAATGACCAATTTGGTGATCAAACATCACTAGTTAATGACCAATGTGGTGATCAAACATCACTAGTTAATGACCAATGTGGTGATCAAACATCATTAGTTATTGACCAATGTGGCGATCAAACATCACTAGTTAATGAACAATGTGGTGATCAAACATCACTAGTTAATGAACAATGTGGTGATCAATTATCACTAGTTAATGAACAATGTGGTGATCAAACATCACTAGTTAATGACCAATGTGGTGATCAAACATCACTAGTTAATGACCAATGTGGTGATCAAACATCATTAGTTAATGACCAATTTGGTGATCAAACATCACTAGTTAATGACCAATGTGGTGATCAAACATCATTAGTTAATGACCAATGTGGCGATCCAACATCACTAGTTAATGAACAATGTGGTGATCAATTATCATTAGTTAATGAACAATGTGGTGATCAAACATCACTAGTTAATGACCAATGTGGTGATCAAACATCACTAGTTAATGACCAATGTGGTGATCAAACATCACTAGTTAATGACCAATGTGGTGATCAAACGTCATTCATTAACGACCAATGTGGTGATCAAACATCACTAGTTAATGACCAATGTGGTGATCAAACATCACTAGTTAATGACCAATGTGGTGATCAAACATCATTAGTTAATGACCAATTTGGTGATCAAACATCACTAGTTAATGACCAATGTGGTGATCAAACATCACTAGTTAATGACCAATGTGGTGATCAAACATCATTAGTTAATGACCAATTTGGTGATCAAACATTACTAGTTAATGACCAATGTGGTGATCAAACATCATTAGTTAATGACCAATGTGGCGATCAAACATCACTAGTTAATGAACAATGTGGTGATCAAACATCACTAGTTAATGAACAATGTGGTGATCAATTATCACTAGTTAATGAACAATGTGGTGATCAAACATCACTAGTTAATGACCAATGTGGTGATCAAACATCACTAGTTAATGAACAATGTGGTGATCAAACATCACTAGTTAATGAACAAAGTGGTGATCAATTATCACTAGTTAATGAACAATGTGGTGATCAAACATCACTAGTTAATGACCAATGTGGTGATCAAACATCACTAGTTAATGACCAATGTGGTGATCAAACATCATTAGTTAATGACCAATGTGGAGATCAAACATCACTAGTTAATGACCAATGTGGTGATCAAACGTCATTAATTAACGACCAATGTGGTGATCAAACATCACTAGTTAATGACCAATGTGGTGATCAAACATCATTAGTTAATGACCAATGTGGAGATCAAACATCACTAGTTAATGACCAATGTGGTGATCAAACGTCATTAATTAACGACCAATGTGGTGATCAAACATCACTAGTTAATGACCAATGTGGTGATCAAACATCACTAGTTAATGACCAATGTGGTGATCAAACATCATTAGTTAATGACCAATGTGGTGATCAAACATCATTAGTTAATGACCAATGTGGTGATCAAACATCATTAGTCAATGACCAATGTGGTGATCAAACATCATTAGTTAATGACCAATGTGGTGATCAAACATCACTAGTTAATGACCAATGTGGCAATCAAACATCACTAGTTAATGACCAATGTGGTGATCAAACGTCATTAATTAACGACCATTGTGGTGATCAAACATCACTAGTTAGTGACCAATGTAGTGATCAAACGTCATTAATTAACGACCAATGTGGTGATCAAACATCATTAGTTACTTACCAATTTGGTGATCAAACATCATTAGTTAATGACCAATGTGGTGATCAAACATCATTAGTTATTGACCAATGTGGTGATCAAACATCATTAGTTACCGACCAATGTGGTAAACAAACATCATTAGTTAATGACCAATGTGGTGATCTAACGTCATTAATTAACGACCAATGTGGTGATCAAACATCATTAGTTACCGACCAATGTGGTGAGCAAACATCATTAGTTAACGACCAATTTTGTGATCAAACATCACTAATTAAAGACCAATGTGGTGATCAAACATCATTAGTTAACGACCAATGTTGTGATCAAACATCACTAGTTAATGACCAATGTGGTGATCAAACGTCATTAACTAACGACCAATGTGGTGAACAAACATCATTAGTTACCGACCAATGTGGTGATCAAACATCATTAGTTAATGACCAATGTGGTGATCAAACATCATTAGTTAATGACCAATGTGGTGATCAAACATCATTAGTTAATGACCAATGTGGTGATCAAACATCATTAGTTACCGACCAATGTGGTAATCAAACATCATTAGTTAATGACCTATGTGGTGATCAAACATCATTAGTTAATGACCAATGTGGTGATCAAACATCATTATTTAATGACCAATGTGGCGATCAAACATAATTAGTTAATGACCAATGTGGTGATCAAACATAATTAGTTAATGACCAATGTGGTGATCAAACATCATTATTTAGTGACCAATGTGGTGATCAAACATCACTAGTTAATGACCAATGTGGTGATCAAACATCATTAGTTAATGAACAATGTTGCGATCAAACATCATTAGTTAATGACCAATGTTGCGATCACACATCACTAGTTAATGACCAATGTGGTGATCAAACATCACTAGTTAATGACCAATGTGGTGATCAAACATCATTAAATAACGACCAATGTGGTGATCAAACATCATTAGTTACCGACCAATGTGGTGATCAAACATCACTAGTTAATGACCAATGTGGTGATCAAACATCACTAGTTAATGACCAATGTGGTCATTGGTCCCACGCACTATTCCACGCCTGCCATGACGGAAAAAAAAGCAGCGCCCCTAATGGCTGGCAGTTTCATGCCTGTCCTTCCTGTTGCAAGTCTTGTGGGTTCTTTGTCAGTATGTGTATATGTGCTTATAAGCTATCAAGTTATTTTCTCGGCCTCGGTCTGAGTGCGCCCTGCTTGGTCTGAGATTGACTTTTTTTTTCACTCATCCCCCCGTCCACCGTTCTATGGGCCGCCGTAAGTGGAGACCCGTCAGTGTTCCTGTTCTTTCTCCCTGTTCAACGTTCGGCTAATCTTGAACGGGTTTGTGCTAGAAATGACATTTTATGACAACAAGGAGCTTCTTCTTCTTCAAGTTGTGGGGTCGCAGTCAGGTGTTGCCGGCCTTAGCATCTTCATTCATGCTTGAACGATGCACACGCCTGCTAGGTGGCAGGTACAGTTCTGTAATTGGTGAACAGGCTGACCAGGTTTTATGACACCTTCAGTCGCCCTTGGGTTGACTGGAGGCAACATAAAATTCTGAAGTAAAACTTGCTTGTCAACAACTAGGTTCAGATGAATAGGTAAACATGTCGGATTCAACCTAAATGCTGGTTTTTAGAATCCGGAGAAAATGCAGGCATAGATTCCACCCCGCTAACCACGGTGCCGACCCAGTTTCTGTTACTTCCAAAGGACAACACATGTTCACGTCTTGAACTTTATATCTGTCTTTTTCTGTTTGTTTTCATGGCCAAACATCAAACTTGGAGGACTGGATGAGCAGTTAGAGAATCTTGGCCTAGGATGAGACCGGTCTAGTAGAAGGCTGGATGAGTTACAGAGCTGGCCGCACTTCACAGTGAAAGAATAGAAACAGAATTGGTACTCTCTGGATTGAACAAGCAGGGACTTGGTGGGAACAAATATGGTTTTCATTGATGTTAAAACCTGGGACTGACCTTAGTCCAAACATGTGTACCCTGCTCTTATCAGCATGCAGATCCAGTCCATCATGACCACGGTCTGCAGAGCTCCTTATACGCTTCAGTGACGGTGAACATCTCGTCTCCCCAGTAAGTCAACGTCTAACCGGACTACTAGAACTCCAAGAAGGCGACACACTGACCTCGCCAGACTTCTCTGGTTACTGGACTGGAAAAATAAATGGAGCTTCCCTCGCAGCTTCAGACGGAGAAGTCCAACCCCCTGACACTTTTTTACCCGCAAGACGGCTAATGAGTTACGATGCTGGATTGTTTATACAGTTTTTATGCTGGCTCTAGGAAGACGAGTCATGCTGATGGATGTGAAGTTTGGGTACATTTGAAACCCGTCGCTGGAACTCGTGCCTAGTCAGCATTAAGGAAACTTACGACATCACATATTACAGAAGTGAACCAGTAATAATATTTATGTGTTCTCCACGGGCGCTGCTGTGTTGCTTCATTGTTCTAATGTCAGAAATGTGAGGCACCAGATGTATTGGACTCACACTTTGTGGGGTTCAACATGTAACAGAAGGTAACAGACAACTAAGAAGAAAGTAAACAGGCAGAGTTCTTCTTGCTGACCTATCATTTGGTCTGCTTTCACGGGACAGCTGGCTCTGGAATAGTTTGAATGTTGGAATAGTTTGAATGTTGGAATTATTTGAATGTTGGAATAGTTTCAATGTTGGAAAAGTTTGAATGTTGTAATAGTTTGAATGTTGTAATAGTTTGAATGTTGGCATAGTTTGAATGTAAGAATAGTTTGAATGTTGGAATAGTTTGAATGTTGGAATAGTTTGAATGTTGGAATAGTTTGAATGTCGGAATAGTTTTAATATAAGAATAGTTTGAATGTTGGAATAGTTTGAATGTAAGAATAGTTTCAATGTTGGAATAGTTTGAATGTTGGAATATTTTGAATGTTGGAATAGTTTGAATGTAAGAATAGTTTGAATGTTGGAATAGTTTGAATGTTGGAATAGTTTGAATATAAGAATAGTTTGAATGTTGGAATAGTTTGAATGTTGGAATAGTTTGAATGTTGGAATAGTTTGAATGTATGAATAGTTTGAATGTTGGAATAGTTTGAATGTTGAATTAGTTTGAATGTAAGAATAGTTTGAATGTTGGAATAGTTTGAATGTTGGAATAGTTTGAATGTAAGAATAGTTTGAATGTTGGAATAATTTGAATGTAAGAATTGTTTGAATGTTGGAATAGTTTGGATGTTGGAATAGTTTGAATGTAAGAATAGTTTGAATGTTGGAATAGTTTAAGTGTAAGAATAGTTTGAATGTTGGAATAGTTGGAATGTTGGAATAGTTTGAATGTTGGAATAGTTCGAATGTAAGAATAGTTTGAATGTTGGAATAGTTTGAATGTTGGAATAGTTTGAATGTTGGAATAGTTGGAATGTTGGAATAGTTCGAATGTAAGAATAGTTTGAATGTTGGAATAGTTTGAATGTTGGAATAGTTTGAATGTACGAATAGTTTGAAAGTTGGAATAGTTTGAATGTTGAATAGTTTGAATGTTGGAATAGTTTGAATGCTGGAATAGTTTGAATGTAAGAATAGTTTGAATTTTGGAATAGTTTGAATGTTGGAATAGTTTAAATGTTGGAATAGTTTGAAAGTAAGAATAGTTTGAATGTTGGAATAGTTTGAATGTTGGAATAGTTTGAATGTAAGAATAGTTTGAATGTTGGAATAGTTTGAATGTTGGATTAGTTTGAATGTAAGAATAGTTTGAATGTTGGAATAGTTTGAATGTTGGAATAGTTTGAATGTAAGAATAGTTTGAATGTTGGAATAATTTGAATGTAAGAATTGTTTGAATGTTGGAATAGTTTGGATGTTGGAATAGTTTGAATGTAAGAATAGTTTGAATGTTGGAATAGTTTAAGTGTAAGAATAGTTTGAATGTTGGAATAGTTGGAATGTTGGAATAGTTTGAATGTTGGAATAGTTCGAATGTAAGAATAGTTTGAATGTTGGAATAGTTTGAATGTTGGAATAGTTTGAATGTTGGAATAGTTGGAATGTTGGAATAGTTCGAATGTAAGAATAGTTTGAATGTTGGAATAGTTTGAATGTTGGAATAGTTTGAATGTACGAATAGTTTGGAAGTTGGAATAGTTTGAATGTTGAATAGTTTGAATGTTGGAATAGTTTGAATGTTGGAATAGTTTGAATGTAAGAATAGTTTGAATTTTGGAATAGTTTGAATGTTGGAATAGTTTAAATGTTGGAATTGTTTGAATGTAAGAATAGTTTGAATGTTGGAATAGTTTGAATGTTGGAATAGTTTGAATGTTGGAATAATTTGAATGTTGGAATAGTTTGAATGTTGGAATAGTTTGAATGTTGAAATAGTTTGAATGTTGGAATAGTTTGAATGTTGGAATAGTTGGAATGTTGGAATAGTTTGAATGTTGGAATAGTTAGAATGTTGAAATAGTTTGAATGTTGGAATAGTTTGAATGTAAGAATAGTTTGAATGTTTGAATAGTTTGAATGTTGGAATAGTTTGAATGTTAGAATAGTTTGAATGTAAGAATAGTTTGAATGTTGGAATAGTTTGAATGTTGGAATAGTTTGAATGTTGGAATAATTTGAATGTTGGAATAGTTTGAATGTTGGAATAGTTTGAATGTTGGAATAGTTTGAATGTTGAAATAGTTTGAATGTTGGAATAGTTTGAATGTAATAATAGTTTGAATGTTGGATTAGTTTGAATTTTGGAATAGTTTGAATGTTGAAATAGTTTGAATGTTGGAATAGTTTGAATGTAAGAATAGTTTGAATGTTGGAATAGTTTGAATGTTGGAATAGTTTGAATGTTGGAATAGTTTGAATGTTGGAATAGTTTGAATGTTGAAATAGTTTGAATGTTGGAATAGTTTGAATGTAAGAATAGTTTGAATGTTTGAATAGTTTGAATGTTGGAATAGTTTGAATGTTGGAATAGTTTGAATGTAAGAATAGTTTGAATGTTGGAATAGTTTGAATGTTGGAATAGTTTGAATGTAAGAATAGTTTGAATGTTGGAATAGTTTGAATGTTGGAATAGTTTGAATGTAAGAACAGTTTGAATGATGGAATAGTTTGAATGTTGGAATAGTTTAAATGTAAGAATAGTTTGAATGTTGGAATAGTTTAAGTGTAAGAATAGTTTGAATGTTGGAATAGTTGGAATGTTGGAATAGTTTGAATGTTGGAATAGTTTGAATGTAAGAATAGTTTGAATGTTGGAATAGTTTGAATGTTGGAATAGTTTGAATGTTGGAATAGTTTGAATGTACGAATAGTTTGAAAGTTGGAATAGTTTGAATGTTGGAATAGTTTGAATGTTGGAATAGTTTGAATGTTGGAATAGTTTGAATGTAAGAATAGTTAGAATTTTGGAATAGTTTGAATGTTGGAATAGTTTAAATGTTGGAATAGTTTGAATGTTGGAATACTTTGAATGTTGGAGTAGTTTGAATGTTGGAATAGTTTGAATGTTGGAATAATTTGAATGTTGGAATAGTTTGAATGTTGGAATAGTTTGAATGTTGAAACAGTTTGAATGTTGGAATAGTTTGAATGTAAGAATAGTTTGAATGTTGGAATAGTTTGAATGTTGAAATAGTTTGAATGTTGGAATAGTTTGAATGTAAGAATTGTTTGAATAGTTTGAATGTTGGAATAGTTTGAATGTAAGAATAGTTAGAATTTTGGAATAGTTTGAATGTTGGAATAGTTTGAATGTTGGAATAGTTTGAATGTTGGAATAGTTTAAATGTTGAAATAGTTTGAATGTTGGAATAGTTTGAATGTAAGAATAGTTTGAATAGTTTGAATGTTGGAATAGTTTGAATGTTGGAATAGTTTGAATGTAAGAATAGTTTAAATGTTGGAATAGTTTGAATGTTGGAATAGTTTGAATGTTGGAATAATTTGAATGTTGGAATAGTTTGAATGTTGGAATAGTTTGAATGTTGGAATAGTTTGAATGTTGAAATAGTTTGAATGTTGGAATAGTTTGAATGTAATAATAGTTTGAATGTTGGAATAGTTTGAATGTTGGAATAGTTTGAATGTTGAAATAGTTTGAATGTTGGAATAGTTTGAATGTAAGAATAGTTTGGATGTTGGAATAGTTTGAATGTTGGAATACTTTGAATGTTGGAATAGTTTGAATGTTGGAATAGTTTGAATGTTGGAATAATTTGAATGTTGGAATAGTTTGAATGTTGGAATAGTTTGAATGTTGAAATAGTTTGAATGTTGGAATAGTTTGAATGTAAGAATAGTTTGAATGTTGGAATAGTTTGAATGTTGAAATAGTTTGAATGTTGGAATAGTTTGAATGTAAGAATTGTTTGAATAGTTTGAATGTTGGAATAGTTTGAATGTAAGAATAGTTAGAATTTTGGAATAGTTTGAATGTTGGAATAGTTTGAATGTTGGAATAGTTTGAATGTTGGAATAGTTTAAATGTTGAAATAGTTTGAATGTTGGAATAGTTTGAATGTAAGAATAGTTTGAATAGTTTGAATGTTGGAATAGTTTGAATGTTGGAATAGTTTGAATGTAAGAATAGTTTAAATGTTGGAATAGTTTGAATGTTGGAATAGTTTGAATGTTGGAATAATTTGAATGTTGGAATAGTTTGAATGTTGGAATAGTTTGAATGTTGGAATAGTTTGAATGTTGAAATAGTTTGAATGTTGGAATAGTTTGAATGTAATAATAGTTTGAATGTTGGAATAGTTTGAATGTTGGAATAGTTTGAATGTTGAAATAGTTTGAATGTTGGAATAGTTTGAATGTAAGAATAGTTTGGATGTTGGAATAGTTTGAATGTTGGAATAGTTTGAATGTTGAAATAGTTGGAATGTTGGAATAGTTTGAATGTAAGAATAATTTGAATGTTTGAATAGTTTGAATGTTGAAATAGTTTGAATGTTGGAATAGTTTGAATGTAAGAATAGTTTGAATGTTTGAATAGTTTGAATGTTGGAATACTTTGAATGTTGGAATAGTTTGAATGTTGGAATAGTTTGAATGTTGGAATAGTTTGAATAGGTTGAAAAATGAAATCTGGGAATGTTTCTATAATTGTTGAAGTAGAACACACAATTACTGAACAGGATCATTTACCGGATTTTTCCTGCTAAAGTTCAAGTTAAAGTTAAAGTACCAATGATTGTCACACACACACTAGGTGTGGTAAAATTTGTCCTCTTTATTTGACCCATCCCCTTGTTCACCCCCTGGGAGGTGAGGAGAGCAGTGAGCAGCAGCGGTGGCCGCGCCCGGGAATCATTTTTGGTGATTTAACCCCCAATTCCAAGCCTTGATGCTGAGTGCCAAGCAGGGAGGTAATGGGTCCCATTTTTTATAGTCTTTGGTATGACTTTTGCCACTAACATCTACAGTTTTTACAGCAAAAATCTGGAAAATGAGCTGATTTTTTTTTTACTGTAAAAAAACAACAAAAAACAGTAAAATCCACAGTGGGTTTTATGGTAAAATTCCCTCGACTGAGCTGCCAACATGGCTCTGAGACGTCATTTACAGTAATGAACTGTAAAATGTACAGTTGTTGCTTTTACTGTCAAAAGCTGTGGATCTCAGCTCAAAGAATGTTACTGTAAAAATGTTACTGTAAAAATGTTACTGTAAAAAAAAAGCAGTTTTCTGATACCAATAAGAAAGTAAAACATGTAAACTTGACAGTCAAATTTTTTACAGTAATATGCTGTAAAAACCACACCAAATTTTACGGTAAAATTATGATTTTTTAAAAGTTGTTCTTACATTGTAAGTAAAACCATCTATGAATCACATGCACAAGTAATGACATCGTTCATGTGCCCCCCATGCTGCTCTGTGATTGGCTGCTGAGTGATGATGTCAGAAAAGTCACATGACTTTGTCCCCACTCACAAAACGTTCAAATAGTTGCCGGAATATTCTTTATCTCACTCCTTTTCTCACCTTCCTTCCCTCTCCTTCTACCCTGATCCACACCCACGGTAACACACACTTGTCACAGTAACACACACTTGTCACAGTAACACACACTTGTCACAGTAACACACACTAGTCACAGTAACACACGGCAGCCCATCAGTGTGGCCGTGGTTGCCATGGCAACACACCCAGAGCCATGCTGCATGAAGAAAGATGCTGCAGTCTGCTTGACGTGTACTTCATGCTGCCATGATGTCACTGTGTCATCACTTGTACACTAGACCACCATGTCATGTGATGTCATGTGATGTCATGGATGTCAGTATATATGTCATGTAGTAACATTCATAATAACATGTAATATATACATGATGTAAGTATATATGTCATGTAGTAACATTCATAATAACATGTAATATATACATGATGTAAGTATATATGTCATGTAGTAACATTCATAATAACATGTAATATATACATGATGTAAGTATATATGTCATGTAGTAACATTCATAATAACATGTAATATATACATGATGTAAGTATATATGTCATGTAGTAACATTCATAATAACATGTAATATATACATGATGTAAGTATATATGTCATGTAGTAACATTCATAATAACATGTAATATATACATGATGTAAGTATATATGTCATGTAGTAACATTCATAATAATAATAATAATAATAATGGATTAGATGTATATAGTACGCAGATATGAGTACAAGTACAAGCTCATCACGTAGGAACGTGTGAGAGCAGGACTTCTGATGATTTTGTAGCTTGTTGCCATGGTTACACAGGAGGAGCCTGATCTATTTTCAAGAGCAGCTTGCTCTCAATGAGAGTGAGAGTGTGCACGTACAGTAAGTAATGAGAGTAATGAGAGTGTGCACGTACAGTAAGTAATGAGAGTGAGAGTGTGCACGTACAGTAAGTAATGAGAGTGAGAGTGTGCATGTACAGTAAGTAATGACAGTGAGAGAGTGCATGTACAGTAAGTAATGAGAGTGAGAGTGAGCATGTACAGTAAGTAATGAGAGTGAGAGTGTGCACGTACAGTAAGTAATGAGAGTGAGAGTGAGCATGTACAGTAAGTAATGAGAGTGAGAGTGTGCACGTACAGTAAGTAATGAGAGTGAGAGTGTGCACGTACAGTAAGTAATGAGAGTGAGAGTGAGCATGTACAGTAAGTAATGAGAGTGAGAGTGTGCACATACAGTAAGTAATGAGAGTGACAGTGTGCACGTAAAGTAAGTAATGAGAGTGAGAGTGAGCATGTACAGTAAGGAATGAGAGTGAGAGTGTGCACGTACAGTAAGTAATGAGAGTGACAGTGTGCACGTACAGTAAGTAATGAGAGTGAGAGTGAGCATGTACAGTAAGTAATGAGAGTGAGAGTGAGCACGTACAGTAAGTAATGAGAGTGACAGTGTGCACGTACAGTAAGTAATGAGAGTGAGAGTGTGCACATACAGTAAGAAATGAGAGTAATGAGAGTGTGCACGTACAGTAAGTAATGAGAGTGAGACAGTGTGCACGTACAGTAAGTAATGAGAGTAATGAGAGTGAGAGAGTGTGCATGTACAGTAAGTAATGAGAGTGAGAGTGTGCACGTACAGTAAGTAATGAGAGTGAGAGTGTGCACGTACAGTAAGTAATGAGAGTGAGAGTGTGCACATACAGTAAGTAATGAGAGTTATGAGAGTGCACGTACAGTAAGTAATGAGAGTGAGAGTGTGCACATACAGTAAGTAATGAGAGTAATGAGAGTGTGCACGTACAGTAAGTAATGAGAGTGAGAGTGTGCACGTACAGTAAGTAATGAGAGTGAGAGTGTGCACATACAGTAAGTAATGAGAGTTATGAGAGTGCATGTACAGTAAGTAATGACAGTGAGAGTGTGCATGTACAGTAAGTAATGAGAGTGAGAGAGTGCACGTACAGTAAGTAATGAGAGTGAGAGTGTGCACGTACAGTAAGTAATGACAGTGAGAGTGTGCACGTACAGTAAGTAATGAGAGTGAGAGTGTGCACGTACAGTAAGTAATGAGAGTGACAGTGTGCACGTAAAGTAAGTAATGAGAGTGAGCATGTACAGTAAGTAATGAGAGTGAGAGAGTGCACATACAGTAAGTAATGAGAGTGAGAGTGTGCACGTACAGTAAGTAATGAGAGTAAGAGAGTGTGCACGTACAGTAAGTAATGAGAGTGAGAGTGTGCACGTACAGTAAGTAATGAGAGTGAGAGTGAGCACGTACAGTAAGTAATGAGAGTGAGAGAGTGCAAGTACAGTAAGTAATGAGAGTAATGAGAGTGTGCACGTACAGTAAGTAATGAGAGTGAGAGAGTGTGCACGTACAGTAAGTAATGAGAGTGAGAGAGTGCACGTACAGTAAGTAATGAGAGTGAGAGTGAGCACGTACAGTAAGTAATGAGAGTGAGAGAGTGTGCACGTACAGTAAGTAATGAGAGTGAGAGTGAGCACGTACAGTAAGTAATGAGAGTGAGAGAGTGTGCACGTACAGTAAGTAATGAGAGTGAGAGTGTGCACGTACAGTAAGTAATGAGAGTAATGAGAGTGTGCACGTACAGTAAGTAATGAGAGTGAGAGAGTGTGCACGTACAGTAAGTAATGAGAGTGAGAGTGTGCACGTACAGTAAGTAATGAGAGTGAGAGAGTGCACGTACAGTAAGTAATGAGAGTGAGAGTGAGCACGTACAGTAAGTAATGAGAGTGAGAGAGTGTGCACGTACAGTAAGTAATGAGAGTGAGAGTGAGCACGTACAGTAAGTAATGAGAGTGAGAGAGTGTGCACGTACAGTAAGTAATGAGAGTGAGAGTGTGCACGTACATTAAGTAATGAGAGTGAGAGAGTGTGCACGTACAGTAAGTAATGAGAGTGAGAGTGTGCACGTACAGTAAGTAATGAGAGTGACAGTGTGCACGTACAGTAAGTAATGAGAGTGAGAGTGTGCATGTACAGTAAGTAATGAGAGTGAGAGTGTGCACGTACAGTAAGTAATGAGAGTGAGAGTGTGCACGTACAGTAAGTAATGAGAGTGAGAGAGTGCACGTACAGTAAGTAATGAGAGTGAGAGTGTGCACGTACAGTAAGTAATGAGAGTGAGAGTGTGCACGTAGAGTAAGTAATGAGAGTAAAAGAGTGCACGTACAGTAAGTAATGAGAATGAGAGTGAGCACGTACAGTAAGTAATGAGAGTGAGAGAGTGCATGTACAGTAAGTAATGAGAGTGAGAGTGTGCACGTACAGTAAGTAATGAGAGGGAGAGTGAGCATGTACAGTAAGTAATGAGAGTGAGAGTGTGCACGTACAGTAAGTAATAAGAGTGAGAGTGAGCACGTACAGTAAGTAATGAGAGTGAGAGTGTGCACATACAGTAAGTAATGAGAGTGAGAGAGTGCATGTACAGTAAGTAATGAGAGTGAGAGTGAGCACACACAGTAAGTAATGAGAGTGAGAGTGTGCGAGTACAGTAAGTAATGAGAGTGAGAGAGTGCACGTACAGTAAGTAGTGAGAGTGAGCACGTACAGTAAGTAATGAGAGTGAGAGTGTGCACATACAGTAAGTAATGAGAGTGAGAGTGTGCACATACAGTAAGTAATGAGAGTGAGAGTGTGCACGTACAGTAAGTAATGAGAGTGAGAGAGTGCACTTACAGTAAGTAATGAGAGTGAGAGTGAGCACGTACAGTAAGTAATGAGAGTGAGAGAGTGCACATACAGTAAGTAATGAGAGTGAGAGAGTGCACGTACAGTAAGTAATGAGAGTGAGAGAGTGCACGTACAGTAAGAACATCAACCTAGCCCAGTTTCCAAAAAAGCTTTCCTCCAAAGGCACAAAGCCGATTAGCTGCTTGACAAAATGTATTCACGAGGTGATATTATTAACCTTTGACATGAAAATATTTTTAAGCCTTGACATGAAAATATTTTTAAGCCTTGACATGAAGATGTTTGAGTAAAGGAAGCAGCTGCAAAGTCAAGAGATGAGCAAAGTGTGTTTGCAGGCTATTCTTACCCATGTTGAGGTTGGCTGTCCTTGGCAGTTTTAGGAGCCGGGATATTTTCCCTCAGTGTGGCAAAAAGTGGTGCTTCTAAGAGCACCAACCTCTCAGCACTTTGCATCAGTCCATCTTAGATGAACTCGGGCCCAGTTTCTGGGTGTTGTTGATAAATGGCTTTGGCTTTGCATAGTAGAGTTTTAACTTGCACTTACAGATGTAGCGACCAACTGCAGTTACTGACAGTGGTTTTCTGAAGTGTTCCTGAGCCCATGTGGTGATATCCCTTACACACTGATGTCGCTTTTTAATGCAGTAGCACCTGAGGGATCCAAGGTGCGTAATATCATGGCTTACGTGCAGTGATTTCTCCAGATTCTCTGAACCTCTTGATGATATTACGGAGCGTAGATGGTGAAATCCTTAAACTCCTTGCAATAGCTGCTTGAGAAATGTTGTTCTTAAACAATTTGCTCAGGCATTTGTTGACAAAGTGGTAACATTCATAATAACATGTAATATATACATGATGTAAGTATATATGTCATGTAGTAACATTCATAATAACATGTAATATATACATGATGTAAGTATATATGTCATGTAGTAACATTCATAATAACATGTAATATATACATGATGTAAGTATATATGTCATGTAGTAACATTCATAATAACATGTAATATATACATGATGTAAGTATATATGTCATGTAGTAACATTCATAATAACATGTAATATATACATGATGTAAGTATATATGTCATGTAGTAACATTCATAATAACATGTAATATATACATGATGTAAGTATATATGTCATGTAGTAACATTCATATTAACATGTAATATATACATGATGTAAGTATATATGTCATGTAGTAACATTCATAATAACATGTAATTGTCATTTCTGTGATTATGTTTTGTTTTAGTCATGTTCGGTTTTGGTTTTGGACTTTGTGTGCACTTTTATTTGTCACCATAGCAACCATTAGTTTCACCTGGTTCACATCGTCATGTCACGCACCTGTTCACGTTTAGAGTCACGCACCTGTTTTCACTGATCATGTCACTATATAAGTTTTTATGTTTCTGTTGTTCGTCCTGGCAACATCACATTCACACTCCTGCCACTCTGTTCACCCTCATGATCCATGCTGCTCTTTTTTATGCCCCTCTTCTCATGTCAAGTAAGTTTTGTTATTGTTCATAGTTTTTTGCCTTTGTGCTATAGTGTTTTATTTTCATAGCCACGTTTTGTATTTCCGCCTTTGTGCGCGCTTTTTGTTAATCCCCTTTTGAGTTAAAATATTAAACATGTCCTCACCTGCACGCCACGTATGGTCCAATTCATTTGCACCACTGGAGAACCAACCACGCCACAGACCGAGTCATGACAGTAATATATACATGATGTAAGTATATATGTCATGTAGTAACATTCATAATAACATGTAATATATACATGATGTAAGTATATATGTCATGTAGTAACATTCATAATAACATGCAATATATACATGATGTAAGTATATATGTCATGTAGTAACATTCATAATAACATGTAATATATACATGATGTAAGTATATATGTAATGTAATAACATGTATAATAACATGTAATATATACATGATGTAAGTATATATGTCATGTAATAACATGTATAATAACATGTAATATATACATGATGTAAGTATATATGTCATGTAATAACATGTATAATAACATGTAATATATACATGATGTAAGTATATATGTCATGTAATAACATTTATAATAACATGTAATATATACATGATGTAAGTATATATGTCATGTAGTAACATTCATAATAACATGTAATATATACATGATGTAAGTATATATGTCATGTAGTAACATTCATAATAACATGTAATATATACATGATGTAAGTATATATGTAATGTAATAACATGTATAATAACATGTAATATATACATGATGTAAGTATATATGTCATGTAATAACATGTATAATAACATGTAATATATACATGATGTAAGTATATATGTCATGTAATAACATGTATAATAACATGTAATATATACATGATGTAAGTATATATGTCATGTAATAACATTTATAATAATATGTAATATATACATGATGTAAGTATATATGTCATGTAGTAACATTCATAATAACATGTAATATATACATGATGTAAGTATATATGTCATGTAGTAACATTTATAAACATTTACACATCCAGCTTATACCTGTATCACATTAAGACACAGGTGTTCAACTCAAGGCCCGGGGGCCAGATCTGACCCGCCACATCACTTTATGTGGCCCACAAACGCCTAACAACAACAAACATGGCAGTAGACGCAAAGTTAAATCATGAAATGCAACATTACCCGAGCAAAAACGATACATATTTATCCAGGAGAGTCTTGATACCAATGTCCTTGATCCAGACAAACACTAAGAAGTTGTAGACCTCCATGCTTTTACAAGTTGCATCCTTTTTGTCCTGTAGAATGATGTCTGGAGCCCAATAGTTCCATTTGTCTGGGAACTCAACCAATAGATAATCCTCGATATCACTCCAAAAATCTATCTCAGGATCTATTCCATTGCATAGTTGGATTTTTTTGCTCCTGTCTGATTTTTGCAGGAAGATTTAAGCCTGTTTTGTACTCAGATAGTTCACACTAAACGGTCTTATGCGAAAGGTTGACATAAATACATAACCCATTCATCCAAATGAATGACTTTGTTTGTTTCAGTCACTATGTTATTTAGTCACAACAGTAATTATGTTCACATCCACAGGAACCACATGGGTTAGTCTACTCTATACAGTATTTAAAACCTTACTAGTGTTAACTTCACAGCCACAGATGGTTCATCTACTTATTGACATTATTTACACATTACTTTGTCTGTTTCAGTCACTATGTTATTTAGTCACTACAGTAATTATGTTCACATACACAGGAACCACATGGGTTAGTCTACTCTATACCGTATTTACAACCTTACTAGTGTTCACTTCACAGTCACAGATGGTTCATCTAATTATTTACATTATTTACACATTATTATGTCTGTTTCAGTCACTATGTTATTTAGTCACTACAGTACTTACAACTTGTGTTCACATCCACAGGAACCACATGGGTTAGCCTACTCTATACAGTATTTACAACCTAACTAGTGTTCATTTTACAGCCACAGATGGTTCATTTAGTTATTGACATTATTTACACATTACTATGTCTGTTTCAGTCACAATGTTATTTAGTCACCACAGTAATTGTGTTCACATCCACAGGAACCACATGGGTTAGCCTACTCTATACAGCATTTACAACCTTACTAGTGTTCTCTTCACAGCCACAGATGGGTCATCTACTTATTGACATTATTTACACATTACTTTGTCTGTTTCAGTCATTATGTTATTTAGTCACTACAGTAATTATGTTCACATCCACAGGAACCACATGGGTGAGTCTACTCTATACAGTATTTACAACCTTACTAGTTTTCACTTCACAGTCACAGATGGTTCATCTACTTATTGACATTATTTACACATTACTTTGTCTGTTTCAGTCACTATGTTATTTAGTCACTACAGTAATTACGTGTGTTAACATCCACAGGAACCACATGGGTTAGCCTACTCTATACAGTATTTACAACCTTACTAGTGTTCACTTCACACCCACAGATGGTTCATCTACTTATTGACATTATTTACACATTACTACGTCTGTTTCAGCCACTTTGTTATTTAGTCACCACAGTAATTACATCCACAGGAACCACATGGGTTAGCCTACTCTATACAGTATTTACAACCTTACTAGTGTTCACTTCACAGCCACAGATGGTTCATCGAGTTATTGACATTATTTACACATTACTTTGTCTGTTTCAGTCACTATGTTATTTAGTCACTACAGTAATTGTGTTCACATCCACAGGAACCACATGGGTTAGCCTACTATATACAGTATTTTCAACCTTACTAGTGTTCACTTCACAACCACGGATGGTTCATCTACTTATTGACATTATTTACACATTACTTTGCTTCATTTACACATTACATTCAAAATGATTCAACTGTTCAATGTCAAAATGTAACGAGTAGGAATAATGACCAAATGCCAGCTACTGTCTTGTAAAACACCAATGAAAATGAAAGTTAGCATTTAGACACGCTATACTGTAGCAAAAGTCATCACAATCATGTGTGTTCTTAAATGTGTATTCCACCTCTTCCATGTCAAGAGCAGTTTTCATTTGGGCTTACATGGTAAACAACTCACATGAATGTTTTAACCAGGGGTCCAGGTCACTGGGGGGAGCATTCTGTTCTACTTTTGAGTCAAGTATAATTATTTCTGTCTTGTTCTCATTTAAGTTTAGAAAGTTTACTGCCAACCATGCTTTTATGTCCTCAAGACAATTTCCGACTATAGACTAATAATCACATGATGAAAAATACCATGCGGGAGAATTTCCTCTAGGACGCCTTCACAACTTTGACCTTGGGCACTGGTCAACACTCTCTACCCGCCCTCCTGTGGGAGACATTACCATATCGAGAGTGCATCCTCACTCCCATGCTAGCGCCCCCCTGGGGCTAATAAGTGGAGCAGTTGTTTCCATCAGGGCATAACCTTGGCAACATGTCCGCCGCTCACGGGCACTGGTGATTCTTTCACAACCATCACAACATCAACACCTAACACGGACTAAGGTGTTGGAGAAGATATGGAGGTCTACCTTGGTCTTTGCAGATATGATACACGCTTTATGTGGACCATTTGAACCAATCGGGGACCTCCCACTACAACCAAACACTGGAAATCAGTAGAATTTACGTTTATTTTGGAGAAAAACTGTTCTTAGGTGTGCATGGATACTTTTATTGTGCGGATATACTAAAACTCTCCATTTCCAAAACCGAAGACAAGAATGTCTTGGTTGGATCCAAGCTAGTTTGAGCTAGTTCGACATTCTAACTGAAGGTGAAAAACATCAACAAACACAAGTATGGTCGTTACTAAGTTTGTTAATATGCTACATTTTTAGTCTACTTTATACCTGCGTTATCCTTTCCATCCTTACCCTTTCCATCCTTTTGTAACTGAGCTACTGTGTGGAACAATTTCCTTCGTGGATCAAAAAAGTTTGTCTAAGTCTAAGTCGAAGGTATTTCAAAGAAAAATGTACGTTGAAGAAACCCAGTAGCTAAAACAATACTTCCATCCATTTTCTACCGCTTGTCTCTTTTTGGGGTCCATAGTGGATCTAGCATAATATTGTGAGAGTCCAGTCCATAGTGGATCTAACATAATATTGTGAGAGTCCAGTCCATAGTGGATCTAACATAATATTGTGAGAGTCCAGTCCATAGTGGATCTAACATAATAGTGTGAGAGTCCAGTCCATAGTGGATCTAACATAATAGTGAGAGTCCAGTCCATAGTGGATCTAACATAATATTGTGAGAGTCCAGTCTATAGTGGATCCAAAATAATAGTGAGAGTCCAGTCCATAGTGGATCTAACATAATAGTGAGAGTCCAGTCCATAGTGGAACTAACATAATATTGTGAGAGTCCAGTCCATAGTGGATCTAACATAATAGTGAGAGTCCAGTCCATAGTGGATCTAACATAATAGTGTGAGAGTCCAGTCCACAGTGGATCTAACATAATAGTGAGAGTCCAGTCCATAGTGGATCTAACATAATAGTGAGAGTCCAGTCCATAGTGGAACTAACATAATAGTGAGAGTCCAGTCCATAGTGGATCTAACATAATAGTGAGCGTCCAGTCCATAGTGGATCTAGCATAATATTGTGAGAGTCCAGTCTATAGTGGATCTAACATAATAGTGAGAGTCCAGTCCATAGTGGATCTAACATAATAGTGTGGGAGTCCAGTCCATAGTGGATCTAACATAATAGTGAGAGAGTCCAGTCCATAGTGGATCTAACATAATATTGTGAGAGTCCAGTCCATAGTGGATCTAACATAATATTGTGAGAGTCCAGTCCATAGTGGATCTAACATAATATTGTCAGAGTCCAGTCCATAGTGGATCTAACATAATAGTGAGAGTCCAGTCCATAGTGGATCTAACATAATAGTGAGAGTCCAGTCCATAGTGGATCTAACATAATAGTGAGAGAGTCCAGTCCATAGTGGATCCAACATAATAGTGAGAGTCCAGTCCATAGTGGATCTAACATAATAGTGAGAGTCCAGTCCATAGTGGATCTAACATAATAGTGTGAGAGTCCAGTCCATAGTGGATCTAACATAATAGTGAGAGTCCAGTCCATAGTGGATCCAACATAATAGTGAGAGTCCTGTCCATAGTGGATCTAACATAATAGTGAGAGAGTTCAGTCCATAGTGGATCTAACATAATAGTGTGAGAGTCCAGTCCATAGTGGATCTAACATAATAGAGAGTCCAGTCCATAGTGGATCTAACATAATAGTGAGAGTCCAGTCCATAGTGGATTTAACATAATAGTGAGAGTCCAGTCCATAGTGGATCTAACATAATAGTGTGAGAGTCCATTTCATAGTGGATCTAACATAATAGTGAGAGTCCAGTCCATAGTGGATCTAACATAATAGTGAGAGTCCAGTCCATAGTGGATCTAACATAATAGTGAGAGAGTCCAGTCCATAGTGGATCTAACATAATATTGTGAGCGTCCAGTCCATAGTGGATCTAGCATAATATTGTGAGAGTCCAGTCTATAGTGGATCTAACATAATAGTGAGAGTCCAGTCCATAGTGGATCTAACATAATAGTGTGGGAGTCCACTCCATAGTGGATCTAACATAATAGTGAGAGAGTCCAGTCCATAGTGGATCTAACATAATATTGTGAGAGTCCAGTCCATAGTGGATCTAGCATAATATTGTGAGAGTCCAGTCCATAGTGGATCTAACATAATATTGTCAGAGTCCAGTCCATAGTGGATCTAACATAATAGTGAGAGTCCAGTCCATAGTGGATCTAACATAATAGTGAGAGTCCAGTCCATAGTGGATCTAACATAATAGTGAGAGAGTCCAGTCCATAGTGGATCCAACATAATAGTGAGAGTCCAGTCCATAGTGGATCTAACATAATAGTGAGAGTCCAGTCCATAGTGGATCTAACATAATAGTGTGAGAGTCCAGTCCATAGTGGATCTAACATAATAGTGAGAGTCCAGTCCATAGTGGATCCAACATAATAGTGAGAGTCCTGTCCATAGTGGATCTAACATAATAGTGAGAGAGTTCAGTCCATAGTGGATCTAACATAATAGTGTCAGAGTCCAGTCCATAGTGGATCTAACATAATAGAGAGTCCAGTCCATAGTGGATCTAACATAATAGTGAGAGTCCAGTCCCTAGTGGATCTAACATAATAGTGAGAGTCCAGTCCATAGTGGATCTAACATAATAGTGTGAGAGTCCATTTCATAGTGGATCTAACATAATAGTGAGAGTCCAGTCCATAGTGGATCTAACATAATAGTGAGAGTCCAGTCCATAGTGGATCTAACATAATAGTGTGAGAGTCCAGTCCATAGTGGATCTAACATAATAGTGAGAGTCCAGACCATAGTGGATCTAACATAATAGTGAGAGTCCAGTCCATAGTGGATCTAACATAATAGTGTGAGAGTCCAGTCCATAGTGGATCTAACATAATAGTGAGAGTCCAGTCCATAGTGGATCTAACATAATAGTGAGAGTCCAGTCCATAGTGGATCTAACATAATAGTGAGAGTCCAGTCCATAGTGGAACTAACATAATATTGTGAGAGTCCAGTCCATAGTGGATCCAACATAATAGTGAGAGTCCAGTCCATAGTGGAACTAACATAATATTGTGAGAGTCCAGTCCATAGTGGATCTAACATAATAGTGAGAGTCCAGTCCATAGTGGATCTAACATAATAGTGTGAGAGTCCAGTCCATAGTGGATATAACATAATAGTGAGAGTCCAGTCCATAGTGGACCAAACATAATAGTGAGAGTCCAGTCCATAGTGGAAGTAACATAATATTGTGAGAGTCCAGTCCATAGTGGATCTAACATAATAGTGAGAGTCCAGTCCATAGTGGATCTAACATAATAGTGAGAGTCCAGTCCATAGTGGAACTAACATAATATTGTGAGAGTCCAGTCCATAGTGGAACTAACATAATATTGTGAGAGTCCAGTCCATAGTGGATCTAACATAATAGTGAGAGTCCAGTCTATAGTGGATCTAACATAATAGTGTGAGAGTCCAGTCCATAGTGGATCTAACATAATAGTGAGAGAGTCCAGTCCATAGTGGATCTAACATAATATTGTGAGAGTCCAGTCCATAGTGGATCTAGCATAATATTGTGAGAGTCCAGTCCATAGTGGATCTAACATAATATTGTCAGAGTCCAGTCCATAGTGGATCTAGCATAATATTGTGAGAGTCCAGTCCATAGTGGATCTAACATAATATTGTCAGAGTCCAGTCCATAGTGGATCTAACATAATAGTGAGAGTCCAGTCCATAGTGGATCTAACATAATAGTGAGAGTCCAGTCCATAGTGGATCTAACATAATAGTGAGATAGTCCAGTCCATAGTGGATCTAACATAATAGTGTGAGAGTCCAGTCCATAGTGGATCTAACATAATAGTGAGATAGTCCAGTCCATAGTGGATCTAACATAATAGTGTGAGAGTCCAGTCCATAGTGGATCTAACATAATAGTGAGATAGTCCAGTCCATAGTGGATCTAACATAATAGTGTGAGAGTCCAGTCCATAGTGGATCTAACATAATAGTGAGAGAGTCCAGTCCATAGTGGATCTAACATAATAGTGTGAGAGTCCAGTCCATAGTGGATCTAACATAATAGTGAGTGTCCAGTCCATAGTGGATCTAACATAATAGTGAGAGTCCAGTCCATAGTGGATCTAACATAATAGTGTGAGAGTCCAGTCCATAGTGGATCTAACATAATGGTGAGAGTCCAGTCCATAGTGGATCTAACATAATAGTGAGAGTCCAGTCCATAGTGGATCTAACATAATAGTGTGAGAGTCCAGTCCATAGTGGATCTAACATAATAGTGAGAGTCCAGTCCATGGTGGATCTAACATAATAGTGTGAGAGTCCAGTCCATAGTGGATCTAACATAATAGTGAGAGTCCAGTCCGTAGTGGATCTAACATAATAGTGAGAGTCCAGTCTATAGTGGATCTAACATAATAGTGTGAGAGTCCAGTCCATAGTGGATCTAACATAATAGTGAGAGAGTCCAGTCCATAGTGGATATAACATAATATTGTGAGAGTCCAGTCCATAGTGGATCTAGCATAATATTGTGAGAGTCCAGTCCATAGTGGATCTAACATAATATTGTCAGAGTCCAGTCCATAGTGGATCTAACATAATAGTGAGAGTCCAGTCCATAGTGGATCTAACATAATAGTGAGAGTGCAGTCCATAGTGGATCTAACATAATAGTGAGATAGTCCAGTCCATAGTGGATCTAACATAATAGTGTGAGAGTCCAGTCCATAGTGGATCTAACATAATAGTGAGATAGTCCAGTCCATAGTGGATCTAACATAATAGTGTGAGAGTCCAGTCCATAGTGGATCTAACATAATAGTGAGAGAGTCCAGTCCATAGTGGATCTAACATAATAGTGTGAGAGTCCAGTCCATAGTGGATCTAACATAATAGTGAGTGTCCAGTCCATAGTGGATCTAACATAATAGTGAGAGTCCAGTCCATAGTGGATCTAACATAATAGTGTGAGAGTCCAGTCCATAGTGGATCTAACATAATGGTGAGAGTCCAGTCCATAGTGGATCTAACATAATAGTGAGAGTCCAGTCCATAGTGGATCTAACATAATAGTGTGAGAGTCCAGTCCATAGTGGATCTAACATAATGGTGAGAGTCCAGTCCATAGTGGATCTAACATAATAGTGAGAGTCCAGTCCATGGTGGATCTAACATAATAGTGTGAGTGTCCAGTCCATAGTGGATCTAACATAATAGTGAGAGTCCAGTCCGTAGTGGATCTAACATAATAGTGAGAGTCCAGTCCATAGTGGATCTAACATAATAGTGTGAGAGTCCAGTCCATAGTGGATCTAACATAATAGTGTGAGAGTCCAGTCCATAGTGGATCTAACATAATAGTGAGAGTCCAGTCCATAGTGGATCTAACATAATAGTGAGAGTCCAGTCCATAGTGGATCTAACATTAAAGTGAGAGTCCAGTCCATAGTGGATCTAACATAATAGTGAGAGTCCAGTCCATAGTGGATCTAACATAATAGTGTGAGAGTCCAGTCCATAGTGGATCTAACATAATAGTGTGAGAGTCCAGTCCATAGTGGATCTAACATAATAGTGAGAGTCCAGTCCATAGTGGATCTAACATAATAGTGAGAGTCCAGTCCATAGTGGATCTAACATTAAAGTGAGAGTCCAGTCCATAGTGGGGCCAGCAGGACAGTTAGTTTCTCTAGTTATATTCTTATTTTACTGTTATATTTTTATTTTCATCGTTGCTTTTTATTTTTATTCTATTGTAATATTTTTCTATTTTGTCTCCATTTATACCCCCATTATTTACTTTTTTTTTACAATTTTGTACACTGCTGCTGGAATTTAAATTTTCCAGAAGGAACTCTCCTGAAGGAATCAATAAAGTACTAACTATTTATCTATCTATCTATCTATCTATCTATCTATCTATCTATCTATCTATCTATCTATCTATCTATCTATCTATCTATCTATCTATCTATCTATCTATCTATCTATCTATCTATCTATCTATCTATCTATCTATCTATCCATCCATCCATCCATCCATCCATCCATCCATCCATCCATCCATCCATCCATCCATCCATCCATCCATCCATCCATCCATCCATCCATCCATCCATCCATCCATCCATCCATCCATCCATCCATCCATCCATCCATCCATCCATCCATCCATCCATCCATCCATCCATCCATCCATCCATCCATCCATCCATCCATCCATCCATCCATCCATCCATCCATCCATCCATCCATCCATCCATCCATCCATCCATCCATCCATCCATCCATCCATCCATCCATCCATCCATCCATCCATCCATCCATCCATCCATCCATCCATCCATCCATCCATCCATCCATCCATCTATCTATCTATCTATCTATCTATCTATCTATCTATCTATCTATCTATCTATCTATCTATCTATCTATCTATCTATCTATCTATCTATCTATCTATCTATCTATCTATCTATCTATCTATCTATCTATCTATCTATCTATCCATCTATCTATCTATCTATCTATCTATCCATCTATCTAAAGACAGATAGTTTTTTATGAATGGAAAAGTTGTTGTTTTGATGGTCAGCAACGTGGCGGCCATGTTTGTAGGGACTGTATTGTTTATTATTGAATGGTAAAGAGGTCGACTTTTACATAACGGTGGTTAGCAACAATGTTAGCATCGGAATCTTCCATTTTTACTGAGAAGTTTGAACAATGGTTGGTTTGTCTGCACTGAGTTAACTTTGCATCAAAGTTTTCCCGAAAAAGACATTTCATGAACGTCGTTTTGTGCAGAGTTGTTTTTAGCTCCTTTTTCACATCGGGAAATGCAGATATGCTAATTTTGTCGGAAATTCAAGTGAAACTTTTGCCAAAAGAGTGGATCACCAAGACAACAACAACCAAGCGAGCTAAGTCCCAAGCGTCCGTAGCTCCAACTCTCTGAGAAGACTTTCCAGAAGCTATTGGAGCGTCTTTAGGAAGTTCAACTGATGTGGAACAAACTTGTTCTCAAGTCGGAAGCGGACATTTCATGTAAACGTGTTGGTGAGACGAAGTACTAAGACCGAGGGCCAACAAACGTGTGTTATCCAAAAAGCCTTATTTCACTGATCAAAGGCCTAAAACTCTAGAAAGAAGTTGACCATCTTGTGTGAGAACACGTCACATGTGCAAGTCATTTAAACGTGTTGACAAAACATCATCGCTGGGATATGATGCCATCAGCAAGACATCATCGCTGGGATATGATGCCATCAGCAAAACATCATCGCTGGGATATGATGCCATCAGCAAGACATCATCGCTGGGATATGATGCCATCAGCAAGACATCATCGCTGGGATATGATGCCATCAGCAAGACATCATCGCTGGGATATGATGCCATCAGCAAGACATCATCGCTGGGATATGATGCCATCAGCAAGACATCATCGCTGGGATATGATGCCATCAGCAAGACATCATCGCTGGGATATGATGCCATCAGCAAGACATCATCGCTGGGATATGATGCCATCAGCAAGACATCATCGCTGGGATATGATGCCATCAGCAAGACATCATCGCTGGGATATGATGCCATCAGCAAGACATCATCGCTGGGATATGATGCCATCAGCAAAACATCATCGCTGGGATATGATGCCATCAGCAAGACATCATCGCTGGGATATGATGCCATCAGCAAGTTCACGCCAACATGGGGGAAAGAACTGGCCTGCACTTCATTTTGGAAATAATGTGCGTCAATAAAGTACTTTATCTTTTGTACTCAATGTATTTGTTCTGTTGACAGAAAAACTACATGTGTTGCCTGAAATTGCATATATTTTCAACTTTATTATCTAAAAATTAAACAAAATCATTGTACAAAACCACATTTGTACCTCAGCCTTCCTGGTAATGTCTATTCAGGTGTACTGGAGAGGAGGCTACGCCGGATAGTCCAACCCTGGATTCAGGAGGAACAGTGCGGTTTTCGTCCTGGTCGTGGAACTGTGGACCAGCTCTAATCACTTATTCTTCTCTTCTTTGATACTTGACATCAGTTTTGGATGATACACATTTAGGTATGGATCCGATACCAAGTAGTTACAGGATCATAGATTGGTCATATTCAAAGTCCTCATGTGTCCAGGGACGTATTTACTGACTTTATAAACACAATATACATTTAAAATAATGAAATAAGATTTTGGGATGCTAAAAAATATCAATGTAATCATAGTAGTATCGACGAGATACGCTCTTGTACTTGGTATCATTACAGTGGATGTCAGGTGTAGATCCACCCATGGCATTTGTTTACATTGTGACGCCGGTGAGCTATTGTATCCTCCTACAGTGTGTTGTGAAGCATGTTTAGCTATTCCTCCTCCTCCAGTGATAATGGTACTTGTAAGAAACTTACTTTATTTGTCACCACGGAGGCAAGGATTAGTAATTTAGAAGTAGCTAAAACACTGCGGATGGATGTTAGCTGATGTTAACTTCACCTTTATCTTTAGTTTTTACACCAAAATGCGTCCATTCTCCCTTTTCTGTCTACACACTGTGTCTGCTTGTAAGTACTCTGTGTGTGTGCGCTGCCAAACATGCTCCTCCGCTCCTAAAACCAGTAATGGCACAACATGACGACGCGCTGTCATGCATGTTAAAAAAAAAAATATGGCAAACCGGTACTTTTCAGAGTATAGTACCGTTTTTGATTCATTAGTACCGCTATACTATACTAGTACCAGTATACTATACTAGTACCGAGATACTATACTAGTACCGGTATACTGTACAACCCTACATGAAACAAAGGATTATATTGAGTGAGATGCATTCTGCACTAGACCTTCAAGTTCCATCCTGCTGGTCCTCCTGAGGAACATCACGGCCAACATAGCAACAAACATTTGGACAATAAAAAGTCTCCAACTCATGTTTGGAATGTGGGAGGAGCCTAAGTCGGCCGAGGAAACTCACCGCGAGACTAGAACCTTGCAAACTCCATAATCTCCTGCCTGCGAGGCCGACATGCAAACCACGTGAGCACCGTGCGACCCACATTTTCCATCTCTGAAGTTGCCAACATAAACTGCATGTAGTCCACAGAGGAGGCGGAGCTTAGGTCCCTCTCCATGCATCTGCAAAACCCCAGCAGGGAAGCGTCCTGGTTTGCTCCTCAGGAGCAGCAGAGGTAAAAATAGAAGCTGAATGGTTTAGTTGATGAAAGACCACCTTGCTAATGTTCTCACTGATGTGGTCTTCAAAGTGTTCTCCCTGCACAGTGGAGGGAACTCCTGGAGTGTCCTCGGTTTCAAGACTCCTCAAAGATCCTGTCCAGTCAGCAGAATGTTTGCCAAACGAGAGTTTGAAAAAACAAAGAGGGTTTTTTCTTTTTAGAAACTAACTAGAAGAGGCAATTGCTGAAGGAATTGCGTGTGAATGTTCCAATGCTGAAGTGGAAGTGAAATGCTGACAGAATGTAGTAGGAATGGAAGAGTAGTTTCAATGTTGAAGAGCTTGAATTTCCAGGAAAATCTGAATTTGGCCTGGAACTTGGGAAAGTGTTAGTTTGAATGTCCAGGATGAGTGAAATGTGTTGATGTTGGAATGGTTTGAATAGGATGAAAAATGTGGGAATTGTGCAACTTGGAAAAATGTCCCATTCACACTTCAGAAAACCACTGTCAGTAACTACAGTTGGTCGCCACATCTGTACGTTAAACTCTACTATGCAAAGCCAACGCCATTTATCAACAACACCCTCTAACTAAACTGTCAATAAAATTAAAGTGGAAATGAAAATAGAGATTCACCACTTTAGTCATAATTTTTGCGCTTAAGACACTTCTGATTGTTTGATATTGTCATTACAAAGAAAGTGAGTGAGTACTTCAGGATATCTTCACTTTTCTGACCTTGAGCACTTGTCCACTACAAAGGGGCCCGGGGCCCACTCAAATATTAACACTAAATTAGTCATCTTACTCTTGATTTGAATCATTTTCAATAATTACATGTAACCTACTCACAGTTTGTCAACGATTATTACCAAGGCTTACGTCAGGCTGATTACAAATATAATACTCATCAATTACACTGCAAAAGAAGGACGCGTAGAAACTGACGGAAAAACATTACATGCAATTATGCAGTTATAAAATAAATAAAATGTTTCTTGAATAAATGGCTTCCTGTTCCCCTCAGGATTGAATACAAAGTCTCCCTACTAACCCACCAGTGCCTCCATGGAAATGCCCCCCTCTACCTCAAAGAACTACTCACCCCCAAAACCTCCACACGACACCTCCGCTCCGGACAGGCTAACCTCCTCCAACCTCCGAGGACAAAGCTACGAACTATGGGAGACCGGGCTTTCTGCAATTCTGTGGAACGCTCTACCTGACCACCTGAGGGCACCACAGACTGTGGATGCTTTTAAAAAAGCCGCCGCTCCCAGTCTGTGGAACGCTCTCCCTGACCACCTAAAGGGCACCACAGACTGTGGATGCTTTTAAAAAAGCCGCCGCTCCCAGTCTGTGGAACGCTCTCCCTGACCACCTGAGGGCACCACAGACTGTGGACGCTTTTAAAAAAGGCTTAAAAACCCTTCTTTTTAAAAAAGCTTTTTTTTGGATATATGCGTGCTAGTTCTAGTTTTTATTTTTATTTATTTTTATTATCTTTTGAAAAAAATGTAATACACTGTAGCACTTTGAGGTTGTTTGCTCAATGTAAAGTGATTTTTACAAATAAAATATATTATTATTATTGTTAAACTCAAGTAAAATACAGTTTCACCACTTTAATCATATTTTTTGCGCTTAAGAAACTTCTCTGTGACTTTAGCTCCAGACTTCTTCTGTTTGTTTGATGTTGTCATTACTGCCACAAGTGGTGGAGTAGTGTATTACACAGCTGAGGAACAGACTATTTTGGTGGCCCTCTAGGGGGGCATTGGTTGCCCGGCCCTATGGCTTAAGGTAACAAGGTATCTGCAGTTGCCACTGGAAACAAGGTCACGTGTTGCCACAGGAACAGAATTACCCACATTTCCCCTGGGGACTTACCCATTAGCGATGTTGTCCTCATCATCCCGGAGGCACTTTCCCAGAAGGTCACTGTCGCTCAGGTAACGGGACTTCAGCTCGCCATCCTCCAGCCCGTCCAGCAGCTCGATGCGCGACGTGCTGCTGAGGCGGCCCGAGCAGCGAGCGGGCATGGTCTGGCAGGTGGTCTTGACCCCCTGGTATCCTCCCGCCGTGGAGGACGGGGCGTCGCCCGCCTGGAGGCGAGGACTAGATTGGCCGTGGCGCCAGGACAGCGGCGAGGAGCGGTTGGAGAGGCTGGACATGCTGCGGGCGTTGGTCTCGTCGCTGTCGTATGCCACGTTGCTGCTCTCCAAACAGCTGTGGACAAACACGGGTGGTAATCGGTCTGCCTTTCCAAAATGAGGGTTCAGTTTTGTTCGGTACTTGCTTGGAACTACCGCTTGTTCCAGACTCCAAAGTGGGTCAGAAATGGAATACCCAATACATTTCACTTCATTATATAACTACAGGCAGAAAGTCATAAATACTGCAAAGGATAATGGGGGTATTTTTATCCGTCCTTCTTGGATAATTTATGAGAAACAACTAAAGGAACCTGGACAGGACCAGACAGTCTTTGGACTAAATGACCACAGTAGTAATGACTGAACTGACCTGGAGAGGACCGGACAGTCTTTGGACTAAGTGACCACAATAGTAACGACTGAAGGAACCTGGACAGGACCAGACAGTCTTTGGACTAAGTGACCACAATGGTAACGACTGAAGGAACATGGACAGGACCAGACAGTCTTTGGACTAAGTGACCACAATAGCAACGACTGAAGGAACCTGGACAGGACCAGACAGTCTTTGGACTAAGTGACCACAATAGTAACGACTGAAGGAACCTGGACAGGACCAGACAGTCTTTGGACTAAGTGACCACAATGGTAACGACTGAAGGAACATGGACAGGACCAGACAGTCTTTGGACTAAGTGACCACAATAGTAACGACTGAAGGAACCTGGACAGGACCAGACAGTCTTTGGACTAAGTGACCACAATAGTAACGACTGAAGGAACCTGGACAGGACCAGACAGTCTTTGGACTAAGTGACCACAATAGTAACGACTGAAGGAACCTGGACAGGACCAGACAGTCTTTGGACTAAGTGACCACAATGGTAACGACTGAAGGAACATGGACAGGACCAGACAGTCTTTGGACTAAGTGACCACAATAGTAACGACTGAAGGAACCTGGACAGGACCAGACAGTCTTTGGACTAAGTGACCACAATGGTAACGACTAAGGGAACATGGACAGGACCAGAAAGTATTTGGACTAAGTGACCACAATAGTAACGACTTAAAGAACCTGGACGGGAACAGGCAGTCTTTGGACTAAGTGACCACTATGGTAACGACTAAGGGAACATGGACAGGACCAGACAGTTTTTGGACTAAGTGACAACAATGGTAACGACTTAAGGAACCTGGACGGGACCAGACAGTCTTTGGACTAAGTGACCACAGTAGTAAACAATCACAGGTTTTTACTATCTTTGGAAATATTAATTTGCTTTCAATTGAACTGAAACTTTTATGATTTCATAGACCAAGAGTTCTTCACCTTTTTGACCTCGGGGCCCAACTTTTTCACTACATAGGGGCCCGAAGACCACTCTATTATTAACACTGAACTAGTATTCTTTGAATCATATTCAATAATTATATACAATTTAACAGGATAAACATTGCCAAAGATATGTGTTGATCACAAAGATTATCATCAAGGCTTAGGTCAGACTGACTAGAAAAATAAATACCAATCAAATATATTACAAGAGAAGGGACTCATAACAACTGATGAAACAATACATTTAAATACAATTAAGCATTTTTAAAATAAAAACTTTCTAACTAAATAAATACTGCTAAAATATATGTTTCTTTATACATTTAAGTGCAAATAAAAACACAGCTTCAGCACTTTAGTCATATTTTTTGCACTTAAGAAACTTCTCTATGACTTTAGGTTGTTTGATATTGCCCTTACTGCCACAAGTGGTGGAAAGGTGTATTACAACTGAATACATACACATATTTTTGAATAAAACAACCGTGAGACCTGGCGGATTTCCTTCGTGTGATTGTTGACGAATGGCTACATTTTCTGCAAGTTTCTTTTCAACCGTTTTCGTGTGTTCTTTGAGTTGATCTACAGACCACGATCACTCCACCCTAGTGGGTACTCGGTGTGCATCTAGGGGGTGTTGATGTGGTGGTGCACACCCTAGTGGGTACTCGGTGTGCATCTAGGGGGTGTTGATGTGGTGGTGCACACCTGTGGCTGAGCTGGGAGCCTCGCAGACTCGACATGGTGTCTTCCAAATTCTGGCGAAGGTCGAGGACATTCTGAACCGTGCGCTTCCTCTGCGACTCAGGATCTGCAGGTGGATGCACACAAACACAAAGTCACCTTTTTGTGGCTTTGAGAACACAAAGAGAACAAACTGTGATCAACTTCTTGTAAGAGAGCAGACATATTTGGTTATTTTATACCGATCGCATCACAACTACATATAAACCTCTGTGGAATTCATTTACAATCCTTATGTAAGACAAGCACACATATGTCTTTCTTATCCATTCTAAAGTGTAAATAAACATTAGCAAAAGTCAGCTAACGATGGAGTAAATAAAAATCGCTCTCTTCTGCCTATAAAGCACTCTAGAAACATCGAAACACCTCCATCACTGGAATTATATTATATGCAACGTAGTAACATTAATAAAAACATGTAATATGTACATGATGTAAGTATATATGTAGTATCTAGTAACATTCATAATAACATGTAATATATACATGATGTAAGTATATATGTCATGTAGTAACATTCATAATAACATGTAATATATACATGATGTAAGTATATATGTCATGTAGTAACATCCATAATAACATGTAATATATACATCCATCTTCAACCGCTTATCCGGAATCGGGTCGCGGGGGACAACAGCTCCAGCAGAGACCCCCAGACTTCCCTCTCCAGAGCAACATTTGCGACTTCCTCCTGGGGAATCCCGAAGCGTTCCCAGGCCAGAGAGGAGATGTAATCCCCCCATCTGGTCCTTGGCCTGCCGTGGGGTGTCCTCCCAGTGGGACGTGCAACGAGGACCTTCCTAGGGAGACGCTCGTGAGGCATCCGCACGAGATGCCCGAACCACCTAAGCTGGCTCCTTTCCAAGCGAAGGAGCAGTGGCTCTACTCCGAGTCTCTCTCGGGTGACTGAACTTCTCACCCTATCTCTAAGGGAGATGCCAGCCACCCTTCTGAGGAAACTCATTTCGGCCGCTTGTATCCGCGATCTTATTCTTTCGGTCATTACCCACACTTCATGACCATAGGTGAGAGTAGGAATGTAGATAGCTCGGTAGACCGAGAGCTTTGCCTTCTGGCTCAGCTCCCGTTTCGTCACAACAGTGCGGCAGAGAGACTGCAATGCTGCCCCAGCTGCTCCGATTCTCCGGCTGATTTCCTTCTCCATCTTTCCCTCACTCGTGAACAAGACCCCGAGATACTTAAACTCCTCCACCTGGGACAGAGTCTCGTCCCCTACCCGGACTGTACAAACCATCGGTTTCCTGCTGAGAACCATGGCCTCAGATTTGGAGATGCTGATCCTCTTTCCAGCCGCTGAACACTTGGCTGCGAAGCGATCCAGTGAGAGCTGAAGGTCACGAACCGAAGGTGCCATCAGGACCACATCATCCGCAAACAGCAGTGACGCAACACTTAGCCCCCCGAGACGTATACCCTCTCCGCTATGGTCACGACTCTGCCTAGAAATCCTATCCATGAAAATCACAAACAGGATAGGTGACAGAGCGCAGCCCTGGCGGAGACCAACCCCCACTGGAAACGGATCCGACTTACATCCAAGCACCCGGACACAACTCTCGCTTTGGTTGTACAGAGATTGGATGGCCCTCAGCAGGGTTCCCCTCACTCCATACTCCCTCAGCACCTCCCACAAGATCTCCCGGGGGACCCGGTCATACACCTTCTCCAAATCCACAAAGCACATGTAGACTGGATAGGCATACTCCCAGGCCTTCTCCAGGATTCCCGCAAGAGTAAAGAGTTGGTCAGTTGTTCCACGACCAGGACGGAATCCACATTGCTCCTCTTGAATCTGAGGTTCGACTATCGGTCGGACCCTCCTTTCCAGTACCTTGGCGTAAACTTTCCCAGGGAGGCTGAGTAGTGTGATACCCCTGTAATTAGCACACACCCTCTGGTCCCCCTTTTTATAAAGGGGAACCACCACCCCAGTCTGCCACTCCCTCGGCACTGTCCCAGACTTCCACGCAATGTTGAAAATGCGTATCAACCAAGACAACCCCTCAACACCCAGAGACTTAAGCATTTCTGGACGGATCTCGTCAACCCCCGGAGCTATGCCACTGTGGAGTTGTCTAACTACCTCAGTGACTTCACCCCGAGAGATCGACGTCGAACCCCCATCATCCTCAGGCCCTGCTCCTATCAGGGAGGGTGTGTCTGATGTATTTGGGTTCAGGAGTTCCTCAAAGTGCTCTTTCCAACGCTCTACGACTTCCTCACTTGAAGTCAGCAAAGTTCCATACTTGCCGTACACAGCTTGGATGGTTCCCTGCTTCCCCCTCCTGAGGTGCCATATGGTCTTCCAGAACAGCTTTGGTGCCGCCCGATAGTCCTTCTCCATGGATTCCCCGAACTGCTCCCACACCCTCTGCTTAGCCTCGTCCACGGCCGCTGCCCTTCGGGCCCGTCGGTACCTTGCAACTACCTTTGGAGTCCCCTGGGATAACATACTCCATCTTCAGTCGGACGGCTTCCCTGACCACCACTGTCCACCAGGGTATTCGAGGGTTACCGCCCCTTGAGGCACCTAAGACCTCCTGGCCACAGCTCGCAGCTGCAGCTTTAGCAATAGAGGCTTTGAACATTGCCCATTCCTGTTCAATGTCCCCAACCTCCACAGGGATGGCAGAGAAGTCCCGCCGGAGGTGGGAGTTGAAGTCCTTCCGGACAGAGGACTCCTCCAAACGTTCCCAGTTCACCCGCATTACACGCTTGGGTTTGCCAGGTCTGTCCAGAGGTTTCCCCCGCCATCTAACCCAACTCACCACCAGATGGTGATCAGTTGACAGTTCCGCCCCTCTCTTCACCCGAGTGTCCAAAACATACGGCCTCAGATCACCTGATACGATTACAAAATCGATCATTGGTCTGTAATATATACATGATGTAAGTATATATGTCATGTAGTAACATTTTAATAACATGTAATATATACATGATGTAAGTATATATGTCATGTAGTAACATTTTAATAACATGTAATATATACATGATGTAAGTATATATGTAATGTAGTAACATTCATAATAACATGTAATATATACATGATGTAAGTATATATGTCATGTAGTAACATTCATAATAACATGTAATATATACATGATGTAAGTAAATATGTAATGTAGTAACATTCATAATAACATGTAATATATACATGATGTAAGTATATATGTCATGTAGTAACATTCATAATAACATGTAATATATACATGATGTAAGTATATATGTCATGTAGTAACATTCATAATAACATGTAATATATATGCCGTTGTGTCCTTGGGCAGGACACTTCACCCTTGCCCCCGGTGCCGCTCACACCGGAGAATGAATGATGAATGAATGAGTTGTAAAAATGAATGATGGGTTCTCACTTCTCTGTGAAGCGCTTTGAGTGTCTAGAAAAGCGCTATATAAATCTAATCCATTATATACATGATGTAAGTATATATGTCATGTAGTAACATTCATAATAACACGTAATATATACATGATGTAAGTATATATGTCATGTAGTAACATTCATAATAACATGTCATATATACATGATGTATGTGTAAATGTCATGTAGTAACATGCATAATAACATGTAATATATACATGATGTAAGTATATATGTCATGTAGTAACATTCATAATAACATGTAATATATACATGATGAAGGAATATGTCATGTAGTAACATTCATAATAACATGTAATATATACATGATGTAAGTATATATGTCATGTAGTAACATTCATTATAACATGTAATATATACATTATGTAAGTATATATTTCATGTAGTAACATTCATAATAACATGTAATATATACATGATGTAAGTATATATGTCATGTAGTAACATTCATAATAACATGTAATATATACATGATGTATGTGTATATGTCATGTAGTAACATTCATAATAACATGTAATATATACATGATGTAAGTATATATGTCATGTAGTAACATTCATAATAACATGTAATATATACATGATGTAAGTATATATATGTCATGTAGTAACATTTGTAGTTACTACAAAGTAACAAAAGGACAGGGCGAGGGTCACCACTTTGTCAACAAATGCCTGAGCAAATTGTTTAAAAACAACATTTCTCAAGCAGCTATTGCAAGTAATTTAGGGATTTCACCATCTACGCTCCGTAATATCATCAAAAGTTTCAGAGAATCTGGAGAAATCACTGCACTTATCATTGAATGCTCATGACTTTTGATCCCTCAGGCGCTACTGCATCAACAAGCCACATCAGTGTGTAAAGGATATCACCACATGGGCTCAGGAACACTTCAGAAACCCACTGTCAGTAACTACAGTTGGTCGCTACATCTGTAAGTGCAAGTTAAAACTCTCCTATGCAAAGCCATGGTCATTTATCAACAACACCCAGAAACGCTTCGCTGGGCCAGAGCTCATCTAAGATGGACTGATGCAAAGTGGAAAAGTGTTGTGTGCCCTGACGAGTCCATATTTCAAATTGTTTTTGGAAACTGTGGACCAAAGAGGAAAAGAACCATCCGGACTGTTCTAGGGTGAAAGTGTAAAAGATGGTATGGGGGTGTATTAGTGCCCAAGACATGGGTAACTTACACATCTGTGAAGGCACCATTAATGCTGAAAGGTACATACAGCTTTTGGAGCAACATATGTTGCCATCCAAGCAACGTTACCATGGACGCCCCTGCTTATTTCAGCAAGACAATGCCAAGCCAGGTGTTACAACAGCGTGGCTTCATAGTAAAAGAGTGTGGGTACTAGACTGGCCTGCCTGTAGTCCAGTGAAGGCTAAAATATGAGAAGGGAGACTGTTGAACAACTTAAGCTGTACATCAAGCAAGAATGGGAAAGAATTCCACTTCAAAAATGTGTCTCCTCAGTTCCCAAACCTTTACTGAGGGTTGTTAAAAGGAAAGGCCATGTAACACACTGGTAAAAATGCCTTTTTTGCAATGTGTTGCTGCCTTTACATTCTAACTTCATGATTATTTGCAAAAAAAACAACAAAGTTTCTCAGTGTGAACATGAAATATCTTGTCTTTGCAGTCTATTCAATTGAATATAAGTTGAAAAGGATTTGCAAATTCTCTTTCTATTTACCATTTACACAACATGACAACTTCACTGCTTTTGGGTTCTGTAACTTGGGGTGAGATTTGTGGTGAGGAACCATCCCTGCGTTCAAACCGGTTGTGCCCCAGCTAAGCATGTGTTCCACGTAGCCAGCAGCTAAAATAAACACTGGCCTTCTAGAAGCAGAGTTTCTCCTCAAATGTCACAAGCTGCACATGTTGTCACGCTGGCAGGAAGTGGTCCTCCCTCCACACAAGTCAGGGCTATAGCGACATTTGCAGACATCTTGCATGAGCCACCACAGGGCATTACCATGAAAAGTCACAGCCGGCCATCCATGGCGTGTCTACGTTTTATGCCCGCACCGTCTCCATCCTTTGTTGACGTGGATGACCTCCATCTGTGACTCCGTCACGTTACATTCATGTGATAGAAAATAAACGGGTTCTTTAAAGGTGTGTAAAGCCAAACCTTTGTCTTCTATCACCTTCAGTTTGATGACTTTATCAGCGACGTGGGCTTAGTTCTGCAGCAAATGTTTAATTGTAATGAGACCCAGACAGATGCCAGAGTGGACCTTTGTTACAGCCAATGAGAAGGAACTACCGGGACACAAGCCGACGAAGGATCGCCTCACACTGCTACTTTGTGCTAACGCTAGCTAGTAGCCACTAATCATTTATCACAAGTCTTCAACAACGCCACAAACATTATCTAACGCAAGGTACAATTATTTTAATTTATTGTTATTTTTATTATGGCAACATGGTGGTTAACGTTTCAGAGCGCACCAACCTGACGTGTGTGTGTGTGTGTGCGCTCTATGTATATATATATATATATATATATATATATATATATATATATATATATATATATATATATATATATATATATATATATATATATATATATATATATATATATATATATATATATATATATATATATACACATTATATATATATATATGTATGTATATATATACATATATACACATGATATATATGTATGTATGTATATCTATGTACATATAAATATATGAATGTATGTATATATATACATAAATATATATATATATATATATATATATATATATATATATATATATATATATACGTATATATATATACATATATATATATATATATATATATATATATATATATATATATATATATATATATATATATATATATATATATATATATATATATATATATATATATATATACACACATTATATATATGTATATATATACATATATATATGTATGTATGTATATTTATATGTATGTATGTATATATATAAAGTATATATATATATATATATATATATATATATATATATATATATATATATATATATATATATATACATATCTATACATACATACATATATATATGTATATATATATACATATATATACTGTATACGTAGTATATAAAACATGACAAATAAACTGTATACATATATATATGTATGTATATATATATATATATATATATATATATATATATATATATATATACATATATATATATACATACATACATATATATGTATACAGTTTATTTGTCATGTTTTATATACTACGTATACAGTTTATTTGTCATGTTTTGTATACTATGTATACAGTTTATTTGTCATGTTTTATATACAACATATACAGTTTATTTGTCATGTTTTGTATACTATGTATACAGTTTATTTGTCATGTTTTATATACTACGTATACAGTTTATTTGTCATGTTTTATATACTATGTATACAGTTTGTTTGTCATGTTTTATATACTATGTAAACAGTTTGTCATGTTTTATATACTATGTATACAGTTTATTTGTCATGTTTTATATATTATCTAAACAGTTTGTCATGTTTTATATACTATGTATACAGTTTATTTGTCATGTTTTATATATTATGTAAACAGTTTTATATAGTTTGTATAGCCACACAGAGTGGATGCTCCTCTAAGTGTGAGGTAATGACTGACAGATGAAGCATGCCTCATACATTTAATCAGACTGATTATCATTAACTAATTATACAGAGTAAATCACACAACTAATTCAATGAGTTACAGTACTTGTTGACCATGACATCATTGGACACACCTGTAGAAGACACATCCAATGTAAGAAGTGGGAAATGGTGAAGTGATTCAAGCATTAAATCAATTAATTTGATTAGAAAAAGGCTGTTGTTGCTTTGATGAATGCTTTAATGACTGCAACTAACAACATCCTCACCACATGGATTGAAATGACTTTCCACATGTCCTGATTTTTGTGTGGCTGGCCGCGGAAATTGTAGATTTATTATTATTTTATTAAATGCACATATGTTAAAAGTGCAATTTTAATGATGCAGAAAAATACTTGGTTTATTTCAGCTATTTTCTCAAAAATACACAAAGAGGCTATAAAGAGTGTTTTATTCGATGACTTGATTAATGGAAGATATAGAGAGATTGCTGGATGAGTAAAATAATGCAGCCCTATTTGCAGCTACTAAAAGATGTGTATGTCGTTAGCATTAGCTTTTCGTTGTCGATCACAATGTCATTTTCCGGCATGTGAGATTTCTGCGGAAGTCTGCGTTTTTAAACGTCACATTTTGCGTCGAAATATCATTGTCCGCATTTTTTTTTTTACTGACATATCAATAAAAATAGGATCAAAACAATTGTTGACTTAGTTTGTTCCAAAGAAAATGTGATGAGCGCTGGCATCCACCGCTAGTTAGCTAACCATCTGGCTAGCGTACGTGTTGTCGCCTGCGTTGTCTCTCCGAGCCACAATGTTGACACCTTTCCACTTTGATGCTACAGTGTTTTCCGTAAGGTAAGAAAAGTTGGTTTTGCATAATGTTGCCAAACAAAACACCAGATAATGTCTCCTAATAGGTGCCATTTTAGGGTCTTTATACACACACCACAATAATACCATATGTTGAAGCACAGTACGTCTGACTATGGTAGTCGTAATGATCCGACAATCCATCAAAAAGTTGTTTTTGCATAATATTGCCAAACAAAACGCCAGATAATATGTCTCCTAATAGGTGCCATTTTAGGGTCCTTATGCACACACCGTAATAATACTTTATGTTGAAGCACAGTATGTCTGACTATCAAAAAGTTGTTTTTGCATATATCAAAAGGTGCCTTTTTGGGGTCCTTATACACACACCATAATAATACCTTATGTTGAAGCACAGTATGTCTGACTATCAAAAAGTTGTTTTTGCATAATATTGCCAAACAAAATTCCTGATAATATGTCTCCTAATACAGTAGGTGTCATTTTGGGGTCCTTATACACACACCATAATAATACCGTATGTTGAAGCACAGTACGTCTGACTATGGTAGCTGTAATGCTACGACAATCCATCAAAAAAGTTGTTTTTCCATAATATTGCCAAACAAAACGCCAGATCATATGTCTCCTAATAGGTGCCACTTTGGGGTCCTTATGCACACACCATAATAATACCATATGTTGAAGCACAGTACGTCTGCCTATGGTAGTAGTAATGCTGCGACAATCCATCAAGCAATGCGGCTTCGTAGCTTACCGAAGTTGTACTAAAACATTTTGACCGATTTTTGTTCTATACTCCCAATGGAACATCAAAGTGTCGGTGTTGCTTGCTTACGGGTACTTGCTTGCGTCATTTATTGAACAGGCGTCAACCTGCAGTCCACACATATCTCTTATGTGTGACTGCCATCTCCTGGTCACACTTATCATTACACCATGTACCAAATGAAAGTGCTTGGAGGTCGCTAAGCACAGGCAGAATTATTCCGTACATAAGGTGCACCAGGTTGTAAGGCGCACTGTCGAGTTTTGTGAAAATGAAAGGATTTTAAGTGCGCCTTTACTGTATGTACGTTTGGATGATTACAATCAACACTGTTAGTTCAGAGTAGTTGCAGAGTATTTATTAGAAGCCAGTCAGAGGGTCTATATTTCATGTAAACACAGGAAGTATATTACCTGAGGGGGCGTGGCTAAGGGCTAGAGTTGGCAAATGGGAAACTTCATTTGCATGCATGTTATATAATTTATCAATGATACTAATGTGAGTAAATGATCTAGTAAACATCGTGTGCTACATTACATGCAAGTGTCTAAAAGGTTGGAAGATGAGAATAAATATAAAATGAAATATATTTTAGAAATGCACACAAATATTATCTAATTTCACCTGTTTGGGTTAAAAATATTTTTTGCAAAACAGTAATTATAGTGTGCAAATGATGTGTTGTTGTTGAGTGTCGGTGCTGTCTACAGCTCAGCAGAGTAACCGTGTAGTACTCTTCCATATCAGTAGGTGGCAGCAGGTAGCTAATTGCTTTGTAGATGTCGGAAACTGCGGGAGGCAGAGTGCAGGTAAAAAGGTGTCTAATGCTAAAGGGGGGAGTACCCCTAAGAAAAGGCATTGAAGCTTAGGGAAGGCTATGCAGAACCAAAATAAAACTGAACTGGCTGCAAAGTCAACAAAAACAGAATGCTGGACGACAGCAAAGACTTACTGTGGAGCAAAGACAATGTACATCTGAACATGACATGACAATCAACAATGTCCCCACAAAGAAGGATAAAAACAACTGAAATATTCTTGATTGCTAAAACAAAGATGATGTGGGAAACGACTTTTTACTGTCAACTGAGTTTCGTTTTTTAATGTTTTCTGCTGGTGGTGTGCCTCCGCATTTTTCAACGAAAAAAATGTGCCTTGGCTCAAAAAAGGTTGAAAAACACTGCTTTAGAACATCTAGTCTCTCACCCCCACCTCCACATGTCAGTGTCCTCCACATGTCACCTACAGCTCCAGAGGAGGCAACACCATCTTCTCACCGCGTCCAAACCATCTGCCCATCACCACGGTGCGGGTGAAGCGCACCGTGGTGAGGAGCAACAAGCAGGAGTTTCTGACAGTTCTGCTGCTCACCATCACAGAACCCTCAGTCGTCCATGTTGGGACTGGAAGCAAACATGTTTCACACAATTCTAGCAGACCTCAGAACCGTGTGGTTCAGGTTCTAGGTGGACTAACCCTCACCCTAACCATCAGTCGTCCATGTTGGGATTGGAAGCAAACATGTTTCACACAATTCTAGCAGACCTCAGAACCGTGTGGTTCAGGTTCTAGGTGGACTAACCCTCACCCTAACCCTCAGTCGTCCATGTTGGGACTGGAAGCAAACATGTTTCACACAATTCTAGCAGACCTCAGAACCGTGTGGTTCAGGTTCTAGGTGGACTAACCCTCACCCTAACCCTCAGTCGTCCATGTTGGGACTGGAAGCAAACATGTTTCACACAATTCTAGCAGACCTCAGAACCGTGTGGTTCAGGTTCTAGGTGGACTAACCCTCACCCTAACCCTCAGTCGTCCATGTTGGGACTGGAAGCAAATATGTTTCACACAATTCTAGCAGACCTCAGAACAGTGTGGTTCAGGTTCTAGGCGGACTATTCAGAGATGAGGATGTAGTTGACAAAACGCGAGCAGTGGTTCCTGCATGGAGGATCTCTGCCGAGGATTCATTGACGCCCACAGAGCAGTGTTACCAAGACCTTCATCCACCCAGTCTTGTGTTATTTGTGTCCTTCCGGAAAAAGAGCGTAAGGTCTACATGGACTGGTCAAACTCTCTTCAGATCTGCACTCACCTAACATCTTGCTGAAGAGCAGCTGCTCCAGGTCTCCCAGCACCGTCACCACAAGCTCAGGGTCCACCTTCAGGAAGGCTTTGTCGCCTCCTTCCTCGCCCTGCCCCTTGGAGCCCGACTCGCCGGCTCCCGCTTTCCTGGTGGCGGTCTTGGCCTTGCTGGAGAGGATCTCGTCATCAGACCTGGGGTCCTCGGGGGCCTTGCTGAGGGGCTTCACCTCTGCGAACGGAGCCCGTGGTATCCGACTCTGCTTGACGGGGGCGGAGGGGGCGGCCAGAGGGGCGAAGGGCTTGGGTTTTCCCTGGAAGAGGGAGTGCTCCGATTTGGAGAGGTTTCGAGAAAGCGGGGCGCCGCCCCCCGCCACCTTGGCCACGGGTTTGGCCGGCTTCCTCAGCCCGCCATGCTTGGCCATGTCGTCGCACCACCTGGGCTCGTACAGGTGCAGCTTCTTTTCCGCGTCAGTCAGCACCGCCAGGTTGGTCATGGACCTCTGCTTGCGCAGGCTGGAGGCCACCGGGAGCCTGCCCTCAGAACTGCCCGCACGGTAGACCTTGAGTTCTCCCCGCTGGGCGCTCTGAGGCCCCCCGGGTTTGGCCCTCTTGGCCCCCAGGGCCTTGCCGTCCGCTTGGCCGTACGCCTTGGAGCTCTCCATCGTGAGCGCTCCCCTCACGCTCCCCAGCATGCCTCCTGCATCACAGCTAGCAGACCAGCGTCAGCAGGCAGGGAAGGGAAAAAAAAGAAACAAAAAAAAAACGGTTCCTCGCCTCGACGGCGCTCGCTGGTCTCCGCACAAAGAAATCCTGCAGGAAAAAAAGGTTTGCTCTTTGCAGATATTCTCCTTCCTCCTTCCTGCAGCTGTTGCCTCCACGCTTCCTTCCCTCGCGTCCTCCTTTCCTCCTCCCTCCCTCCTCGCTCCTCCTGCCGCGGGAGTGTGCGGCAGTCGAATGACAGCGGCGGCAGACGCAGTGACGCTCCCCTCCTCTTCCTCCTCCTCTTCCTCCTCCTCCTCTTCCTCCTCCTCTGCTGCCTGCCTCCCTCCCCTCGCCTCTTCATGGGGTTTCTCTGCATTTGCACATTCTCACCTCTCCATGCAGAAAGAATATCTTCTTGTCCAACACCAGCAGCAACCAGCAGCAGTCCTTCTTCCCAGCAGCCTTTGTTCTTCCCTCCCCCGACCTTCCTCTGCTGCCTTCACCGTCACAGGTGTTAGCTTATGTATTTATATTTGTATTTGATATTATGTCTGTGTATGAATACATTAATCATAGGTCAATTAATGATAGTCAAGGTGTATTTATAATGATATTATGTCTGTAAATAAACACATTAATGATATGATCAATATGATCAACAACAATATCATCATCTACATCGACTATATAATCTTCTACATCAACTATATGATCATCTACATCAACTATATGATCATCTACATCTACTATATGATCATCTACATCAACTATATGATCATCTACATCAACTATATGATCATCTACATCTACTATATGATCATCTACATCAACTATATGATCATCTACATCTACTATATAATCATCTACATCAACTATATGATCATCTACATCAACTATATGATCATCTACATCAACTATATGATCATCTACATCTACTATATAATCATCTACATCAACTATATGATCATCTACATCAACTATATGATCATCTACATCAACTATATGATCATCTACATCTACTATATAATCATCTACATCAACTATATGATCATCTACATCAACTATATGATCATCTACATCTACTATATAATCATCTACATCTACTATATAATCATCTACATCAACTATATGATCATCTACATCAACTATATGATCATCTACATCAACTATATAATAATCTACATCAACTATATGATCATCTACATCAACTATATGATCATCTACATCAACTATATGATCATCTACATCTACTATATGATCATCTACATCAACTATATAATCATCTACATCAACTACATGATTTGTCTGAGTGGCTGGACGGGATTGATTTTAAATAAATAAATGGACATATATATAAGTATAAATATACATGTATTCATTGTCTTTACTACGCTGGCAGATCGTACATGACTCATGTGCTTCATGAATGAATGAATGTGAATATCAAGATAGAAAATTATACAAACAAGCTTAAAAGCGT